>NC_136525.1:39439964-39519964 GCF_053919585.1 Euprymna scolopes
AATCCGCGAAATTTCAAAAGAAATACTTTCCTTCTCATCATCATCTACGCACAATTTATCTTTCTTTTAATAATAATATTTTGAACTCACTCTTTTTTTCTTGTACCCATTCGTGAATATTTCACGGAATTCTGCCTTTTGGATGACATCGAAATATCTTCCAGTAACGCGATTCCTTTGGATTTTGACTTCTGGATACCGAACTTTTACCAGCTATTTTGGATTTTACCGTCATTGGATATTCTACTCTTCACCCAACCATCGATTCACGTGAAATCATTTTTCTTCCCCCTCCCCCGTTTCCTCTGCTTTACTATTTTTTACGGTTGCCAAGTAAGCTCTAAGTCTTGAATCCGCATTTTGTTAATTTCTTACCTCTGATGAGCAGAAAAGTATTTCTATCAAAACTCCACGGATTAAGGAAAATCTACTTAATTTGTGTTTCTTTTAAATAGGTTTTTAACTCTTCTGAAAGTGTTTTAACATGTTTTATTAATTCTTTGTGTTGATAAGCTCTGTTTCCTATTTGGTTTCATTGAGCTTTTACATCTGGTTAGGATTACTTTATAAATATTAAGTCTTTGTTTCTTGTTTCATATACATGTAATTGTAATTCTCATTTCATATATATATATATATATATATATATATATATATATATATATATATTTATATATATATATATAAATTTGTGATCATACATTTCAAAATACAACCGCTAGAAACAACGCGCGGCTCTTTACAAACACACTTCTTTCTCCAAATTTACAACATGGCAAGGAAGAAAAACAAAAGCAACACACTGATGATGGGATTTAGCTCTGAAATATATTAATGTGATAAATTTCAAACAAGAAAAATATTTGTTTATTTTCCTAATATTACGTTGTGATTTTACTTTCAAGCGCACTTGATGCGTATTATATATATATATATATATATATATACATATATATATACATACATATATCATATATATACATATACATATGCATATATATACATATATATATATATATACAGGGTGACTACAAAAAAAAAACAAAAGCTAAATGGAGGCCATCTAGAACATATGCTGTAGAACAGAGAAAAAGGGCCAAAGACCCTAGTGTTTTGATGTGATGTTTTGAATATAATAAACTAGTTATGACCAAAGTTTCATTTCACTCGGACAAAACACTAAGAAACAAGGACTAATTAGAGTTGGGGCCCGTTTTGGGGGGTAACCATATATATATATATATATATATATATATATATATATATATATATATATATATATATATATAGGGGCATCTTATACACACACACACGCATATATATATATATATATATATATCACAAAAGAACAGATTGGATGTTGATCTTCAAACAAAAAAAAGATCCTTCTTTTTCTACGAATAAATTACTTTTGTTGACAAACGATACATTTCAGCTGATTTTTATTGAACTTTTATTATATTATTACAAGTTAAATCGGCAGCTGACACGCTGGATATGAATTATTTAGTGTGAAAACCGACAGCTGTCACGCTTGGACCGCCCACACGACCTCAGTGGTCGGGGGTGCAACACCAATTATTAGAACAAACAAAATATAGATCAGAAATCCTTTAATGCGTTTTCCCCTGGGAATACCCGTTGACCAATACATAATAAAAACAAAAAAATATTATTTCTGGTCCAGAATTCCTCTATATTAAAGAACAAAAGAAAAGACTGTATGATGTATGTTCGGTAAGGAAACGAAATTATCGTATTCCGAAAATCACGTAAATTGATCAAGTAATTTTGTTTTTTATAAAAACAATCTTTTTAAGCGATTAATAGGAATTCGGAGGCATTACAACATAAATATCGTAATACAAAAACTCAAAATTTAACGGTAAATTTGATATTTTCGATTCATAACAAAATCACCAGGAAAAACAATTTTTTCTTTTTTTTTACGAACCGTCGTGGGGGCCGAAATGCCTAGCAGGTTTTGCTTAAGATGTTGCTGAGATGTAATGTTCAATGCGCGATAGAGTAGGAACGCCGGTCTAGCGTGTATTTGTTAACTAATAAAAAGTTTACTGTTAGAAGCACTGTTGATATGAAATGATAAATTCAAAATTTTACGGTTTTAAGGACCTAAAGCAAGTGCAGAGGGTTTTTTTTTTGTTTTTTTAATAAATAAACATATTTACTTATTCCAATTATATTCGATATTTCGATTTATAACAGAATTTTCCTCAGGAAGAACACGTTTTCTTTTTCTTTTTTGTTACGCCCTGTCATGATGATGGTAATGCCTTGCACGTTTTCCTTCAGATGTTGGTGAAGTGTAATGTTTAAATGTCCGATATAGTAGAAAACGCCGGTCGAGCGTGTATTTCTAAAGTAAATCAATAAATCTATATAAGGTGTGTTTGAAGGCTTGTCAATGCAGGAATTATTCAGTCGTTGTAAACGTAGTTGCTCTTTACGCATCAAAGACCTTTGATAAGGTATGACACAAATGTTTACCTCATAAGATCTCCAGCTATGGTATAGCTGGAAATGTCTTCTCAATTATTAAATCATTTCTCTCTGATAGGGTCATAAGAGTAGTCGTTGACGAGTAGAAATCAGAAGCTGAAAAAGTGACTGAAAAATACAATTGCCAATTACTTAGGATAAGCTTTCGTCCGAAATTCCGGCCAAATTCCGGAGTTCCACAGAAACATTCTTGCGTTCGGCACGATACACATGAAAAAGGTCCGTGGTTAAATCGATCGAAACGTTATGAAAATGAGTAGGCCGAAGATTGCAAATAATACGAATCCTCATTTCAAAAATTCAGAAACGTAGAAAGTCGATTGTGTATATAATTTCGACAGCCATTCCTTATGTTGTCCCTTATTTCTTTGATCGATATTTTCAACAAAGCGGGACGATTACCTGTTTTCTGGGTCAGATTCCCTCTAACACTTCTCCTTCGTTTTTTTATTATTTACAAATACTATTTACATTTAGCTCCTTAAATAAATAAGCTTCATCAGGTAATTTTCACGAAAAAATTCTTTCATGAGTTTCGTCACTTTCAAATGAAAAATCATTGCACTTAATTCAGCTTATTCTCGAGTAATTCTTTGGCCTTTATAAGCATTCATTCATTAGTAGAAATAAGGATAACTGCCTTTGGAATACGACGATTATCTTCACTAGTAGATAATAAATTATATAATGTTTTTTTTTCACGACTACGAATAATGATCGACCACAATCCCATTGGACGCATCGAATTGTACGAAATTTATTGCATGTCCCAAGTGAAAATAGAACTCCAATCGCTTGCACGGAATCGTAGACTTATCGAGGTTCATCTCTGGGGTTTTAGATTTAACAGTTTACTTTTTTATGTAGTTTGTTTTTTGTCCTTTTTATGTGTCTGTGAAGCTTAATTTCTTTATATATATATATATATATATATATATATATATATATATATATATATATATATATAAAGCTCTGTGTGTGTGTGTGTGTGTGTGTGTGTGTGTGGTCACGAATAGCCTCCTATATGGTTGACTATCTAAAAAAAACTGATTACATATAATGATAGAAGATGTATCGAGACACAGGAATGGGTATGCTTGATCTGGCAGAACGGTGGTTCATTAAAATTGTGGGGTCTGCAATCGCGCTTGGTCAACAAAGTATGGAAATAAAAAAAATTTTAAATTAAAAAAAACGTTTACACGTGTTTTTAATATAGATGTACACTACCGTGTAGTAGTGAGGTAAAGAGATTCGTCGCGTCTTCTAAACCTTCCAAGGTCGCAATCACATATTTTCTTCGTTTCACCGTTGATTATATGAGATTTTATTTATATAAGATTCAAAAATTAAATCCAAGTGGTAAATCCAAGTTTTGAATATATAAATAAAAACAAAAATATCTGGGGGCAAAATAAAATAATGGTTTATCAAATCGTAATAGTCATTAAAAAAAACCGATGCAAAAATCAGATGTAGCTACGCTGGTTATTAACTATTATATTCGTTTTCAGCATCTTCGAAAAACTATAACTATGGCACGAAACAAATATCGCTCATGTTATCAAAACTTATACTCGGAAGGTGTTTTCCAAACTCATAATGGTCGGTTCATAATAGCGCAGCAATTAGAAGCTCTGACTGTCATTTGGGCCGTTGGGGTTCGATCCAGGCTTGAGGTAGTTTCTTGTCTCGCAACACTGATGAGCTGTGAAATAGCGAAACAGTACTGTATGTGGATGACTATAATACCCCCCTAACTTAGGTTGAGCATATTGTGAAGTGATATACAAATTATCATTAGCGTATTAAGCGATGCTCTTTGTGTAAACAAATTGAGCTTAGGTATTTGGACAATGTCAAAACTTTTTTAATTCAGCACAACGGTTGGAAGCTCCGACTGTCGTTTGGGCAGTCGGGTTTCGATTCTGGCTTGAGGTAGTTGCTTTTTAGCCGCACTCATGAGCTGTGAAACAGCGAAACAGTACTATATGTTGATGACTATATATATATATATATATATATATATATATATATATATATATATATATATATATATATATATATATATATATATATACACGGTGTCCACAAAGTCTCGCTACATTATGTAGCCAGACTTTGTGGAAGTCTCGCTACATAATGTAGCCAGACTTTGTGGACATCCTAAGCAATGTAAAGCCGCATTTTAGAAACCATATTTTTTATGAATTTAAATGAAAACAATTGAAAACCGGAAAATGTTGTGAAAAGATGGAATCATTTTTATTTACTTCACAACTTTTTTAGGTTTTCAAAGTTTATACTTTTTAAATTCATTAAAAAAGAAGTTTTCTAAAATGTGTGACTTCCTACTGCTTAAATTTCGCGCTTAAACCAACCGACTACACACACGGATTCAAACAGCACCGATACAAGACGTATTTTCTTTTCGGGAGGCTTGAACATCTTATAAAAGCATTATGAAGAAAAAGAAAAAAAAACATTAATCGGGCTGACATCTCCTTGATAAAGCTAGGTTATCTGTGAAAATTCGGACAACAACAAAAACGTAAATAAAAATATATACTTTCCTGTTACGCAAACCTTGAATGTCTACCGAAGATAATATACTCATACAGGGTGACCCCCCCCCTAAAAAAACGGGCCCCAACTCTAATTAGGCCCCGTTTCTTAGTGTTTGTCCTAATGAAATGAACCTTTGGTCAGTACGAGTTTATTATATTCAAAACATCACATCAAAACACTAGGGACATTGGCTTTTTTTGTCTCCTTTCTACAGCATATGTTCTAGATGTCCCCCATTTAGCATTTGTTTTTTTTTGGGGGGGGGGGTCACCCTGTATTACTCACTGTGTTTTCTTGAATATTAGTTCTACTAGTAGGAGCCGTTAACCGGCGTTGCCCGGTGGAAGCATGCCCCTCTCCTCTCGTAGAACAATTAAAGAACGGTTCTTGTTGTTCTAAGTGGTGTTGTTGTTGCTGTTACCCGACATCCAATCTCTCCATATTAAGTTATGCTTTCGGAATAGACACTCCCAACCCTTGCATGGCAAGAACTGATGTCGGAATGGTTACCAACAACATCCCAATGTTAAGAACGACTTTCAGAATAAACACCCAATTTTTGAACTTTTGGTGACTGTCACAAATATTTGCCCACAATTTAACCTTGATAATCGCTGTCAGGATCCCCACGCGCAAATACTATGAACTGACAAAATAAAATTTGGACGCGGCAGAGTCGGTCGGATTTAATTAGATTTGCTCCAAGCTACTTGTATCTACTAAGCTTAAATGAGATTTTCTGAATCAGTATAGTGGAAAACCTACAAAAGTCGTCATGTTAAAGGAAGGTGTTTAAGTAAATCTAAGTTAAAGATTTATCTTAACAAAAAAAAATGGTCTATAATCAAAGACCCCCCACGTTAAAACAACAACATTCGGTTGTTGTTGTTGTTGTTGTTGCCCACCCCTCAATCTCCTCATGTAAGAACGGCTTTCAGAACAAACACCCCTAAAACATCTCACGGTTCTTCTTCCCCCAAAAAACATAAAGGCATCTGAATATTAGCATCTAGATTGATTTAACTGTATTTTCATTCAATTCTCCCTGTGTCTCATATTGTCTTTTCGCTTTCAATTTGTACAGCACTTCATGTCTTCCCGTAAGGAAAACTGGTTATCTCCCTTTCTAAATTCTTTAAGCCGCATGATAGCTTCCTCAGGTGAAAGGCTTTTGATATTAAATGAGCGCCAGGTGGATTATTTAAACTATGATCAAGAAATTGGCGTCGGTTTATTGTTACAGGCCAGGACTGCGGATTCGGCAAGCCGTGTTCGAGTTATATCGGGATTACTGTATTCACTTTTATTAACGGGCGTGGAAAATGTAAGAATGCACATATATGTGTGTGTGTGTGTGTGTGTGTGTGTGTGTGTGTGTTCCTATTGGTAAAACATGGTTTTAATTATATTTAACCTTTTTGAATATCAATAATTTATTTTAAATATTTATTTTTCATGCAAAAGTGTTCATTTTTCTTTTTGGTCCCCCGACAAAAGGAGGGTGGACCTGTAAATTCACCTTTGTCTGTTCGTCCGTTCGTCTGTCCGCACTTTTCACAATAACTACACCTTGGAATTTTTTGAAATTTTGCACAAACATTAAACATGATACGAGTAAAAAAAAAAGTAACAGAACGGATTTTCCAGGAAAACTGGTTGTACCTCTAGGGGTGCCTTTCGGGTTAAAATGGCTAAAATTGACACTTTTGTGCTTATTAAAAAAAACAAAAATTGGTGCCTTAGATTTAAAAAAAAACTTTCTGAAAAGTTGTAATTTTGTTTGTCTATACTTCGCTTTTTACAGATCTGTTTCGTGACACAGAAACAAGCATACGTTTTTATGCCAATATCGAATAGTTCTCTGAGAAAAAAAAGAAGAAATTTTGGTTTTATAAAGAAACATGAAAAGTTGTTATTTTGTTTGTCTATATTTCGCTTTTTACAGATCTGTTTCGTGACACAGAAACAAGCATACATTTTTTATGCCAATATCGAATACTTCTCTGAGAGAAAAAAAAAGAAATTTTGGTTTTATAAAGAAACTTGCGCGACAACAAAATTTCGGAAAAAAGAAATCCAACAGACAACTATAAGATAAGTATTTATTAGTAGTGAACTTGGTTAAAAGACTAAAGCTAGTACAGTCTTAGTTAACATTTAAGTTAAAATTGGTAAAACATATATTTTTCTATAAATAAATTATTTATATGTTATTGTTACTTTATTTAACTAATATTTAATTTCTGTAATATGTTAACAAGGATTATTTAGCTTCTAAATACGAAACTCCTGACTTTTTTTAAACCGCATTTAATATCTTTCGTGTGTTGCCATCTTAATGGTTTTCGTGTTATTTTTCTGATGATCCTGCTCACAAAATATTCTATATTGACATAATAATAATATTTTTTTCCGCGCAACGAAACAGATCTGTCAAAATGAATTGTAACGATTAATCAGAATCGGATTGAGAATCAGAACTTTTGAAGGTATCAGAATCAGTGTCAGATTTATTATCGGAATCAGAAAAAATAGGACTATTTTAGAACTGGACATGTCTGAAGCCGTTGACAATTGCAGTGAAGTCTGAACTGACTGGCCCAAATTACGAATGAAAAACATGTTCACAACAACTAAACAAAAACACAAAAATACAAATAGTTCTTCTATAAACATGTTTTTTTTTTGCAATAAATGTCCCAAAAACACCCACCCTTGAAAGAAAAGTTTTACTCATTTATTAAAATATAATTATATAATTATATTCATTTTTCTAAATTTTCTTATTAAAAAATCTATTTTATTTATTTATTTTATCTCCACTCTTATATAAGAATTACTTGTGTGTGTGAGTTCCTTTCTCATAAGTTCCGAAACGGCTGAGACTATCTTTTACAAATTTCACACAAAGGTAATTAGTAAAATTCTTTGACGTTACAATAATTACCTTTCTGGCAGTGTTCTTAGATATATTTTGTACAGAAATTCATCTGACAGGTATCGAAAATTGAAAAAAAAAACAATCTTAAAAATGGTCTTTTCTCTCTTATAGATAAAAAAACAATAATTTTTACAAGGGAATATTTTACGTTACTCCGGCCAAGAAAAATAATAAAATCTCAGCAAATCATTTCTTCTTAAAAAATATTGTAATTTGGAGATATAGCTCAGTGGTAGAGCATTCGACTAAAGATAAGATGATCTTCTGTTTTCATCTGGGCGTATCTCACCGTTTTTGCTTTTAATTTTCAATTGTTTACAACTTTCGTAGTTGTAATGATAAACTGGATGAAGAGTTATTGATTTTGAAATTCTCAGTAAAACTAAAATATTTAGAACAATTCACAAGAATAATTTTTACATTTGCAAAAAATAGATGTACATATTACATGGGTTAAACGGTAATCAGACTCCATCCCCCCGAAAATGATTTAGACATCTGCAGTATAATTGTATTGAAATCTGCAATTGTATCGGAATCGGGAAAATATTGGAATCGCCCCATCACTAATAAATAGATCTTCTTGACTGACAACTAATGATATATATATATATATATATATATATATATATATATATATATATATATATATATATATTTATACAGCCTTTGAGACTTTAGACGACCAGTCTCCACAGTCGATTGAAAATTTCTTGGGGCGACTAAAAGTCGTAAATCACTCGCCCGCCAATCGATAAAATTTCTTTAAATAAAGAAACGGGAAAAACTCATTTATTTTACGACCCTCAAATATGCGGTGACTTAGAATTACCTATGTCATCATTTGTGAATTCTTTCATCTCTAGCTGTGAGACCGTTGGAATATTGTATTGAAAAAAGAATGGTCACACTAAAGGTCAACAAGAGGTCAAATTTACACATTCGGCGTGTAGTCAAAATGTCGCCTTCATTTACCCCTCTGATTTTGAAATTCATTGGGAAAAAAATTCTTTGACGTTATAACTACATACACTTTATGCTTACAAAAATAAAGACGGACATTTGAAAGAGGAAAAAACGAATCGTTCCGTCAAGCACGCACAGAAAATTAAATTAAAATTAAATTAAACAAGTAAGTAATCATATTTTTCTCAATTATATAAATTCAGATATTTGCATGCTCTTTTTTGCGCAACTTTCAAAAAATCATCGATACCCAATTTTAAAAATAATATTCTAAATTTTAGAATGTTGTTCCGAGCTGAATTCTTTGTTTTAATAGAAACAAAAGAGACCAATTTCTGTTCTATAGCAAAGTTTTTTTTTCCATAAATTACAAAGAAAAATTGACCGTTTAAATTAAAAAAAAATAAACCATGCCGATTTTCTAAGAAATCTAGTTCATTTCAGCTAAATGGTATTTTTTTTATTTTTATTTTTTTTTTTTTAATATCGGAGATTTCGGGCCACGGAGATCTTGTACCAGGAGATTTAAGTCCACAATCGTGAATACCCGGAGATTTCGTAACACCATTTTTTTCAACACCCCAGTTTAGGCTAGATATTTTAATTTTTGTATGAAATTTTACGACATAATTTGGGTATCGGAAGAATAGTTTGTTGATATTTTTATTAAGAATAAAGAAGAAAAATATAATTGTATTGTTGTTCTATTATTAACTGAAACAAAAACATAAAGTCGGACGAGTAAAAA
Organism: Euprymna scolopes; assembly: GCF_053919585.1. NCBI lineage: Eukaryota > Metazoa > Mollusca > Cephalopoda > Sepiida > Sepiolidae > Euprymna > Euprymna scolopes. Next base: position 39,449,708 of record NC_136525.1, read on the forward strand.
TATTTTGGGGCGAGTAAATTTTCCCTCACACTCGACCGGCGGTCGAGTGATTTTTTTTTTCAAATCTCAAAGGCTGTATGTATATATATATAGTTAGACAAATATTATTGAATAGCAAGGAGTTATTCTGTTTTACAATTTTCTTTTTTATCTTCTCTAATCTCCGAATAGTCCTTTTTGTGTTTTTCTCGAAATTGTATATGTTGGATCCATAATGGCGAACGCTTTCGCCAGAAGTACTTCCTTCATCCTCAGGCATATTGTAGAAATAAATGTAGACATTTCTACATTTATTTCTACAGTATGCCTGAGGAAACTCGCATTTAGGTAAAAATGCACTTGCGTATATGGAATTGAATTCATTTAAAATTTATCGCAAAACAAAACAAATAAAATAACATATATATATATATATATACATATATATATATATATATATATATCGGGCAGTCCGTCGATTTTGACGATGACGCGAAGATCGGTTAGTGTCCGTGTCGAAGGTGCGATGTGAGTCCGATCGGAGCTCTGCAACCCCTGCTGCAGATGTCATCGAACCTGCAGGTACGCCCTCACTCCATCGCCACAGGACTTTCACCTCTCTGCCAGCCTAAGCAAAGTAGGAATAAGCAGCATGCCCATACTGCTAGCACCCTCTTCCCCGAAAACAAAAGTACAGAGGCAAGGACGAGCCAGGACAGTCTGCGCACATGCAATCAGCCGCATCCAATAGCTGAGGCAGACCCGAGCCGAGTTGTACATCACCCTTGTTGACCGTATCATCACTCCAGTGCTGGTTCATCCACTGCGCAAGCCGTTGGGATTCCTTCCTCATTTGCCGAGAGCATCGTTGACCAGGCTTGGATTTTTGTGACCCCGAATAGGGGGGCTAGTGGGTACTACACTTTGCCCAAGGGTGATCGAGCACTGCAACGACTAAGGGGTAGTGACATTCTTCCCCAAACCCTGGAGCTCCCGCACCAGGGCCTCGTTGCTGGATGTAGTTTTACGTCATACCCAGGACTAATATATATATATATATATATATATATATATATATATATATATATATATATATATATATATATATATATATATATATTTTTATTACCGTTTTATCTGGTTGGTTACATATATGTTTCGGATGTTGGACCATGGTTACGATCCAACAGCCTCGTCAGACCTTACAGAAATGGTTGTTAGTATTTGGAAGAAGTGTTTTAAAAGAAATACGAGAAAAAGGGGGGTAGAAGATAATAAGAAGGAGGGAGACAGGTATCGACAATATTTCAGTTTTGAAGGTTAAAATACATTAGATTGTATTGTGTTTGGGTGGGTAGCAGATTCAGGTAGGCGTGGGTGGAGATAAATAGATATAGTGAGGAGAGGTGGACAGAGGATGGTAAAGACAAAAGAAAAAGGGGTAAGGAGAGGACGGGGGAGGAGTTTCAATTTTTAGGTTTTAAATTTTGACTGCTTTTTGCTTGTTCAGCCAGGTATATGAAAGAGATGAGAGAGAGAGAGGGAGGTAGAGAGAGATAAAGAGAGTGGGAGAGAGAGAAAGGGTTTGGGTAGGTGTCATGTGTTTGACAAGTAAAAGGTTCCATTTAAAATTTTCGTAGTCGCTATCAGTCGACTTGTTCATTTCAGCTGACAATGAGTTGTTTTTAGGTAGTTAATGATTAATACGTACGGTAACACACGCGAAAATACGCATACATACACATAAATATGTACATTTCTACACATCCATATACAGACACATACGCATATACACATATATATATATATATATATATATATATATATATATAAACAATGTATATGCAGACATACACACACATACACACAACTACTATACACATATACATACTCACATATATACATAGACACATATACACACACATATATATATATACACTTACATATATACATATAAGTAAGAAGTAGATGTACATATACATACATACATACATACACACATGTACTCATATACACGTATATACAATTACATAACTATACATATTTATAAAAATATAAATATACAGTCATATATAGACATATATCTCTCTCTATATATATTTAAATGAATCACATATTGTTACATGATAAGCGCTGTCCCCTTTTCATGTAAGTATAAAAATAGAGAGATTACTTAAAATGAAAATAAAATGAGAGAAAGCAGAAATCGAACCTTGGATATAAGTTTTAAAGAACAATAGGTTTAAATGGAATGTCCAGTAAATTGTTAATTCTGATGAAATAAATAATAAATAAACTATTCAATTGTTAGAAAGAATGTGGATAATAAAATATGGGTTAAATAAATTAGATATGTAGGTTGAATTCCTTTGTAAAAACATCAAAGAAACAATAGGTTATTGGGAAATCATAATGTCGGAAACGTGCAAAGTCGCGCATGTTGAAACACGTGAATTTTGCTCACGTGGCCGGACATGCATGGATTTCTCAATATAAGAAGTGAGAGTTAGTTAGTTAGGGAGACAGTCAGTGAGAAACTCAGAGAGGGTCTGGGAATTCGAACGTCTTGGAAGCGAGACGGTCACTTTGAAACTAAAATGTGAAGCTTTGAATTCTTGATGAGAAAACCACGGCCGGTCGTGAAGAAATAAACCCATCATGTGTTTTGATAAAGCTCGTCTTGTGTTTGTGATTCTTACAAAAAGGTAAAGTGAATTGTTATTATATGTCTGTGTTATAAAATGTCGTGACATACACATCTCATATCCACAATGTGAATCTACATCTCATATCTACACTAAGACTGTCTGAACACTATCTCCTCACTCTAAGAGTTTCTTCTTCTACACGTCTAAGTAAAGAACATTTTTAATATAAATATGAATCTTCATAACACGAACAAAGTCTGTTACAACAATCTCTCTCTAAGATACAACATCCCTCTCTAGAACTCTTACAACAACATCTCTCAATGAAACAGCTATATAACAATATTTGCTCTACAATAGTATTGAGCACTCTCTTCAGGTTTTTACTAATTACCAATTTTACCATATATATATATATATATATATATATATATATATATATATATATATATACTAGCAAAAGTACCAGTCGTTGACTTGGTTGGTTCAAAAATAGGCTACATAAAATGGACTCTGATTTATGAAAGTCTGATAGGTTATGAAAAGGAAAGGTTTTAAAGAGATAGCTTCGAATTTGGGGTATCAAAACCAAAGCAAAATATGATGAAAGTAAAAATAAAATAGATAACCCCCATAATTTATTATACCATACCTGTTCACACTGAAACACTTATCACAATATTCTGTGTATCTATATTAAAAAATCTTGTTAAACTTTGTCACATATCTCCATTCTATGGAGGTCAGGTGCGAACGAACACCCCATAATTTTATTATTCCATATTTCTTCAAACTGAAACATAATTATCAAAGTATACTTACGCAGATAGATATGAAAAGTCTTTATCAAAGTTTGTGCCTATTTCCATTCTATGACGTCTGTCTGTCTGTCTCTCTCTCTCTGTATATATATATATATATATATATATATATATATATATATATATATATATACTAGCAAAAGTACCCGTCGTTGACTGGGTTCAAAAACAACCTTTAGGAAATGGACTCTGATTTATGAAAGTATGATAAGTTATGAAAAGGAACGGTTCTAAATTTGGGTTGAATTTGGGGGTATCAAAACCAAAACAAAATGTGACGGAAGTAAAAATAAAATAGATAAACCCCATAATTTATTATACCATACCTTTTCACACTGAAACACTTACCACAATATTCTGGGGATCTATATTAAAAAAAAAACTAGTTAAACTTTGTGACATGTTTCCATTCTATGGAGGTCAGGTGCGGACGAACATACCAAAATTCTATTATTCCATATAGCTTCAAACTCAAACATAATTATCAAAGTATACTTACGCAGATAGATATGAAAAGTCTTTATTAAAGTTTGTGCCTATTTCCATTCTATGACGGCCATGCGCGAACGCAGACGCCACAATTTTATTATACCATCCCTATTTAAGTTAAAACATACTTATCAAAGTATTCTTATGTACATCTATATCAAAAACACGTGTAAACGTTTATTTTTTTTAATTTAAATTTTTTTTATTTCCATACTTTGTGGACCATGCGCGAACGCAGACCCCACAATTTTAATGAACCACCGTTCTGCCGGATCAAACATACCCATTCCTGTGTCTCGATACATCTTCTATCATTATATGTAATCAGTTTTTTTAAAATAGTCAACCATATAGGAACCTATTCGTGACCACACACACACACACACAACACACACACACACATTCAGCTTTATGTATATAACATGATTAAATGATAAAGATAGCCGAGTGTTATTGTGAATCGCTTCACCGTAAAGCGTAAACAACTCACGGGTCTTCTTTCTCGAAGATGTGTAAAGATCTCTGAATATTAGCGTCTAGATTCTTTTTACTGTATTTTTATTCGCTTTCCCCCGCGTCTCATATTGTCTTTTCGCTTTCGCTCTATGAAGCACTTCATGTCTTCCCGCAGGGAAAACTGGTTATCTCCCCTTTCGTAATTCTTTAAGCCGCAAGATGGTCGCCTGGAGAGCTGATGCTCTGGACATCAGAGTGACCGCCAGGTGGCGTAGAATGATTGTTTAAGCCGCTGTGGTGCGTCGGTGGGATTAGAGCGGATGAAGAAGCACGTAAAGAGTTGCGGATGGAGAGGGTTGGGAGAACGGGGCGCGGCATTTTCTGTTGGAGGTATGAGGTGAGGGGGCAGTAAAAAGATAAAGAAAGTAAATAAAAGTCGGACAGATGTAGAGAAACTAAACGTTTTGCCCGTTAAAACCGGTGACTTAGGATCTGTGCTTTTATTTCAAATTGATGACTCAATATGATTAAATTGGTGATCAATTTCGCATTAAATACGAATCCCTATTAATCTTTGACTTCACATCGAACAGATGCCATAATACTTGGTTCGCTGTACCTTATTATAACAAAGGTGCATACAAAACTTCAGTCAGATCGGCTCAGTAGTTACCAAAAAGGAAATGGAATGGATAGACAGACTAATAGAAATCTACAATTACATAAATATAACTTTGTGTCTGTGTGTTTGAGTTCGTTACTTATAGACTCCGAAACGGCTGAACAGACTTTCTTTAAAATTTACAGAACTTTACTGTATAAATCTGGGAGTGCTCTTAGTTAAGTTTTGTCTCAGAATAACCCCGATGATTACCGATAATCGATAATCGAAAGCGTTATTTATCTATCATTTTTCCATGTCGTCGCGTAGCAACAACGATAGAATAATGGACCGTGAAAATTCTATCGTGGGTTAGTTGGTAACGTGTTTTTTTTTTTTGGGGGGGGTGCATGGAAGTTCAAACTCCGCACGTAAATTTCTTAACTTTTTTTTTCATTAACTGCAAAGAATTTTATAAGACTTGGAAATTTACGTGTTTTTTTTTTTTGTTGTTTTTATTTTGTATAACGCGGTCTGTAGGTTCAAACTCCGCACGTAAATTTCTTAATTATTTTTTTCATTAACTGTAAAGAATTTTGTAAGACGTGTTTTTGTTTTGTTTTTTCGTTTAATGGAAAGAAGTTTATATTAAATAATTTTATTTAAAAAAACAGTGGTTTCTCTAGAGTACAATGTGGAAGAACATATATTTTGGACTAAGTTACTGCGTGGAGAAATGTGAAGCTCCACCAGTGCGATTTCACGGATTTCGATGACAATAAAAATATAGGAGTGTGAAATATTCGTTGATCATCATTCAATCCCGGGCAACGTCGGGATTCCCTGCTAGTATTATACAAATATACGGATAAAATCTTTAAGCGTTTTGTTTTATTATTACATTTTCACCCCAAACAAGGCACACTGCCACCTTGATGTAAGGGGCTTCTATCTGGGACACAATTCGCAGAGGTAAACGGTGGGGAGTTGAGCAGCAAGATGTATGTTTACATTACACTTGAACTTCTGCATGTAAATACAGTCAAAGAAGCCGGGAACCGAAAGGGAATTCCAAAGTCTAGCAGTCCTAGGGAAGAAACTATTAGAACAGGAGGTCTTCTTACATCTGGGGATTTTTTTTTACATAGGCATAACCACTTATCAAGGCGAAGAGGCCACTCGAAGATAAGGGTTAAAGAGTGTACAGTAGAAATTGAAGAATATAGTAAATTTGTTAACTTATATGGAACGGCTCATCAAAAAATTGGTTATGTTAGACTTGAAGACTACCATATTGTAGTCAGCTTGAAAGCAGGAAAACGGAAGACAATTCCATAGGCGTACAGTTCTAAGAAAGAAACTTTGTTCGTGGAATCTACGTTTAGGTTTAGGCACAGATAAAGAGTGGGGGAAATTATTGATAGTGTTTTTGCTAGACGGGTGTTTCTTGTGAAAGTTTGGCGAAGGGGGATTTCTACTGTGTAGAGGTGGGATTTTGCTGGTTGTCGGGTTTATCGAGGGTAATTACGTCGAGGAGGGTACAATGGCTTGTAGTTCACCGGAGCACCTATCATTAAAATATTTGTAAAACAGAAAGGGGGTGCAACATTTAGTCCATGGGACAGCAGTTGAAGCCTAGCTGAAAGTGTGGAACCTATTAGGTTGGCGACTCTCTTTTGAAGCTACGTAAGCTCTGACCTTCTTCAGGTGTGTCTCGTTGAATTCTAAAATCTCCTAGGTATTCTGAACAGGGAGTAGTTTGCTCTCGTTCCGTCATCCACAAGTTGGTAGAAAAAGTAGTTTTTAACTGTATTGCTTGTGCAGAGAATTGAATCTTCACCCACCAGAATACCGTAACATAACTAATTTTTACTTAGCACATAGGTGTTTGTTAAGATAGAGTCAACTGATCGATATTTTAATATGTTGTTTGAAGCAAAAGCAATATTAATAACTTACTTGTCACGTTGAAAATAGTAATATATCCGAAAATTACAGAGTTTCATCGAGTCGAATGTTATTTATAGTTAAAATTCATTTTTACGGAAAATTAGATAAAATTGCATTTTTCTTAGATGTTATAAAACAGACAGTTAAGAATTCGTAGCCTCGTAAGAGATGTCCTTTTCTCTTCTCTGCAACCTCTATCTCACAGAAGAGATGTTGCGAGTTTGCCTCTGCTTCATCGTTATTTTCATCGCAAGTGCCCGACTGAGCTTCAATCTATGGTCCCCTCGCCAACATTTCACAAGAAACACTCGTCTAGCTGAAAACACTATCAATACCCCCCACTCTTTATCTGTGCCTAAACCTAAAGGTAGATTCCATGAATAAAGCTTATTTCTTAGAACTGAACGCCTGTGGAACTGTCTTCCGTTTTCCTGCTTTCCAGCTGACTACAATATGATTGTCTTCAAATCCAACGTAAACAAGTTCTTGATGAGCCATCCCACTTAAGTTAATAAATTTACCGAATTTCCATTACTAACAATTACTATATTGTTTAATTGACTACTGTACACTCTTAACCCTTATCCTCGAGTGGTATTTGGGCCTTGATAACTGATGATGTGGATGTAAAAAAAAAAGTTCTCAGACAGCGGACATATTTCGGACCAAATATTTTAGATTATTTGTTCATAGTATACAATATTTGTTTATGCGATAGACTTTTTTTTTTTAAATAAAAACAGAATAGTAGTTGGTCTACTCGATGAATTTTCGTAATTTTTGGATATATTACTATTTTCGACATGACAATAACGTACGTAATATTGTTTTTACTTAAAACGACGTACTTAAAAAAATCGGCACTTATGCATGACACGAGGTGAATGTTTGTATTTTAGTTTCAAAAACCGTTGACAGATGTCGCTTGTCAGGGGCCGATAACTCTTTCTTTTCTAAAAGTTAGTGCAAACTAAAATGATAGTTTTACATATTTTTATACAATCTTTCTGTACGAAAAAAATATTTTTGAACCTCTATAAATGTTTCATGTTTTTTTAATCATATTTTGCTACCTTCTTATACAACCTTACTGAAAAAAAAAAAATAATTCTAAAAACAATCTATAAATATTTCATGTTTTTATCGTATTTTTTTTATTTTATTTTCAGCAGTGAATCACTCATTGAAAAGAAATTATATTAATATATTAAAATTATATTTTGATACATTTTTTATTCAATAAATGTTTCGATTTTCATATTTGTTTGGTTATTTATTTCGTTATTATATATTTTTGGGTTATCGTAAAAACTTCTTTATATTTGAGGTTCATATAATGGCCGCTAGATGGCAGTTCTCTTTCTAAGAACAGGGGTCGTTAACTTATGGTATTATTACCATACATTAACAGGGGTACTAATTAGAGGTCACCATTTCGGTAGGCTCCCACTTCGGGGCGCCTCCGATAACAGGGAGAACTGGAGCGCTGAAATAGAAAGAAATACTGGTAAAAGAAGACATTGTCTTCTTATAAAAATGAGGACGTGTAACGCGACTTTGTTATGAATTCATGAGGTTTTATATATCCAATATATAATTGTGTTTTCCCGAAACTCGGGTTACAAAGAAAGACAGTGCATTTTGTAAAGTCTGTATTAATGTTCAATGCTCCTCTTGGCTACCTAACGGGAGCTGAGGAGTGAGGCGTGTGTTCTGTCTCTAGTCGCAGTGGAAATAAGGACGTTTCCTTCACTCGAATGTCCCACGTAAACCGTTCTCGCTTTTCATTGGCTGGAACCTCTGATGACGTATAAGAAGAAAGGAAGGAAAAGAGAAAAGAGTAGGGAGAAAGAGAGAACTAAGGTGAGAATACAGCCTAGTCTCGAAGTAGTAGCAGCTCGCTACAAACTCATCTCTGTTGCTAATACGTCACTGTCATACAGAAGTGCCAAAAAAATCGATATGCATTTGTTTAAAACGATGTTAATATCTTAACAAGCATCTTTGAAAATGTTATTTTTTTTACTGGTAATTCTAGTACTAATTTTGGGGCCTTAAACCCATTCTTGTTTTATACTGATCCCAGGGTCTACCAGCGGCCATTTGATTGCACCAGGAGATGACCATACTCTTCAGCATATACATGTACACTTTGTTGTAGACTTTCAAACCGACTTGAAAGATATGAGGTTGCATGATGTGGGTCTCACTTGAAACCACACCAAAGACCATAACCGTGGCCGGAAACTTTGTTTTCATCATCCTGGGCACGTTCCTGTTATTTGTGGCAATCCAACAATGTATTTTGAGGGTGTTTGCAATGGTTCTGTTGTCATAACTTGGATCGGTAGAGAACATGAGTTGTACAGCGGCGCATCTCCAATCTCATTCTTGAACATTGTGTTTCTTTCAGGCTCTTATCCCTCTTAGGATATGTATGCAATTAGCCAACTAGAAGATGGCTTTTATCAATAAATAAGAAAAGAAAAGCGGTTTTCATCAAACGGAAATGTAATCAGGTCCTCTCTTCTAGGACGACAATTTTATCGTTTCCCTCTGTAGGTGTATCCTGTCGAACTCGGGAATCTTTTTATCGAACTCAGCTATCTGCCCGGAATTTTGAAAAAAAAAAATAACAAAAAAAAAAAACTTTATTTAATCTAAGGACCCCTGGAGTATTGGAAAGAGTACTTGGTAAAATTAAGTTGTAAAATGTTACAATTTTGGATGTTGGAAGTTCAATCCTCAGTCTGAGCGATACTTAAAACACAATTGCGGGTTGCTAAGGGCTGCTGCACAATCATGGCCAACAGAACGTGAACATACCAACCTCGTCGATTAAATAAAGGGTTCCCTTCGGACTCTTGTGCGAATTCTCGAGTTCGATAGAGAGATTCCCGAGTTCGACAAGATACGCCCTTAGAAAATCGAAGGATACAGCGACCGAAGCATTGCGAAAATAGAACATCAGATGAAAACAGTATTCCAAATATAGCGATTAGTCAATCCTCATCTCAAAAATTAAGAAACGTAATGTCTTTTCCTGCTTTCTGTTGTCTTGTCAACCGCAGATCAGGTTGTGTCCCCCCACTCCCCCCCTTTCACGTTTATACATACAAAGGCACGTACACATGAACACGTATCCTGTAGTAGGTCTCCGCTACCTGCAGCCCCCTTCGGTAGGTTCGTCATCAAAGAAACCCCGTCAGTCGGTTCGCAGCGCGTTGGACAGCTGACTCCACAGCGAGATCAATCCGAGGTCTTGGAACTGACACTTGTCCGACCAAATGACAAATCAGGTGATCCTGACTATCAAATGGCTTAAACTGACACCGAGTCCTTTTTCGGTGTAGTTCCAACACCCAAGACCTAATGTCAATGTTTAACCCCTAACATTATATATATATATATATATATATATATATATATATATATGTGTGTGTGTGTGTGTGTGTGTGTGTGTGTGTTTCAAAATTCCGAGCAGAAAGGCGAATTCGGCAGAAAGATTCCCGAGTTCGACAGGATACACCCACAGGGTGGAACGATAAAATTGTCGCCCTAGAAGATACGACATGATTCCATTTCCGTTTGATGAAACCCGGTTTTCTTTTTTTTATTGTTGCAGACAATCTATTAGTTGGTCAGTTGTATACAAATCCCAAGAGGGATAGGAGCCTGCAAAAGACACAATGTTCACGAGCGAGATCGGAGATGAGCCGCTGTATAACATATGCTCTCTAGCAGTTCAAGTTATAAAAACAGGCCTATTGCAAGCAGCCTAAAATGCATCGTGCCTATGATGACGAAAACAAATTTTCCGGCCAGGATTATAGTCTTTGGTGTCTTTTCAAGTGTGGGTTATATCATGCCACCCCACCTCATATATATATATATATATATATATATATATATATATATATATATATATATATATATATATATATATATATATATATATGAGTTTCGTGGTTTAATTTTAAATTCTGAAAAAACAACATATAGAGACATTTATTAGATTTAAGAATTTATTGCTTGACAAAGGAATATATAGAAGGGGTTATTTTAATAATTTTCTTAAATCGAATGTATGTCTCTATATGATGAAAGTAAAAATAAAATAGATAAACCCCATAATTTATTATACCATACCTGTTCACACTGAAAAACTTATCAAAATATTCTGTGCATCTATATTAAAAAACCTTGTTAAACTTTGTGACATATTTCCATTCTATGGAGGTAAGGTGCGAACGAACACACCATAATTTTATTATACCATATTTCTTCAGACGGAAACATAATTATCAAAGTATACTTACGCAGATAGATATGAAAAGTTTTTATTAAAGTTTGTGCCTATTTCCATTCTAGTGAGGCCAGGCGCGAACGCAAACCCCACAATTTTATTATATCATTCCTATTTAACTTAAAACATACTTATCAAAGTATTCTTATGTACATCTATATCAAAACACTTGTAAACGTTTTTTTTTAATTTTTTAATTTTTTATTTCCATACTTTGTGAACCAGGCGCGAACGCAGACCCCACAATTTTAATGAACCATCGTTCTTCCAGATCAAATATACACATTCCTGTGTCTCGATACATCTTCTATCATTACATGTAAAAATGTTTAAAATAGTCAACCATATAGGAACCTATTTGGTACCACACACACACACACACATACACACACACATACACACACACACACATACACATACACATTCAGCTTTATATTATAAGGTATATATATATATATATGTATATGTATATGTATATATATATATATATACAGAAATAAAAAAAGGAATAAACCAAGTTATGTGTTCATCAACGTTTCGTCTTTATTTCGAGGCTTCCGCTAGACGAAATAAAAGCCAAACGTTGATGAACACATAACTTGCTTTGTTCCTTTTTGCTTCTATTTTGTCGGAATAATATTTCCCTTATTCTCATCATATATATATATATATATATATATATATATATATATATATATATATATATATATATATATATATATATATATATATATTAGTGATGGGACGATTCCAATATTTTTCCTGTTTCCGGTACAATTACCGATTCCGTACTAAATTTCTGATTCAGATACAATTACCGATTTTGATTCTTTATAAATCTCTAAATATTTAACGATATAGTTGTATTTCTTTCTCCGATTACCGTAAAAACACACATGTTTGTTTAGGTTGTCGTTCAGTTTGTGAGGCATCCATTTATCAAGATGCTTTGTTTTCCAATCACTCTCAAGTTGTTGGAAATCGTCGTATACGTTACATCTAATTCAGGAGCAAGTTCTTGAACAGTTCTGCATGACTTCGAGTAAAGCTCCCAATAGATCGTTGTCAACGTCTGATGCTCGACAGCTACACTCATTATCTCCAAGCCTATCGTCATTGCCACAAAATTTCTTAAACTACCATTTTGCTGTGCGATCAGTAGTGGTCCCTGGGCCAAACACTTTTTTTTCCATCTTGTATACGTTCTGAATAGAAGACATAATAGTTTTAAAACGATTGTAATTTTAACGATTAGATAGAATGACAAACGCTCTTTAAAATGATATTTTTGTTTACACAGTGGTCACCACTTATCAAGGCCCGGAAGCCACTCAGGGATAAGGGTTATTGCAAGTACATTACTTTAGTGTGGAGATTTGATGAAGTGTTTACTTAAGAGGGCGGTTCATTAGGAATTTGTTAACGTTGGACTTGAACACATCCAAGTTGTAGTCAGGTGGGAAGCAGGCAGACGGAACAGAGTTCCACAGGCGTGCAGTTCTAAGAAAGAAGCTTTGTTCAGGGAATCCACGTTTTGATTTAGGCACAGATGAAGAGTGGGGGAAATTTTTCACAGTGGATTCAACTAGACGGGTGTTTTTCGTGAAAGATTGGCGAGGGGGGACCAGAGATTGGAGTTCAGACGAGCACCTGCCATGGAAATAACGATAAAACAAGGATAGGCTCGCAATGTCTCTTCTGTGAGAGAGAGGTTGCAGGGTAGAGAAAAGGGCACCCCCCACTAAACCACAAAGTCTATTTTGTACTCTGTCAAGGCAGGATAGGCTGTTTTTAGCAGCTCCTGCCCAGATATGGCAACAGTATTCCATCCTTGGACGTACTTGGCTTTTATATAGATAAACAATTGCATCAGTAGTGAGATATCTTCTGGAGCGGTAGAAGGATCCCACCATCTTTCCAGCGACCTTGGCAACAGACTTGATGTACGCGTTCCATTTCAGATCAGGAGTAAAGGTCAAACCCAGAAGCTTGTCAAAACACGAGGCCTGTCCCAGACGAGAGCCATCCATCACAATTGATGCCAGATGGGGATCAGAGCGTTGATGATGTAAGGATAGGAGTTTGGTCTTAGATGCATTAAATGTAACCAGTCACGTCTCTCCCCACTGAACCACGCGCTCGAGATCAGAGGAGAGAGAATCAGAGAGAACTTTCTCATTAACAGCCTTTGATTTGTTGCCGTAGATGTTCGTATCATCAGCATAGATGTCAACGAATGATTTAAGTATGTGTTTAGGGAGGTCATTGATGTAGATCAGGAAGAGAGTTGGGCCCAGGATTGACCCCTGAGGGAATCCAGCATTAATTCTGCAGGCCTCTGATTTTTGTCCATCGACCACTACTCTTATGAGCCTATCGGAAAGAAATGATTTAATGATTGAGAAAACATTTCCAGTTACACCATAGCTGGAAATCTTGTGAAGTAGACCCTTATGCCATACCTTGTCGAAGGCCTTTGATATGTCAAGAGCAATTGCCCTAGAAAGGAAGCTTTTGTCAATAGATTCACTAATCCTGTGAGATATAACCGTCAGCACATTTGCGGTAGATCTTGCAGAGCGGAAACCATATTGTGTGTCACTAAGAAGGTTGTTTCTGCTTAGGTGGTTGACTATTTCTCTATTTAATATGGATTCCAGCAACTTACTCATAACACACAGGAGACTTATTGGTCTGTACTGGGCGGGGGATGACTTATGACCTGAATTCTTACAGGGCAAACTGATGAGGTCTTCCAAGGAGTCGGAAAGCACTTCTCCTTAAGGCAGTGCGTAAACAGTTTCGTAAGTATGGGAGCAAGTTCTGGTTGAAGCTTTTTTAACACTATAATTGGGATGCCGTCAGGGGCAGTTGCTTTACTGGAATCAAGGTTCTTGATTAGCTTGGCGACCTCATGCACGGATATTTATAAGTTACTTAGCATGTTCTGTGTTATAGGAGGACATATGGGGAGTTGATGGCCTTTGTCGCATAGAGTAGAATTAGCTGCAAAGTTTGGCCTTGTCTGATGCTGACGAGATGACCTCTGGTCCATTGATAATGGTTGGGATAGAACGCACATTTCTGTTCAGGATCCTATTTGTTATTTGCCAAAACTGGTGGGAACCAAGCCGCTGATCAGCTACCTTGGATTTAACAGACTGGGCATATAGCTCTCTTGCATTTTTTATTACTCTTTTACAGTGGTTGCTGGCAGTCCTGAAAGCAGCTTTAGTCTCAGTGCATCTATTACGTTGGTAGCTATGGAAAAAGTGATTTCTGTGCGCGATAGCAGCAGCACATTCTGGGAAGAACCATGGCTGGCTGTTAGGTTTTTGTTGGAATTTTTTAGATGGTATGAATTGGTCTATGCCCACAATTAACCATTCGGTCAGATCTGATACTACAGAGGACACTTCCTTTTTAAACATGGAGTGCAGAGGTAAATCAGATATGAATGTACGGAAGCTATCCCAGTCAGCCATAGAGTATCGGTATACAGTATGGTGGATATATGAAGTAAAGGTATTATAACGAAAGCTAATTTGAAAATACATCATTTGGAATTAAAATTAAAAAATCCGCACAAACTTTCGTTTTGAGCTAATGTATTTATAACTGTAGATACTAGTATTTCGTGCTGACGCAATCAACATTTCAAGAAATGATAACTACTGTTTGTCACGTAATTCTAATCAAGTAAACAAAGCCAACCATAACTAAATTACCTACAGTTATTCCTCTCGAAGATAAGGGTTAATGAGTGTACATTAGACAATGTGATTATAGCGTAGTAAACATAAGTAGCGGGAATTTTGTAAATTGGATTACTTGGAGGGACGGTTCATCAAGAACATTTTTACGTTGGACTTGAAGACAATCCAATTGTAGCAGCTGGGAATCATAAAAACGGGAAAGAGTTCCGTAGGCGTGCAGTTCTAAGAAAGAAGCTTTGTTCATGGAATCTACCTTTAGGTTTAGGCACAAATAAAGAGTGTGGGAAATTATTGATACTGGTTTTTGCTAGACGAGTGTTTTTTGCGAAAGTTTGGCGAAAGGGGCCAAAGATTGGAGATCAGATGAAGATTGGAGATCAGATGAGCACTTGCCATGAAAATAACGATAAAGCAGAGACAGCCATTTAAAATTTTCGTAGAATCTTGAAAATTCAGTATGTTATTGCTATACATCTGATGAGATGACTGACCAATTTTTTTTATAATTTCAGGTTAAAATAAACAGCTACAGCAGGAATTGCATTACACCCTACTAAAGCCCGATTCTCACAGTTTGTGAATTTCAAAAATACAATCCGGACATAAGGACATTTCAGAAGAATGCTATGAAGAGTGTTGGCCTGTTCCGACGGAATATCTTCCCGAACACCCTTACAATCTCAACATAATATTCCTTATTGACTGTCTGTTCAGTGAGATCCCAGTTCATATGGAGCATGCCCATCATGGAAAAAAAAGGGATCATAAGAAGTTTAGGCGTGCATTTTCTTTTTATTTTAGGTTTGGAAAAACCAGCATGCTTGAACTGGAACTCTGTCTCTTGGTCTCTGGATCATAACTGTAGATCCACCTTTCATTGCAGGTCATCAGAGCAACAAGAACCGCGGGAAATGAATTGATCAGCTCGACCATCTCCCTGTTGTCATTAAATGATCTTCTCTAAGCAGCCTTTATACAAATTTGTGCAAATCTTCCTCACTTTCGGTTCCTTGTGAATAATAGTGTACAGTTCCGACACTGGCATCACACTCTATAAATTCGACAGTCCTTATCTTTGAAATTCTTTATTTGGCCAATCAACTCTGATGTTCTGATTTCTTTACTCCCCACATCTCTCATTATCACTCACGAACTCACTTTTTTTCTTGCAGCTCTTCTGCCACTCAAAAACTGGTGTTTGATTCATATAAGACGGTCCAAAAGCAGTCTGAAGCAGTCCATATGTTTCCGTGACACTAATTTTAAAGTTTAAAATAGATTTTTATTGCATATCCTTCCTCTGAAATGTTCTTGTTTGACCTTCTTGGGCCTTGGAGAGCCAACATGTTCAAAATCGAAAACCTACAAAAGTCGTAATTTTAAAGGAGTATATATATATATATATATATATATATATATATATATATATATATATATATATATATATATATATATAATAGTGTTGGGAGGATTAATCAGTAATCGGAAAAAATCGGAATATTTGAGCGTATTGGAATCGGTATCAGAATCGTAAAAATTTGTCCCGATTTTCCCATGACAAAACGATTCTTTTAATTGACTTTTTTTTTTTTTTATCTGGTTTTGTTATATGTAAACTCTTCCATTTCTGGTAATAATGATAAAATAATAAATATTTATTGATTTTAAACAACCAATGAAGCTGAAATCGATAGACCTCCCCCCACAAGTATATTTTAACGTTCAGGAAAATACCTGCACGTTTAACATGCACGTTTCTACGGTAATCGGAGAAAAATACAGTTATATAGTTAAATATTTACAGATTTATAAAGAATTGGAATCGGAGTCGGAATCGGTAACTGTATCGGAATCGGAAACTTAGTACGGAATTGGGAATAATATTGGCATCGTACCATCACAAATATATATATATATATATATATATATATATATATATATATATATATATATATATATATATATATATAATGTTTGCAGGTTGAACCAAATAACGTATAGGGCAATACAAATAAAGACTCAACAAACAAAGGTAAGATCAATAAGAAGTGTATTAGGAAAAGTATATTTACAGTATATTTACATAATGGTTGTCAGGTAAGAGAGTCTTGGCTGGAGAACATATCTGCTCTCTGCTCGGTTTTCGGTAGCTTCTGGTTAACACACACTCAGACTAACCGAGTCTTGTTATTTATGTGTAATATTATCCACCTATGTAAATGAGTATATATATATATATATATATGTATATGTGTGTGTGTGTGTGTGTGTGAAACACAAAAATAATATGGAATATTTTATTTAATTATTAAAATCGTTTTTTCTTTATTTTCTGAGACACTCGGTGTAAATCACCTTTTTTCAAAAAGACTTTCCTCATATTTTCGTTGTACACATTAATCCTTCGGGTTAGCTTCCCGTGGAGAGAGAAATGTATTCGTCTGGTTTCGTTGACAGTTGTCGAATGAAATTGGTGTGTATGGTTGTGGTTTGGTACGAATTGTGCATAAAAGTTTGATCACATTTTCTAAAACATTGTGAGGCTTATTTGAAAACATTAGAAAACTATATACTTATTTGATTTTAGAAAATTGAACTTACGAAATAATGCTTCAAAAATGTTACAAAACTCATATATACCGTAGGTAACAAAGCGGTGCAATGTCTTTATAGCACGTGCTGGAAAATCCGCAGCAGCCGTAGGATAAGTTGTTGTGAAAAGTGGCATACCCCAGTAAGTAAGAAAGCAAAGCTAGATAATTTTGAAAATTATATTAGGAAAAAGCTAGAATCGAACCCAGAATGCAAGTGTTAACAGATAATGGAGATTGGAATGCTAGGTCTGCAGAAAGAGTGGCATTGTTCTAGGAAATAACTAAATATTATTTATGCCAGAGATAGAGCGATTGCCCATCCTTTTACAAATAACTGGATATTAAATATGTCAGTTAAAAGAATGGACAATAACAAAGTTGAAAATGTAATGTAACAAATAGGTTAAACGATAAAATTTAATTTACGGATTTCTTTTGTTTATCAGAGGTTTGTAAATACATGTGCAAGGGCATGTATAAATTGAAACGTGATAATGCCACGTTTGTGAACACACTTCTGACGTCATAAAGAAAGGAGATTCTCAATATATTGAGTCAGGGTTCGAAGTTAGAGAAAATCAGATAATCATATTGACAGTGATAGGGTCAGATAGGGACGAGAGTTGGACAGCGATTTAGTAGAGCTGAGGCCCTTAGATGCGAAGGGGGAGAACAGTAGACCATGTAGATATACAAGCTTGAATTCCTGAGTCATCAATCAACTGGATGATGAATAAAAATTACCATCTATATTTTGTAACTGCTGTCTTCGTGTCGTCATTCCAACTGAAAGGTAAATGTTTTTGACTATCATCCTCTTAAATGAACATTACATAATCCCCTCCAAGTATTAACTGTCTGTTCCCTTCGCCATCATCAATAATGTATCTCCTCTTTATCTGTGTTAGCAAGAACTGTTGCATAAATGTCTCAGCTCTGTATTAATAATATGAAGTCTTCAAGGATCGTCGCACTCGTCGTCGTGTGTGTAAGCTATATAAATGTCATTATCATTCT
Organism: Euprymna scolopes; assembly: GCF_053919585.1. Lineage (NCBI taxonomy): Eukaryota > Metazoa > Mollusca > Cephalopoda > Sepiida > Sepiolidae > Euprymna > Euprymna scolopes. The sequence continues at coordinate 39,468,285 of NC_136525.1, forward strand.
CCGTTCTGAGTCCTTGTTTTGAGTCCCCGCTATAAGTTGTTCCAGTATATACATGCTACACAGCAAACTGACTAGCGAAAATAAAAAAAAGTAGCAACCGTTAAAGCTCATATACAAAGTGACGTCACAAGAAGAAGAAAGAGAGAAAAAGAAAAGAAAAATAGTAGGTGGTGGAACAGAAATCAAAGTGACTGCCGGGAAAGATTGACGTGTCAAGTCGAGGGCGAGAAAGCCCTTGCTACGACTGATGGGGAGAGAGACAGGCAGAGGTTTTAAAACCTATATATTATGTATGCGCGAAAAGACTTTTGAAAGATGATAAAATGCTTTATTGCTCGAAGAACTAGGAATAAATGTTTCCCATTTGCAAATAAAAAAATGCTGAGTCGTATTTTTTTACGTCCATCCTTGTTTGTTTGTTCCTGCGACTGTACTAGACAACGTGCGGGTTCTAGTGGTTGAAATATAACGACATTGTTCGAGTGCAGCGGTCACGTTACACACACACACACACACACACACACACACACACACACACACACACACACACACACACACACATATATATATATTTCTAAGAACAGAGCTATAAAGTAGAATTTTACTAATAGTTTTTATTATTCAGCAGACTACTCCAAGACTGGTGTGCTAGGAGACCCTTAATCCACGAAGTGTCAAAGAATGCCAATTCTTCTCATCAGAGGAAAAACTGTTAGCAAAATAATCAGATGGCCACGCTAAAATTTTAGCATTTCTATGTATTTGCTGGCTCTGCATAGAATGAAACAAAAAGTTTTATGAGTTTTAGCCATAAATCTTTAAAAACAAAACATAAGGATATTAGTATGGAAAACAGTTTATGCGAACAGTTGATTCAGATTTCAAGATTAAGGCAAAAAACAAACAACCGTATATAAAGAAAACGTCAAGTGTAATGGAGGTTATCAGATGCAGGTAAATGAACACTAACAGCTGTATTATATCTATATATCTATAAAAGTGAACGTGTCTGTGTGTCTGTCTGTCTGCGTACATTTCCCTACGGAATAACTCTCTACATTTTTAATCTACAGACTCGAAATTTGATATACAGGGTACTGAGATTTGGGAAAATCTATGTGATCGGTTTTTGGCCAGAAATTTGGCTGTTATTGGGTCAAAGTTCAAGGATTTGACCTTTGAGAACTCTACCAAACTCTTCTGACAATTTTGGGTCTAAACACTTGGAATTTTAGATATTGGTTCCTTGGACATGGATGTAACTTAATAACTTGATTTGAGCCCAAAACAATAAATGTTAAGGGGTCATAATAGGGGTCAAATTAAAAAAAAAACAACCGTTTTTTTATTTTTGCTCAGCATACACCTCCAAACACCCGGGCAATGGCGGGCCGAAATGCTAATATATATATATATATATATATATATATATATATATATATATATATATATATATATATATATATATATATATATATATATATATATATATATATTTTCATTTAATTTTCTTTTCATTTTTTTCATTTCGTTTTAAAATTATTTTTTCGGTTAATTTTCTTTCCATTTTTTTTATCTAATTTTTTATTTTTTTTTAATTTAATTTTCTTTTCATTTAATTTTCTTGTCATTGTTTTTCATGTCATTTAAAAATTTTGTTTCGTTTAATTTTCTTTTCATTTTTTCATTTCATTTTTTTCATTTTTTATTTAAATTTTAAATTGTTTTTCATTTAATTTTCTTTTCATTTTTTCATTTAATTTTCTTTTCATTTTTTTTCATTTAAATTTATAATTTTTTTTTTTAATTTAATTTTTAAATTTATTTGCATTTAATTTTTTTTTTCATTTTTTTCCTATTCAATTTTTTTATTTTTTTCTGTCATTTCTTTTATTTTTTTTTCATGTTTTTCATTTATTTTTTTCATTTTGTTTCATTTCATTGTTTTCATTTAATTTTTTAATTTTTTTTCATTTAATTTAAAAAATTGTGTTTCATTTAATTTTTTACTTTTTATCATTTAATTTTTTAATCTTTTTCATTTCATTTCTTATTATTTTTTTCATTAAATTTTTTTTCATTTTATTTTTTAATTTTTTTATTTAATGTTTTTTGTTTCATTTTCTTTTCAGTTTTTTTTTTCATTTAATTTTTTAATTCTTTCATTGAATTTTATTTATTTATTAATTTTTTTAATTTTTAATTTTTTTTTCATTTAATTTTTAAATTTAAAAAAAATATTTTTCGTTTAATTTTTTTCCATTTAATTTTTTAATTTTTCTCATTTAATTTTTTGTATTTAATTTTTTAATTTTTTTTATTTAATTTTTTAATTTTTACATTTTTTTCATTTTATGTTTTAATTTTTTGCATTTAATTTTCTTTTAATTTTTTTCATTTTATTTTCATTTTATTTTCTTTTAATTTTTCTCTCATTTAATTTTTTCAATTTTTTTTTCATTTAATGTTTTTTTTCAATTTTTTTCCATTTCATTTTCTTTCCCTTTAATTTCGTTTTTTTTTCTCTTTCCTTTTCTTTATACTCAATACTTTTATTTCGTTTTTTTTCTTTTTCCTTTTCTTTATATTCAATACTTTTATTCTTTTATTTATTCTGAATTTAATTTCTTTCTTTCTTTTTTATTCTTTCCATCTGTCATTCTTGTTTTTCTCTTTTTATTTATTCAATCTTTCTTTCCTTTCAGCTTCTTTTTGGCTTTCATTTTTCTCTCTTTCGCTCTTCGTTATTTTTCTATGTTTATTATTCTTTTCAAATTCAATTCAATTTAATTCTTTTTCTTTCTTTATTGGTCCTGGATATGACCTTAAACTATATCCAGTGGTGAGGCCCCAGCTTGCGGGCTTTCGGGAGTGTGGAGCCATTGCTCCCAGGTTCACTCTGACCCGGAGTGGTAGTGCCTGTTAGGGTCCCAACTGTGGGTTAAATAGAAACCGACTTGAAAACAACAAACATTTTAATTGTCTGTATTTTTGAGATGAGGTGTTTTCATTGATTGAGATTGTCGGACTGACTTCCTCATCTTGGTTGTTAACGTTTCGTCCGTTTTTCCCTCCGGCCTTCATCAAGTGTTTTGTATCGAACTAGGGAACCGTTTTTTAGCAGTATCGAACCCAACCCTATATTATTATCAATTGCTAGGCTCTGGGACATAGTTGCGCATTTTCTGTTTTGTTCAGGATTGAACTCAGCACCTTTGGGTAACTGTAACCTTTGATACAACGTCTAGGACCACTGGGCCATATGTCACTAGGACAATTCTTAGTTTGTTTTTGTTAATGTTAAACCTATGTTGTTATTCAAGGTTTTCTCTCTCTATCCGAGGTGTCCAAATTGCATTCAGCTCTACGCTTGGTTTGCTCAATAGGTTGTTATGTCGGAGCATGTGAGCTGTTTCGTTAAGTTTTCTCACTTTCCAGTGGGTCTCTCTGTTTATTAATTTTACTTCATCTCATATGAGGCGATGGTCCCCCCTCTCCATCCAGACTTGGTTGGCTATACCCGATTTTTCCGTCTCCCCTTTAGTTACCGCTTTTCGGTGTTCTTCCACCCTTACTTTAACGGCCGAAACGTTCTGACTATAACAACTAAGATGAGGAAGTCAGTCCGACAATCTCAATCAAACAACAAATATATTCTATTAAAAAAATTGTCTTCAAAATCTTTGGATTCGGCATTAAATAAGCTGAAAAGGGTTGATATGCCGTAAAACAAACACAAACCACTAACCAACCAACCAACCTTTCTTTATTTCCAGCTTCCATTTCTTTACATCCGTTCATTTTTTTTTGTTTTGTTTTTTCATTTGCTTTCCTCATTTCATTCTTTTTTATTTATTTCGTATCTTCCCTTTTTTTAAATTTTAATAACAATAATTTCTTGGGTTCTTTACTTCTTCTTTCCTCTTACATATTTCATTCTTTCGCCCCCCCCATTTTATGCTTTTTTTTAAATAAATTTATTTTGATTTCTCTCTCATTTTTCACTTCTTTATTTTTTTCCCCCTTTTTTTCATCATACTAGTTTTTTCTTCTTTATTTTTACGACTTTCATTTTTTGTTTCTTTGTTTTTTTTTTACAAGGTGGTCACCACTCATCAAGGCCCGGAAGCCACTCAGGGATAAGGGTTATTGCATGTACAGTACGCTAGTGTTGAAATTTGATAAAGTGTCTACTTAAGGGGGCGGTTAATCAGGAATTTGTTTATGTTGGACTTGAAGACATCCAGGTTGCAGTCAGGTTGGAAACAGGCTGAGGGAACAGAGTTCCACAAGCGTGCACTTCTAAGAAAGAAGCTTTGTCCATGGAATCTACGTTTTGATTTAGGCACAGATAAAGAGTGGGGAAGATTTTTGACAGTGGTTTCAGCTAGACGGGTGTTTTTCGTGAAAGATCGACGACAGGCGACCAGGGATTGGAGCTCAGACGAGCACCTGTTATGGAAGTAACGATAAAACAAAGATAGGCTCGCAAGATCTCTCCTGTGGGAGAGAGGTTGCAGGGAAAGGAAAAGGGCATCCCCCACTAAGCCACGAAGCGTACCTCATCCTTGGACGTACTTGGCTTTTATATAAGTCTCTTTTCTCTTTTATAATTTTTCTTTCTTTATTTCAAACTTTTATTCTTTTTATCGTTTTTTTTCTTTCTTTTATTCACTTTTTCTTCATGTTATTCTTCTTTCTTTTTTTTCTAGGTGTTATTATTTATATTAATTTGCTCTTTCTTTCCTTTTTTAATTGTTTTTTGTTTGGTTTTCATTATTTTCCTTGTTTATTCTTTTTTCCTCCTTTCTTTTCTTTATATCCGTTTTCCTTTCTTCTTTATTCTTTTCGACTTTTGTTCATCGTTTCTTTTCTCTTTTTTTTGCATTTTTCGTTTTTTCTTTTTTTCAGTTTTCATTTTTGTGTTCATTCTATTTATCGTTCTTTTTTTCTTTCTTTGAGTCATTTTTATTTTCTTTCATTTTGTTTTCTTTCAAACCTTTATTCCTAATTTCCTTCTTCCGAATTTCATTTATTCACGTCCTTACTTTTTTTCTTTCTTGTTATAGTCTGTTCGGCTTTCATTCTTCGTTCTCTATCGCTTTCTTTTTCGTTTTTTTTTATTTATAAGTTCCATTTTTTTCATGCTATTTGTTTTTTTTATTTCTAAGTTCCATTTTTTTATGCTATTTGTTTTTTTTTATTTCTAAGTTCCATTTTTTTCACGCTATTTGTTTTTTATTTCTATGTTCCATTTTTTTCACGCTATTTGTTTTTTTCTATTTCTAAGTTTCATTTTTTCACGCTATTTGTTTTTTTCTATTTCTAAGTTCCATTCTTTCACGCTATTTGTTTTTTTTATTTCTATGTTCCATTTTTTTCACGCTATTTATTTTTTTTATTTCTAAGTTCCATTTTTTTCACGCTATTTGTTTTTTTTATTTCTAAGTTCCATTGTTTTCATGCTATTTGTTTTTATATTTCTCTTCTTTTTATATCATTTTATTTTATTTTTTTGTGTTATTTCTAGCTTTTATTATTTGTATTATTTCTTTCTTTCATTCATTTCTTCTTCTTTCATTCACTTCTTCTTCTTTCATTCATTGCTTCTTCTTTCATTCCTTTTTCTCTATTCTTTTATTTCTATTCTTCTTTCTTCATATCGGTTTTTCTTTTTTTTCCACTTTCATTCCTCATTTGTTTTTGTTTTTTTCACCCCTCTCTTTCATTTTTTTTTCTTTCCAGCTTTGATTTTTTTGCTTTTATGTAGATGTGGATATATATTACAATTCATATTTACATAAAGTTATCATATTTTTTATAAAAAGAATAACATATACTTCATCTCTTTTCTCCAAGAGTTCTATCTTCACGTCTGGATTCTGTGATGAAACACCATAACCAATTAAGACCTCTGTTCTTCTTTCTTTTGAGAAACCACAAAACAGCACTTTGTGTCCGTTTACTTCCGTGACCAAACTCAAACTCACTCCTTTCTCTAACCTTCCCGACCTCTTGACCTCAGTTACGTTACGTCATCATAAAAAAGAACACATCTCTCAACGTGCGACCTATCCACGTACGGCTACCCATGGTAATTTTGTTTATTTTGCTAATTTATGTAAACATCCTCAGCTAAAACCCATTACTACACTTTATTCTATAAACAATAAATAACACCCAATATAAACATTTTTAACAATACCACTGGATAGATAGATAGACAGATAGATAGATAGATAGATAGATAGATAGATAGATAGAGATCGATACATAGATAGATAGATAGATAGATAGAGAGATAGATAGATAGATAGAGAGATATATAGAAATAGATCGATAATAACTAATTTAATTTTTAACCTTTTTATCATCTAATAATTTTTCATTCCTTTATTCTTGCTTTTTTTCTTTCTTTTTCTTTTTTCTTTATTTTCCCTTATTTTCTTTTTTCCCAACTTTCATTGATTCACGCCCTTTCTTTTTTCTTTCATTTTTTTCTTTTCCCTTTTTTCTTTCATCTTTTCTTTCCTCTTTTTGATCTTCATATATAGTTTTTCTTTCTTTCGTTTTCCTCTTTATTCTTCCTGTATTTTTTTCTTCAATCAATTTTCTTTTCTTCACATAGTATCCTTTTTTACTCCCCCCATTTGTTCATCATACGACTTCTTTCTTTTTATCACGCTGATGTTGTATATGAATATGTTCCAAAACGACACACACGTTGAATAGTGAAATTTACATTTCATCTGTATATTCGTGTACGTGTAAATGCGTGTATCGACTACAAAAAAGCGTATGACAGGATTCCCCAAGAATGGATAATAGAATGCCTAAAAATGTATAAAATACCAAGCAGGATCACCAATGTAATAGAAAATGCAATGAAAACATGGAGACTGGAATTGACAGCTGATGGACAACACATAACAGAAATTAATATACAAAGAGGCATCTTACAATGAGACTCATTATCACCACTACTGTTCATCATAGCCATGATGCCCTTGAACAGTATTCTGAGAAAGTGCCAAGCCGGATACAAGTTCTCCAATACAGAGGAAAATATGAACCACCTGATGTACATGGACGATCTGAAACTTTTTGCAAGGACTGAAAAGGAGCTAGAGACACTAATTAACACTACCAGAATCTTCGGCCAAGATATCCAATTAGAGTTTGGAATGGAAAAGTGCGCACAACTAGTTATAAGAAAGGGAAAACTGTAAACGACAAAAGGCATGGAACTACCCAACCAAACAAAAATGAGGGCACTAGGGGAACAAGACGACTATAAATACTTAGGAATTCTGGAAGCGGACACCATCAAGCAACAGAAATGAAAGAGAAAATTGGAAAGGAATACCTCAGGAGAACAAGAAAACTCCTGGAAACTTAATTATATAGTAGAAACCTAATAACAGGTATTAATACATGGGCAGTATCACTAGTAAGATAGTCTGGTCCGTTTATAGGGTGGACAAAAGAAGAACTGAGACAACTCGACCAGAAAAACAGGAAACTCATGACTATGCATATTGCACTACACCCAAAGGACGATATTGACAGACTCTACATGAAAAAGAAAGACGGTGGGAGGGGACTGATTTGTATAGAAGACTGTGTGAAGGACATGACAAAAGTTTAGAAAAAAACATAATGCAAGACACTGAAAGGATAATTATGGCAGCGAGAGACACTGAAAAAAACAACAAAACAGAAAACAGAGAGACAAATGACAAAACGAGAAAAGAAAAGTGGGAAGAGAAATAACTCCACGGAAGATTCATAAGAATGACAAAAGATGAGAATAACGAAAACACCTGGACATGGATGCGAAAAGGATATATAAACCGAGAAACTGAATCTCTAATAACTGCAGCACAAGATAACTCGATAAGAAACAACCATATCAGAGCAAGGATCGATAAAACACAAGAAAACAGCAAATGCAGACTCTGTGGACAAAGAGGCGAAACGATAAACCATATAGTAAGTGAATGCAGCAAACTTGCCAAAAAGGAATACAAAAACAGGCATGACCAAGTGGGGAGGGTGGTACACTGGGAATTCTTTAAACGACTGCATTTTGAGCGTACAGACAAATGGTACAAGCATAAACCAGCAACAGCACTCGAAAACGAGAACCACAAAATCCTATGGGACATGGACATACAGACGCACAAACCCATCCAAGCAAGAAGACCAGATGTCGTAATAATTAACAAGAAAGAAAAATCCTGTCAAATCGTGGACTTTGCAATCCCAGCTGATCACAGGGTGAGTATGAAAGAAAAGGAGAACGAAGCAAATATACAGAGCTAGCCAGCGAGTTAAAAGGGATTTGTATGCTGAAGAAAATCCAAGTAGTAGCGGTAATAGTAAGAGCACTAGGAACAATATCGAAAAACTTCGAATAAAGAATATCAGAAATTGAAATCAGAGGAATAACTACAAAAGTACAACGACTAACGATAATGAAAACGACTGAAATATTAAGGAAAACCCTTGAATGCGGAGAATAATACAAGACAATATAACGAATAAGCGTTACAGGGAATGAAGAACACAGAAACTGCATATTTACAAGTTCTACACCCCCCCATCATGCATCCCCCCATGGTTTCATCACTGACCTCCCCCCCCCAAAAAAAATGATACACAAGGGCCGGAAAGGGTCAATAAGGACTGAAAGAGCGTCAACCAGACCTCGGTTGGACAAGTACAAAGAGAACTGGGACCTCGGGGAGGCTGAGTGCCAGTATAAACCAATGGCCACTACCAGCGAGAAATCAATAGTAAGCGGCTGTTGCGATGATGCAAATTCATTTGCAAATGCTATAGAGAGAGCTGGACGTCTGGGGAGAATTGTTGTCACTCAGCTTCTAGAGAACACCACAGGTTTCCAATCAGATCGTTTGTTGACTTGTGTGAAAGCTCCATGTGATCTAATAATAATAATAATAATAATAATAATAATAATAATAATAATGATAATAATAATAATAATAATAATAATAATAATAATAATAATAATAATATTAATAATAATAATAATAATAATAAATAAATAAATAATTCTGATTTTGTTTATCAACGTCTCTCTAGAAAGAGATGGGATTCATTTCCAGATGATTTCCCTCAATCCCGGCTTCAAACCAGGAGCTTCAAAGATCAAGGGTTTTCCGAAGGATGTTGTTGGTACCTATAATTTTTGAAGGTTTGAAGGCCGTCTAAAACATTTGTAGTTTTTTCAATTGTCCTTCCAGAAAACTTGATACTACTCCTAGCGTACCAACTACAACCGGGATTATTTTTGTTTTAACCTCGTGTATACGCCTTATTTCCAAGGCCAATGGAGCATAATTGCGCCACTTCTCATTCTCCTTCTCTCTCACATTCCTGTCCCAGGGTACTGAAAAGTCTACAATCTGCCAGTTTCTTTTTAGGCCTTGTCAATGAAGGCCAAGTCCGGACGATTATGTTTCTATTGCTTGGTCGTTATGACACTTTTGTCCCACCATACCTCTACCTTGCCATCCTCACTTGTTCTCTCTTCATCTGGCACATCCTCAAACCATTTTACCAGCACACTTCACCCCTAACCCTTACCCTCCACCCCAATATATCCGGAGTTCCATGCGATCGTGTCTTTTGCAGTACTCTCTCTGGGCCAGTCCACTACACCCTATTATTATTATTATTATTATTATTATTATTATTATTATTATTATTATTATTATTATTATTATTAATATTATTATTATTATTATTATTATTATTGTTATTGTTATTGTTATTATTATTATTATTATTATTATTGTTATTGTTATTGTTGTTGTTGTTGTTGTTATTATTATTATTATTATTATTATTATTATTATTGTTATTGTTATTGTTATTATTATTATTATTATTATTGTTATTGTTATTGTTATTGTTATTGTTATTATTATTATTATTATTATTATTATTGTTATTGTTATTGTTATTGTTATTGTTATTATTATTATTATTATTGTTGTTGTTGTTGTTGTTGTTGTTATTATTATTATTATTATTATTATTGTTATTATTATTATTATATAATAATAATAATAATAATAATAATAATAACAACAACAATAACAATTACAATAATAATAATAATAATAATAATAATAATAATAATAATAATTATAATAATAATAATGTTTTGACCCTTGGCCCTGCCTGCCATGGTTAACACAGATACTACGCTATGGTTACAGCCATTACATTTCTATTTTTGTCTCTACCAGATGGAACGATACAATTGTGACCCTAGAAAAGACGTGATTCCATTTCCTTTTGATTAAAATCCGTTTTCTTCTTTTTTTTGTTACAGATCATCTACCAGTTCGCCAGTTGTGTACCTTATATCATGTCTGAAAATGACACAATATTCAATTAACGAGATAGGAGATGCGCCGCTGTATAACTCATGCTCTCGACCGATCATAATTATGACAACAGGACCATTGCCAGTATACTCAAAATGCACCGCTGGATTGCCGCGAATAACAGGGACGTGCACAGCGTGACGAAAACAAAGTTTCCGGCCAGGGTTATAGTCTGTGGTGTAGTTTTAAATGCCCCTTCACATTTTCAAATCGGCTTCAAAGTCAACATGAAAGTGTACCTGGATGTACTGAAGAGAGTGTTAGTCCCCTGGTGCAATCATATGGCCGCTAGCAGACTCTAGGTGTGGTAGCAGGACTTGGCGCCGACCCACAAGTCCAAAGAGACTTTGTACTCTTCTGTTACTCCCCCTCCTCCTCGACCTGAACCCGTTGGACTTCATTTGGTCATACATCGAGAACTTCAGTAACATGGCTCTCCACAACAGCAAAGTCAGTCTAATCGCTGGAATCCACCGAGTATTCGTCGAGCTCCCGCCGGCGGTTGTGGAAAAAGCATGCTCTCAGTTCTGGACGATATTGAGGCGGTGACTGAGGCTAAAGGTGGCTACATTGAATAGATATCAGCTTTACTAAATACTCAAGTTACCTGAATTGATATTTTTTCAATAAAGGTTTTTAAATAAAGCTGTAGTGTCGTTTTCTTTAGGGCGAGAATTTTATCGTTCAATCACCTTTCCTTCTTTTTTTTTCGACTTTGTTTTATTTACGTTTCCTTTTTATTTTTATTTTTCCCGCTATTTATTTATTTTTTGCAACCTCCCTTTCTTTTTTCCCTTTTCGACGTGTACTTCTTCTCTCTCTCTCTCTCTTTCCCACTCTCTCTTTCTCTTTCTCCTCCTTTCGTTCTTTCTTTCTGCCCTCTTCCGATTATAATTCAATCTTCTAGTTTTAACACCACTGCCACGCAACACCAACTCCCTTCTCATCCCTAATAGCAAATAAATCTCCCCCACCCGTCGCCCGTACACCCGTATCACAGTTTCACCCCTCAGCCGGGACCCCAAGTAACATTACCCACCTCCTAGTCCACTTAATAACAATGAAAAAATAAATAAAGATTAAATAAAAAAAAAGAAAAGGAAAAGAAAGCGAATATTCAACCCCTAAAAATCACGAATACAATCTTCAATACATAGCAGATGCGTCTTGAGTTTTCCCCCCGTATTAAAGAAAAGCATCTTTTCTGGACGTTGTCGTTAACGGCCCTCCCTTCTGTATCGCGTTCGGAAGGGGTGGGGATTGTAATTAATTATTTTCGTATTAAATTACGGTTTATATTTTCAGACTTGCGTCCCTTATATTTAAACTTGGAAACTTTACATTCTTATTTTGTTAGTTTTTTTTTTTTTTTTTTTTTTTTTTTTTTTTTGTGCGATTTCTGTTGTTTCGTTTTGTATAGACTGGGGCTTCCCTCGATACTTTGTGTATGATTTCAATTGTCTTCGATAACTCCAATAAAACGGAAAAAGAATAAAACCCCTCTTATTGACTAATTTATTTTCGTTTCGGGAGAGGGGTGGAGTTAGTTATTAGATTCCGTCTATTGCTCCCACCCCAGGGCAAAACAATTTATTTATTTAGCCTTCCACCTTTTTTATTGTTGTTTTTATATTTAATTCAATTTATTTAAGCTTTATTGACTTTTTTTGTACTTTTTTCTCTTTTTTATTATTTCCACCGCAATATTCTTGCTTTCTTTCTTTTTCTATACTTTTCTTTTTTATTATTTCCACCGCAATATTCTTGCTTTCTTTCTTTTTCACCGCAATATTCTTGCTTTCTTTCTTTTTCACCGCAATATTCTTGCTTTCTTTCTTTTTCACCGCAATATTCTTGCTTTCTTTCTTTTTCACCGCAATATTCTTGCTTTCTTTCTTTTTCACCGCAATATTCTTGCTTTCTTTCTTTTTCACCGCAATATTCTTGCTTTCTTTCTTTTTCACCGCAATATTCTTGCTTTCTTTCTTTTTCTATACTTTTCTTTTTTTTTTCCTTTATTGATATCCCTTCTTTCATTTGTTCGTTTTTTTTTTCGTCTTAAATTTTTTTTTGGTAATAAGCACGCACACACACTTACACACACACACACACACACACACACACACACACACAGGTATATATATATATATGTATATATATATATAATGTGTAGCTTAATTGCCATGTATATGTTCATATCTTACTACGTAGCTCTACCTATGTATTGTGCACTGTTGAAGTAAATACTGACAATTTACACATAAAATTATATCTTTGTATATTAATTTGTGATTAAATGAAGTAATCATATATATATATATATATATATATATATATATATATATATATATATATATATATACTAGCTGTACCCTGCCACGCGTTGCTGTGGCTCAAATTGGCGCAATGAAAAAAGTTCCAAAATGAGGAAATGCATGTTTTTTATAGGTTTAATTTCCCATTTCTTATAGGTACACAGTTTTTGTTGTTCCGTTTTCTTAGCTGATATAGAGATTTTCTGGTTTGGTGACTCTTGAACACATAACATAAATTGTCCATGTGAAAAAAAAACGTCAGTGTATAGCTGTAAGCCACACAATTGTAAAAATTGTTCCCTGTGCTTTGTTGATGGTTATTGCAAATGACACTAAAATTGGAAAGTGCAATGTCCTAAAGTGTAATGGTGTATCCGGTAGAATCATAGGAATGCATGGAATGAAGATATATTCATCTGTGAAAGGCCCTGTTAAGATTGTTGCTTCTATGATATTGTTTTTTTTTTTTTTTTACTGCAAGCCATGTGCCATTGCAAAGTTTGGATTGGTTTATATTTCACAACATGATAATTAGTACGCCAGTTTTCAGTTGCAGTACATTCGGTGGCATCCCTAGCAAATCTAGGTGTTGGATAATTAACCACTTTATCTGCTTCCACAACAGTGTCGATGGATTTGTATTTGACAACGTCACTTGAAATTTTACGTTGAATAATAGCGTTAAGTCCATGGACGTCTTTGTATTGAGCTGCAAGAATAGCTCGTTGACTCAATCACGTGGAATTCATATAATTAATTTGAATATCTAGAAAACCCCTTTTAATCAACTCTTCTTTTGATGTAATAAAATTACAGAAGTTAAGAGTCAAAGAATTTCGCCTTTAACTCGGATCAGTCGGCACTTTTCCTTACCTAATTTCCCACAAGTGATACAAAAATTTCTGTGTGGATCGGGCAGTCTGCAACTGGACACGCATATTTTGAGTTAAGTTTAAAGTCTTCACATGACACCAAAAAGAAGAGTATTTGAGGCAAGCATTTATTTCTTCTGCTGGTGTTGATTGAGGAATTGCAGGTAACATTTCTCTAAAATCTCCTGCAAGCAATATTACTGCATTCCCAAATGGTCTGACATTACCACGCAAATCTTGCAAGGATCGAACAAGAGCCTCAGGTGATTTTTGCGTACCATTGTGTATTCATCCCAAACAATAAGTTTGCATTTTTGTAATATTTTCCCCCATACTGGGTGTTTTGGAGTTGTTGAACATGAGATTTTCGAAAAATTGAATGTTTAATAGTAGTTTCAAAGTAGAATAAGTAGTTCTTCTACCTGGTATCAAGATCGCAGGTATTCCGCATGCAGAAAGGGGTAAGGCTATATCATTTTGTCACCGAATGGCTGCCAAAATCAGTTTAATTAGAAAGGTTCTACCAGTGCTGTTTTACTGGTGCTGTTCACGGTAGCAGTAATTTCCAAATAATTTCTAATCTCACAGTAAGTAAATCAGGTGACTAAAATAGGATTTATCCATATTTTGACAATGCCTTATTCACTGTAATTAATTTAGGAGACTAAAATAGGATGAGGGATTAGAGATGGACGGATAAAGCGGAAGGTATATGGATAGAAAAGAGAAAGTGAGAGAGAAATAGAGAAAGAGAAGGAGATAGAGAGAGATAGATTGATTGAGAGATAGAGAAAGGGAAGAGTTAGAAACAGGGAAGGAGCGAGACAGAGGAAAAGAGACAAGGGGGGGGGGAGAGAAAGGGGCTCAAAGAGAGATGGAGATGATGATATAGAGAGAAAGATAGATTGGAAGAGATGGATGGAGAGGTATTAAGAGAGGAACAGAGAGGGAGGGAGAGAAACAGAAGGCGAACTACACTTCACCGTTTATTTCCTCGATTAGTAGAGGAGAAATCATTCGAGACTGAGGCAATTTTTATTTTTGTTAATATCCAGAGTACCCTTTTTTATGAGCTAGATTTTCAACACATCAGAAACCGACCGGGTTATCTGTACTTTCACCTAACAATTTAATAAACAAAAAGATATGGTAAAACTTGAATTTAACGTGGAAATATTATTCTTAAAACTAGTACGGTACCATAAGTGCATAAGCGCCACTTTTTTAAAATATTTATTTTCCAAAAGAATTATTTAAATTAGCATGACGTCAACAGCCGGACAAAGCCGAGCGTTGCCGATGTAATAATAACAAAGCTATGTGAAAGAAATTATAAAGTAAAATTTTAAATGTAGAAACAAAACATCAACAGAAAAAAATACAAAAAAAAAAACAAAAACCCTACCGTTCATTTGTATTTCGTATTAAATGTTTGTAGAACATGTCATTGTTTTTTTTGTTTTGTTTTTTGCAAAATAAACAAATTTCAAACAATTTTGCAATAAATAATAGCAACTTCGTTAATTTTTACGACTTGCCCCAGCGTATTATAAACACCCCAACCTCCACATGATAAAAACGGCTTTCGAAATACACCCCAACCTCCTCATGTTAAGAACAACTTTCAAGGTTTGGGGGAGGGGTGTTTAATCCGAAAGCCGTTTTTAACATGGCGAGATTAAGGTGTTAATTAACCAGCAACTTTCTTGTTAAACTATTTTTCTATAGTTTAGAAAAAGTGAAACAAACTTTTTTTATATAAAATAAAATACCTATTATATACGTTTGAAACCAAAAACAACGCATTATTACAGAATAAACAGATATTTATTTTGTTTGAAATTCATGTTATATATATTTCGAGGCAAAGCTTCATCTTCAGTATGTCTTTTTTTGTTATATGTTGGGGCAGATAATCAGACAGTAGAAGTCCGTTTCTTGTTTTTACAGTAGTTTTTTTTTTACATCTCGGAACGGTGCGTTAGGTTACGCGGGATTCACGTTAAGATTTCTTGTTCCTTAGAAGCGCCGGTTGAGCTTGAATAAAATAAATACAGCCCTTCCTTTTCATAACCTATCATACTTTCATAAATCAGATTCCATTTTCTGTAGGCTGTTTTTGAATCAGTCAACGACGGGTACTTTTGCTAGTATATATATATATATATGTATATATATATATATACATGAGTGTGTGTTCGAAAAACTTCTACAAATACCTCTCTGAATATTTGGTGTACTGAGTCGAAATGTGATATATACGGTATTTGCATTTGAAGCACACTTTTGCGTTGGTTTTTAGCCGTCAAAGATTTCTACAATGGTTTTAAAACAGATCCTTTGTTCGATAAAATGCATGCCCTATGGCTGATAGGAAGGGGCACGGTGGACACTAGAAAGCTGATTGGCTAACTAAATCTTCAATAGAAGAAGACCATATAAAAACGATAAACAACCACAGAATTCGCGCATAAGCCTGAGGAATCCTAGAGTGGATGAAACGCCGATTATTCAGTGTAGCTTAATCGCTATATATATTTTATAAATTACTAACTAGCTCTACCTACTATTGACCACTTTTGAAGTAAATACTTAAAGTTTACGCATAAATCTATACTTTCGTATATTAATTTTATGTGAGTAAACGAAGTAGTTTTATATATATATATTCCACATACAGTACTGTTTCGTAAAGTATATATATATATATATATATATATATATATATATATATATATATATATATATAAAGCTGAATGTGTGTACGCGCGCGCGCGTGTGTGTCTGGTCAGGAATAGGCTCCTATATGGTTGACTATTTTAAAAAACTGATTACATATAATGATAGAAGATGTATCGAGACACAGGAATGGGTATGTTTGATCTGGCAGAACAGTGGTTCATTAAAATTGTGAGTTCTGCGTTCGCGCGTGGTCGGCAAAGTATGGAAATAAAAAATTTAAAAATAACAATAAAACGTTTTTAAGTGTTTTTATATAGATGTACATAATAATACATTGATAAGTATGTTTTAACTTAAATAGGGATGATATAATAACATTTTGGAGTCTGCGTTCGCGCCTGGCCTCCATAGAATGGAAATAAGCACACACTTTAATAAAGACTTTTCGTATCTATCTGCGTAAGTATACTTTGATAATTATGTTTCAGTTTGAAGAAATATGATATAACAAAATTATGGAATGTTCGTTCGCGCTTGGCCTCCATAGAATGGAAATATGTCACAAAGTTTAACAAGGTTTTTTAATATAGATCCACAGAATATTGTGATAAGTGTTTCAGTGTGAACAGCTATAATAAATTATGGGGTTTATCTATTTTATTTTTACTTTCATCATATTTTGCTTTGGTTTTGATATCCCCAAACTCGAAGCTATCTTTTTACAACCCTTCCTTTTCGTAACCTATCATACTTTCATAAATCAGAGCCCATTTTCTGTAGGCTGCTTTTGAACCCAGTCAATGACGGGTACTTTTGCTAGTATATATATATATATATATATATATATATATATATATATATATATATTAAAGCTATGTTTTATACATTTCAGAGACGCATACTGGTTTTATTGAGGTTGACACTGACCCTTTTTGAAATCCTTTAAAGGCCGTTAAAATCTCATCCAATTACTTTTAAATGTTGTATTGACGGGAGCTCTGTATAATATGGATGGGTACATAGGAGTGTACATAAAACAGATATGAACGAGTGGACCAAACCGTGTTCTTGTTATACAGTCGTTGCGTTTGTGTGTGTGTGTGTGTGTGTGTGTGTGTGTGTGTGTGTGTGTGCATTTTAACACATATAATATACGGATACAGCTACCTCCAAGAACAGTTCAACGAACGGGGCAAATGACACCATTGTCTGCTTGCCCAGACAACGGAAGGACATACCTTTCTGGTCGTAACCATCACTGCATTATTCCAGACGCGACTGAAAATGTAATCATTTTCTACTCCGACAACTCAGGCAACTAAATTGTTTTTCCACATTTACATTTATTCCAATTGCGACTAATTTTTTTGTTCTGAGGTTGCACGCCTATTTCTAATACATATTACTGTCTTTTAAGCTGAATGCTTTCATAGCTGAACGATTCCCAACAAGCTGAGAGATCTACTCGTTTCAACTCGTTCACTCAAGACCTCCTGATTAACTGACAAATCACACTCTACCCGCAAATTCTACCTTCAATCTCCTCGGCCTAACATTTGCGGGCAAATATGAACTGGAACAAATACATAGAGGACATTGCGAAGGTTGCTGGAAAGAAGGTGGGTTCCCTCTATCGAGTTAGAAGACTACTATCGCCTGAGAGCATCCTGTAGCTCTACAAGGCCACTATTCACCCATGCATGGAGTATTGTTACCACATCTGAGCTAGTGCATCTACCACCAGCCTCTTCCTTTTAGATAGGGCCCAAAAAAGAGTTGTTAATCTAATCGGTCCCACTTTATCAACTAAGCTCCAGCCCCAGTCCCATCGCCGCAATGTTGCATCACTGTGCCTGTTTTACAAATATTTGAATGGAATATGTTCTGATGAACTCGTTTCACTTGTGCCCCCTCTACGTACATATCTCCGACAAACCCGCTTAACATCCCTTCACTGTTGATGTCCCTAAATGCCAGAAAGATTTCTATTCTAACAGTTTCTTCCCTCGAACAGCTACACTCTGGAATTCCCTTCCTGCTGCTTGCTTTCTTTGCTGTACTGATATGCAGAAGTTTAAATATAACATAAACAAATATCTTATTAATCTTTCCTAGACATGGCTCCAAATAGTAGCCCCTTACGCTCAAGTGGCGATATGCTTTGTAAAGAGTGAACATGAGTTATAAAAAGCAAAACAAAAAAATCTCTTAAATCTTATTACGTACATTTCCGACTATATCGTTACGTCATTAATTCTAAAAGAGCAAAGACATAAAAACAATCTTCTGTCACGTATTTTGTTTATGTTCTAACATTCCTTTCTATTAAAAAAAAAGTAAGTATGAGGATCGAACCCGAACCCTTGAGGCGAAGTTGTAAATTAAAGTGTGAAAAAACAAAACAAAAACATGTGACGTTAACGATTGCCCCTACGCAAGATGTTAACAAAAACACGTTTGAATTTATTTAATTACTTGGCTTTGGCAGGTGCCCGTTTTAATGAGTTAATGAGGTCAAGTTATATATATATAAAATTCGGTCCTAGACAAACCTATTTATTATATTATAGATGAATAACTACTAACAAATGTTTGTTCCTATTTACTTGCTTCCCCACGAGGTCAGAGTTAGACACAAGGTCAGTTTTTAATGTGGGGGAAAATCCAACTCCCCAAAAAGGGACACTCTGGATAGGAAAAAAAAATTAAAAAATGACTCGATCTAGATTTTTTCCTCCACTGACCGAGGACAGAAAAGGTGAATTCTATTATTGTTTATAGAATCTAGTTAAGTTAAATTCCTAAAACGGCATTTAACCGTATTTGTCATTGAGTTGCATTTTCTCTTTAAAACCTTACACTTTAATTGTGTTTTTACATTAAAATCAGTGCATATTAAACATTTTATCTTTATCATGAAAAATTATACTTAAAAAAAAAAACTGACAAATAATAAACAATTACAAAAATCGTCTTTGGTATCGGAAATTTCTTTTGTATTTCAATACCGATTTCAATACTTTAAAAAGTTCCGATTTCTTTTTTAATTCCTGATTCCGATTCGGATTAAGCGTCCAACATTACTATATATATATATATATATATATATATATATATATATATATATATATATATATATATATATATATAGTCGACATTGTTATATACCAGTGGCACGTGAATTGTATGTTCAGGTCGACTGGAAACAAATGCCGAGATAAGTGGAGAGCACGTCCAGCACCAAGACTTCCCAAATGGTCACCCATTTGGTACTAACAAAGCTCAACGTTGCTTAACTTCGGTGTTCTGACGATAACCGGTATGTCAACGCGATTATGCCGTATATTAACGACTAATATATATATATATTATAATGCTCCCTATCTTGGGTTGAGCATCTTAGGAAGTGATATACAAATTACCATACGAAGCGATGCCCTTTGTGTAAATAAATTGCGCTCAGGTATTTGGACAATGTCAAAACATTGTTAATTCACTTCTCGCATAGCAGCAGCCGATTAGTGCAACAGTTAGAAGCTCCCCCTGTCGTTTGTGCTTTAGGTGGTTGCTTGTCTAGTCGCACTGATGAGCTGTGAAACAGCGAAACATATATATGTATATATACATATATGTATATATACATATATATATACATACATATATATACATATATATACATACATATATATATACACATATACATATATATATAAATACATATATATACACATATGTTTTTAACTCTTTTTCAGACAAGTGGTCCGTCCGAACCACACCCCTTCTTCGTGCGACTTAATAAAGTCTGTGTTCCCGGGAAGAAGTCTGATGCTTAACCTGTTTGTTAAGAACCAGACCTTCACGAGAACGCTGGCATAATTTCGTCGCCGGGAGAAGGCTTGTGGTCCTGACCGACCAATTGTGTGAAACATTAGCATGTTCAGTTTAGCGACTATGAAATATTTGTCTATATAAAAAAATATATTTTGCTCTATTTTATTGAGCACTCTTAATTATCTCGTTTGAATTAACAATTTTTCCCTTCTGAATACCTTCAACTTAGTATATATATATATATATATATATATATATATATATATATATATATGTATATATATATAACTAATTCGTTTAGTCACATAAATTAATATACGAAAATTATTTATTACAAGAAATGGATCAACACAACAATTATTAAACGACAGCCACTCGAAAGAAAAAAGATGTACGCGTGACACACAAAGTAATAAACATTAATACATACACTAGCAGGACCTGTGGAAATTCCACAGGGGACTCATTCATATGTAATATATTGATGTTGGCATTTGGTAGATGTTCAGTGTAAATGGAGACGCTCTGGTATTATTGTAGCTTTTTTGTTAAAACTGCAGAAGTATTTATTTAAGTTAGCACAAGCGCCCGGGAAAGTCCGGTCGTGAAGTACGCTTAAATATGATATTTTAATTCTTGCAGATTTCCTATATATTATTATAGAGTTAATGATCTATCGATTTTTATATATTATAAAGTTGCGATTTCAAAAATAAAAAAAAATATATCCATATAACTTGGGTTCATTAGCTTGATCAAAACCGAATTAAAAACTTATGATATATATATATATATATATATATATATATATATATATATATATATATATATATATATATAACTTTAGTTCCTTCAGCTATAATCGAAACCGAAAAGAAAACTTATGAAGGGTCCTGGATATGACCTAAAACTATATCCGATGGTGAAGCCCAACCTTGCGGGCTTTGGGGAGTGTGGAGCCACCCTTTAATTGCCATTGCTCCCAGGTCCACTCTGACCCGGAGTGGTAGTACCTGTTAGGGTCCCAACTATGGGTTAAATAGAATCTGACTTAAAAAAATTATACTCCATTAAAAATCGTTCCTCAAAATAACTAGATTCGGCATTAAATAACCTGAAAAAGGACACAAACAATCAACCAACCAAAACTTATGAAGAATTCTTATAAAATTATGTATTAAAAACAATAGATGATTTCAGCTATAGTCGAAACCGAAACCAAAACTTATGAAGAATTCTTGGTAAAATTATTTATGACAAGAAATAGAACATGACAATTAAACGACCCGGATGTAAGCGTGACACACAGAAGAACACACACGCTATCGCATTAATACATATATAAACAAAAAGATTAATTAATTAAGAATTAGTATGAATAAAATAATAAAACAAATTTATACATACCAATTAAATAATGGAAAAAAATTAAATAACATTGGTTAATAAGACAATAATAATAACAATAATAATTATAAATAATAATAATGATAATGAAATAAGGAAATTATTAAATAAATAATAATAAATAAAAGATTATAATAAATAATAGTAATAATAATAAAAGTAATAATAATAATAAAATAATAGAATTACACTAAGAACATAGGTAATGTATGAATGTAACGCTAAACCTTATAATAATAAATAATAATGAAATAATGAAAAATAACAAAATAAATAATAATAATAATAATAATAATAATAATAATAATAATAATAATAATAATAATAATAATAATAAAGTTTTAAAAAATTCCGGGCTGATCCGGCCCTCGGATCAGTTAAAAAAAAATAATTAAAACAAAATAACCCTAAAAATTCAGTACAAAAACGGGCAACTGTGAAACTCAAGAAAACAAATAAAAAAATAAGTTTTTCTACAAAAATTGGAGAAAAAAAATTAAAAGAAAAGTCAAAGAAAAAAATAAAACTAAACATAAAAATTCTCCATTGTGTTCGACGTGATCACATGACACTTAACATGGCGACTTTTCGTCGAAGGACGGAAAAAAAAATGAAAAGAAAAGATGGCCGAACGTTGCGAAGGGGAGGAAATTAATTCAGAACGAGGCCGGATCAGCCCGGCAATTTAGAGCTGACCTGAATCTTTTGGGACGCACATCGAGCCGGCCAGACTATTCCTTGCCCCTTTTATTTGTATATTTCTTTATTTTCTGATCTTTCTTTAGTTTCTTATTTATTTCTTATTTATTTTTTATTTTGTACGATTTACTGTTGCTGTTTATGTATTAATCGTTTTTTCCCCTCCTCTTTTTTTCCTTGGAATATTACGCAGGCTACTTGGACGAAGCAAAGACGTCAGTCCAATCGGACTGGACAGATCAGGCGTGCGGCACGTTGGATTTTGTCGACATTTTTGGTCCCATTTTATTTTTAATTTAGTTGTTTTTTTAATTATTTTTTTTTTCATATGTGTAACTCATTTTCTTTTTTATTCTTTTTCTCTTTCTTTGTCTTCTTAATTCTTCTTTGCTTCTTAATTTCTTTTTTTTTGCATTCATTTCTTTTGTTTTTCTTCTCTTTTTTTATTTCTGTCTTTCTTTGCTTAGCAGCGTTTTTTTACGCGTTTCGTTTAACTTTTCAATCACTTCGTCTAATTTCTTTTAATATAGACTTTAATACTTTATTTTGGTTTTCTCTTTGTTTGTTTTTTCTTTCTTTCTTTCTTTCGATATTCGCGTTATTTGTGTCTCCTTACTCCCGTTTTTATTGTTGCTTCTTCCCGTCTTCTCTTTTTCTTGCTTTTTTAACTGTTGTTTTCCCTCTTTTTCGCTCTTCTTCTTTTTCTTCTTCTTCTTCTGTTTCTTCTCCTTCTTTTTCTTTGCATCCTCAGATTCTCTCTTTATTCTTTTTCTTCTTCGTTGTCTTCTTTTTCCTCCTTGTCCTTCTTCTTGTTTTTCCATTTCGTTTACTTTTTTTCTTCTTCATTTTCTTTCTTTTTCTCTTTCTTTTTCTTTTTCTTTCGTTTAATCTTAGTTTTCTTTTTCTTCCTGTTCTTTTCCATTCTCTTTCTTCTTTATTTTCTTCATCTTCTTTTTTTTCATCTTCGTCTTCTTTTTCTTCTTCGACTTCTTTTCTCATCTTCGTCTTCTCCTTTTTATCTTCCTTTCTTTTTTCATATTCGTCTTTTTTTCTTCGACTTCTTTTTCATCCGTTTCTTTTTCTTCTTCGTCTTTATCTTCTTTCTTCCTCTTCTTCTTCTTCTTCCTCTTCTTCTCCTCCTTCTTCTTCTTCTTCTTCTTCTTCTTCTTCCTCCTCTTCTCCTTCTTCTTCTTCTTCTTCTTCTTCTTTTTCTTCTTGTTACTCCTCTTTCTTTCTCACTGTATTTTTTACTTTTAATTTTTGTCCTCCCCTTCTTTTCGTATTCTTTTCCAGATTGCCCAACTCTTTTGTTCCTTATATTCTTTTCTTTTCCTTCTTATCCTGTATACTCCTCCCTCTTTTATATGCTACATGGCATCGTTGAAGCCAATCAATCATCTTCTCACCCGACGAGCTAATCTTTCCAACCCTAGAAAACATTTAACATAATCTAACACCCCGCAAAATTAATAACTCTACTTTTGCTAAAAAGCGAACTTTGCGTAGCATATTTATTTAAGCTAATTTTTCAATTACACATAATGTACCTATTTATAATGCCTACCCCCCCCCACGGGACAGAGCTAGACACCAGGGTCGTTTTTTTAACGTGGAGAAAAGGTACACCAATAAAAAAAATTGTCTCAGTCGTGAAGGATTTCTCCTCCACTGAAAGAGAACAAGAAATTGAAATGTGGCATCTGAAGAACAGATACTACACTTTGATCTTGGCCAAAGATGTAGCATCTGAAGAACACTTTGATCTTGGCCAAAGACACAATCCAAAAGCAAATCTTTCTATTTTTTTTTTATTCTACCGAAAAGGTTACAAATTGCATTATTGCGACTAGAGCTATGAAAACAGCATTTTTTTTCATTGTTTTGACTCTCGAGTATATATCCGACACAGTTAGACACAGTTAATCAACCGAGAACCACAACACTCTATATAAAAGCATATAAGATATGAACGGATACATACTCGGGAATAAAAACAATGAAAGAATATGCTGATGCCCGGGACCTAGTTATAACTACTGAACTTATGATTTCATTACGTAAAAGTTTCATATATCTATTGCAGATATTGACGGTGTAAGAAAATGACCTCAGTCATGAACGTGCGTCAAAAGCAGAGATGTGTTATTGAATTCCTGGTAAAATTGCATTGAAAATGATCGTGACTGTAAAAAATAAATGTCACTCGTTTTAACTGCATCACTCTCATTTTAGTAGCTCTTCAACGTTTTGAGATAAACGATATGAGATTTTATTTTGGAATGACCCACACAAAGTATAACGTGACACTAGACTGCGTGGTAGTAAAAGAAAAATCCAGTACTCCTTTCATAAAATCTTAAAATAGCCCGAGCAAGCCCTATCAGCATTTCTCATTAGGGATGGCCCAAGTGATCACCGATAAAATTTATTTTTAAAGAGGGCAAATCGTGGACCTCCTAAGATTAATAAAGATATTCACCGCATTCCAACAGCCAATTAAATACATTTTAATATCGGATAGATACTGAATATATATATATATATATATATATATATATATATATATATATATATATATATACATTTGTCTTTACATAAGCAGTAGTTTGTTGCTACACAGTCATGAGCATGTTTCGGTCTACCAGTATTTACCAACTAGAGACCTCAGCAGGCAACAACCTTTATTTCCGAAAACGGAATTCAAAACCTGCTCATGGCTGTGTAGCAACAAACTAGTGCTTATGTAAAGACAAATGTAACTTGCTCTACTTCTGTATTGAGCACTCTTGTATGAACCTCGTTATATTTCACTAGTTAACCTACCTTTGGAAAATAGCAACCTCAAAAACATATATATATATATATATATATATATATATATATATATATATATATAGTCCTCCACATGCAGTACTGTTTCGCTGTTTTACAGCTCATCAGTGTTGCTAGACAAGCAACTACCTAAAACCAGGATCGAAACGACAGTTGCAGCTTCTATAGTTGCGCTATTCAGCTGCTGCTATGCGGGCAGTGAATTAACAATGTTTTGACATTGTCGAAATACCTAAGCTTAATTTTTTTACACAAAGAGCGTCGCTTCATACGCTAATGGTTATTTGTATATCACTTCTAAATATGCTCAACCCTAGATATGAGCATTATAGTCATCCACATACAGTACTGTTATGCTGTTTCACAGCTCATCAGTGCGGCTAGTGATATATATATATATATATATATATATATATATATATATATATATATATATATAAATTTACTATAATAATTGTTAAATTCCTACAGACACTAGTGTTTCATCCTTTCAGAAATCATCGATGCAGAGTGACATGATTACTGCCGGTCGGGAGATTCGAACCCGGCAATGAAGTCATTCCTGTCTCATTTAGCAAAGAACACATCGTTTTGGCCAACCCTAACCGCGGGAAATATCGTTGAAATAAAACTCTAGATGATCATCCCATAAGAAAACCGAAAAAAAAAAAATAATGTTTACAGGAATATGAAAATTAGCTAGATCTTTTGCAAGCAACTCTACAACCCATATACCAACATTGTATTTTCCTTATATATATATATATATATATATATATACTCTCCTAAAAATTTGCATATATTGTATATATATATATATATATATATATATATATATATATATATATATATATATATATATATTGTATTTTGTGTAGAGAAAGTTGTTAGATGAGGCAACTCATTGGACCGTCGGTTTCAAGCCGGATAATTAAGATATCCATATCAAGCTCTCTTCAGCCAATACTAATCATATATATATACTAGCATTTCAGCCCGGCGTTGCCCGGGTGTTTGGAGGTGTATGTTGAGCAAAAAAAAAACAAAAAAACGTCAATTTTGTTTAAACTTTGACCCCTATTATGACCCATTAAAATTTATAGTTTCGGGCTCAAACTACTTTATTAAGTTAGATCCAGGTTCAAGGAACCTATATCTAAAATTTCAAGTTTCTAGACCCAAAATTGTCGGAGGAGTTTGGTAGAGTTCTTAAAGGTCAAATCGTTGAAATTTGACCCTTTAACAGCCGAATTTCTGGCTGACACCCGTCACATCGATTTTCCCAAATCTCAGTACCCGGTATTTCAAATTTCGAGTCTATAGACTAAAAATTGACAGAGTTATTGCGTAGGGAAATGTACACAGACAGACAGACACACAGACACACAGACAGACACGTTCACTTTTATATATATATATATATATATATATATATATATATATATACATATATATATATAAAATTGTAATTCAATGAATTTCAAAAAACTCTCATTGAAATGAAATGAAGTGGTTGAGTTCCATATCAAAGAATTTTTATTATTCTAAGCAAGACAAAGAATGCTTTAGAAAATTAATCTCCTTAACCTATAGGGTTTCGATGTCTACCATCTCATCAGAGGAGAGAAAATATTAGCAAATACTTATAAAGGTATGCACCCTATTTGCTAAAGTCAGTGAGACATGGAAAGTCAAAGTCAAAATAATACATTTATCAGAAGTCCTGTAGCAGGAAGATTTGCAGAAAAAGGATATGAATGTTTTTTTAGATCCAGCTTGCTTAGTAAAATCCATGTTATGCGTTCTTTACATCCGTTTGGTAATAAGATCCAAGTTATATATTGGGTAATCCGCATAGCTGTGTAGATATCCAAATCGGGCAAGTGCTTGTATAAATTTACATGTACAAATTTATATATAAATTTATACAAGCATTTGCCCGAGCTTTCTACCTGGAATATATATATATAATTACAAATATTATATATAAATACAAATATTATATATAATTACAAATATTATATATATATATATATATGTATATATATATATATATATATGTATATATATATATATAATTATTAAATATATCTAAATAAATATTCATATGATATATTATAACACGATTTTTTTTTATATAATATTTAAAATTTTCCATACTTAAAATTTGGTATATAGGGTACCAGATATGCAGAAAAATTTTAATCACTTTCCATCCGGGAAAACCTTCTGCTAAAGTGGTCAAAATTGGAGAAAAAAAATGGCTCGTTTCATGAGTTCGAATGTGTGAATGGTTCATATGATGGAGTAATTATATTAAAAAAAGTAGGTTCGAAAATACTTTTTAAAGATCGTTTTCAGCCGGCCCAATGGTTGTCGTACTTGATTCACTATCTTAGGGTTTTGATTTGGATCTCAGTATTTTTTTTTTATGTTCATAAAGTGAACTTTTTAGAAGAAAAATAAAATAATATTCGCATGCACATGTCTCAGTTTCTGTATGTAATTATTAATAGTATTATAAAATTTATGCCTATTTTACGACTGGACATGCCTGCCAGTATATATATATATATATATATATATATATATATATATATATATATATATATATATTACCAAACGGATGTAAAGAGCGCATAACATGGATTTTACCAAGCAAGCTGGATCTTAAAACAACTTTCATATCCTTTTTCTGCAAGTCCTCTTGCTACAGGACTTCTGATAAATTAATTATTTTGACTTTGACTTTCCATGTCTCACTGACTTTAGCAAATCTTAAAATAGCCTGGGCAAGCCCTATCAGCATTTCTCATTACGAATGGCCCAAGTGATTACCGATAAAATTTATTCTTAAAGAGGGCAAGTGGTGGACCTCCTAATATTAATAAAGATATTCATCGCATTCCGACAGCCAATTAAATCAATATTAATATCGGAAAACTATTGAATATATATATATATATATATATATATATATATATATATATATATATATATATATATATATATATATAGTCCTCCACATGCAGTACTGTTTCGCTATTTTACAGCTCATCAGTCCTACTAGACAAGCAACTACTTCAAACCAGGATCGAAACGACAGTCGGAGCTTCAACAGTTGCGCGATTCAGTTGCTGCTATGCGGGCAGTGAATTAACAATGCTTTGACATTGTCGAAATACCTAAGCTTTATTTGTTTACACAAGGAGCATCGCTTTATACGCTAATAGTAATTTGTATATCACTTCCCAATATATATATATATATATATATATATATATATATATACATATATATGTGTGTGTGTATATGTTTGTGTATATATATATATATATATATATATATATGTATATATATATATTAACTAGTAACTAGTAAGGTATAAAATATATATGGCAATTAAGCTAAACACAATATTCCGCGTTTCACCCACGCTAGGATTCGTTAGGCTTATGCGAGGATTTTGTAGTTGTCTCGCGTTTCTATATACGCACCTATTATTGATTTTTTTTAGTATGCCAATCAGCTTTCTAGTTTCCACTGCACCCTTCTTAATAAGCCAATGAGCTGGCACTTACAGGACAAAGGCCCAGTTGACCTCCGGTTCACCCGTTCCTTTGTGTGTTCTATTTTTCTATTTTAACGGGGAGCGTGGATATCTAGCGTTCTTGATATTTTAAACTTGTGTTAATTTTTTATGTTAGTTTACATACATACATACATACATACATACATACATACATACATACATATATATATATGTGTGTGTGTGATAATTTATGTATATGTATGTTTATTTTATTTGTTTATTTTCTATTGTTATTGATAGTTTTAAAATTATTTTGTATCGTTATCCTAGAGTAAAGTTTATCCTGTGAACGCACACACACACACACACACACACACACACACACACACACACACACACACACACACACATATATATATATATATATATATATATATATATATATATATATATTTATATACATGTATATATATAAAATCCAATCCTGGATTTTGCTAATTCCTACCCTCTGATGAGAAGGAAAGTATTTCTTCAAAACTCCGCGGATTTAGGACTATCCATTTATTTAGATTTATCTAGTTTATCGGATTAAGGACTATCCATTTATACAGATTAAATATGTTTTAACTCATTTCAAAGTGTTTTTTAACATGTTTTATTAACTGTTTGCTCGCATATATATATATATATATATATATATATATATATATATATATATATATATCAGATTAGTGTTTAATGGTAAGCAACTGATGATCCCTTAAAAAATTATTACTGGTAGTATAGTTAATTAGAGAGAGCAAGTTGATGCAGTGATTGCAGGTGGTTGAATGACTTACTGACTAAATAGTTTTCTAACGAATGATAATTTTTTTCGTAAAAAAGGTTAAAAACTTCCAAGACTATGTATATAATTTATTTATTTATTTATTTATTATAGATAGAAAGACATCTAAAACTAAAAATAAGTGAATTTCAACCAGGTCCTTGATAGTGCTCAATCAAAGAGCAAATTATAGTTTTATTTTTTTTTATGTAAATTCAGTCATATCTAGCTACAATGTGCAGACCGTTTCGATCATTACTGATCTCATCAGGCAATAAGATTTAAAAATTAGAAAACTAAAAAGAGCTCACTTTTTCCAATGTTCTTAGAACGATTAAAAAAAACTTTTGGAGATAAACTGGTTTTTGTGATTGTCAACTGGTAAAGAGCGACTATAAAGGGAGGTAATTTTTTACTCATTAATTAATTTCCCTTTATAGTCGCTGTTGAAAATCATTAAAACTATTTCATCTCCAAAAGTAAAAAAAAAAAAAAAAAAAAAAACTCGTTCTACGACATTGGAAACTCAAATGACCTTGTAACGAGTGATGTAATCCACTTTCCGGTTTACGACATCCGGTTGCGCATGCACATAAACATAAACCCATATCAACGTAAACAAATAAACACAAATCGCTTATTTTGCAGATTTTGACTTGCGCACTGAAATATTAACGTTATTATTTCGAAATTATTATTTAACATGGGAAGAGTGGGGGTGTTTTGCAACTATTCTTTATTACAACTATACTATCGCTATTTTCTTAAAACTAAACAACTTTAACCCGAGAACAGTTGTAGTAAAGCCAAGACTACTACTACTACTACTACTACTACAACTACTATTACTACAACTACCACTACTACTCTCTATCCGTCCCTTTTCCTTCCTTTCTTCTTTTTTATTTTTTGTTTACATTTCTAAATACAAAATAGTTGTGCGAGAACGGTGAATTTGTTGACATATTTACTAATCTGTTTCAATATTAGTTTTATTTTATTTATTTAGGTTTTATGTTTTTGCTTCAGGTTTTATTAATTATTTTTTTTTTTTTAGATTTTAAGTTTCTATAACTTGGTTAGAGGATTCCAATATGGGGGTTTTCTTTCTTATATTTCTCATCGGTAGGTTCATGTGCGTTTTTGCTGCTAAATGACTTTCCTCGGCGTCCGATTCGTAGGAAAATCATGTTTAATTTTCAATTTTTGAGCGATTATTTGGAAAACTAGGTAAATTTACACAAATAGGGAGGATTTTTTTTTTCATGTTTGAATGATCCGTCCGTGATTTTTCATTTTAATATACTTTCATAGAAATGTTTCTGTTATGTAAAAAAAAAAAAAATATATTTTCTTTACGTGTCAAGTGCCACGCTCATACATGAATTCCATAGCTATTATAACATACTGACCCAACGGGTAATGGGTAGTCTAATTCGTTTTAAAGAAAAAAAAAACAACCATATATATGTATAATGCGTTCAAAAGACATGTGGCTTTTATAATTTTTGATTGAAAAAAAGTTGAGTAAAATAATTTTATTTTTCTTCTTTCCTTCTTTTTTTTCTTCTCGTTCCGTTCCACGTTTTACCTATTTCCGCCATTGTTTTTTCCCTTGCCTTTCCTCGTTACTTTCTTTTTCACGACCCATTTCCTTCTTTTTTTTCTTTCTCTCTGTTATTTTTTTTCTTTTTCTCACTCTTTTATTCTCGATCCACTTATGACTCCACCCCCCTACCTCCTCCCCGCGATAGCGTATCCCAACCCCAGGCAGAACAATAGACGTTTCGTCGGAGTCGATTTTAGAAGCAAAACGACCCGCGGCTGGCCAAGAAAGTCTACAAAGTAATAGATCCGCGAGTGGACACCAAGAAGAAGAAAAAAAAAAGTACAGAAAAGACTTACAATGGAACGTAAAAAACAACATTGCAATACAACGGGGGGTCAATTATGGCGATAGATGGCGCCAAAAACACCGTCTAAAAACAATAGCTTTTGGCGATAGAAAGAAAACAGAAAAAAGTATAGGGGGATGGAACCTGATAGCGGGGAAGGAAAAATAGGAGGTGGAACGATAAATGATCGAGATACAATAAAAGCAGCAAAACTGAACTATCTGCCAGGACACTATATATACAAATGCAGGCAAACTTGGACATATTTTATTGGCTTGTAAATATAGGTCGATGGGATGATTCCAATATTTTCCCCGATTCCGATAAAATTACCGGCTCCATAGTCAATTCCCAATTCCGATACAATTACCGATTCCGATTACGACTCTATATAAATCCCAAAATATTTAGCTATAGAGTTTTTATTTTTTTTCCCCAATCACCGTAAAAAAAACACCGGTTAAACGTGCTGATATTTTCCCACACGTAAAAACATACTTGGAAGCACATGTAAGGGTGTTTAGTGTCTTTGGAGCCTTCCCTTAACATATTCTGTGTCCATGGCGATCTTGAGGGTCAGGTTTAGATGTGAAGCAGTTAATGCCAGTTTCACACAAAAATACTAGGTCAGGCTTGGTCTCCCATAATTAGATTTCAACCTTTGGAAGGTTGGAATGTAGACCCCTAGTGTTGTAGACCTTGTAGATGGGGTCTATATTGAAGTTGTTGATTTGGTTTTTATCTTATTTTGCTTGTTGTAATTCTTCCAAATAAGGTTGGGGGGTTTGTAGAAGAAGCCAGGATGGTTGAACAGGGTAGAAAGACAGAGGATAGGAAAGAGAATAAGTAAAGAAAGCCATAGTAATTCCTACGAATATGGCATTGAGATCCCCCAGCAGAAGTTACGGCATGGTCCAGGCTTCATTCAATAAATAGCAATGCAGCAGCCTAGGCATTTTGCATCCACTACTCTCTCAAAACTGTCAACCGAGTAGACAACATTTTTCCCCCTTTGTCAGAAACATTGCTTCCATCAATATTACTTTTACTGGTTGTTTAACACCATTATTGGCCTTCGGGACAAGATCAAAGCGTAGTATCTGTTCCGACAGATGCTGCAAGCAAAGACTAGCTATGACTTGCAAAGACCATATGTGGGGGTAACCCCACATATCTGAACTTGGTCAATGTAGGGATCACCCTACAGACCACAGTTACTATCCAGCTCCCATTTCCCACCTCTCAGGAGCTGGATCCCCCTTTCCCTCCCCCTCCCTCCATCTCCACATTAAAAAACGGCCTTGTGCCTAATTTGCTCAGT
The DNA here is from genome assembly GCF_053919585.1 of Euprymna scolopes. NCBI lineage: Eukaryota > Metazoa > Mollusca > Cephalopoda > Sepiida > Sepiolidae > Euprymna > Euprymna scolopes. The sequence continues at coordinate 39,500,918 of NC_136525.1, forward strand.
GGGGAAGCAAATAAATACAAGTGGCCTTCGGGACAAGATCAAAGTGCAGTATCTGTTCCGGCAGATACTGCAAGCAAAGACCCTATGTGAGGGCGACCCCACAGATAAGACCTTGGTCAATGTAAGGGCAACCCTTCATACCAATTGTCACTATCCAGCTTCCCTACTCCCCGGGAAGTTGGTCCCCATTTCCCCATTCACTCCTCACATTAAAAATCGGCCTTGTGCCTAATTTTTTCGGTGGGGGGTGCAAATAAATACTTGGTCAATGTAGGGGCAACCCTTCATACCAATTGTCACTACCCAGCTCCCCTACTCCCCGGGGAGTTGGTCCCCATTTCCCCCTCACTCCTCACTTTAAAAATCGGCCTTGTGCCTAATTTGCTCAGTGGGGGAGCAAATAAATACCTCAAAGTGTAGTATCTCTTCTTCAGATGCTGCGCTTCAATTTCTTGTTCTCTGTCAGTGGAGGAGAAATCCTTCACAACTGAGACAATTTTTATTTTTGTTCCGTTTCTCCACGTTAAAAAACGACCCTGGTGTCTAACTCTGTCCCGTGGGGAGGCATTGTAAATTGGAACACCATTAAATATTTACTATTTTATCATTATTACCAGTGATGATAGATTTTGCTTTAAACAGAGTCAAATAAAAAAAAAATAATTAAAAGAACCAATTGTCATTAAATTGTAACCATAGAATAGTATTATAATCTTTAAAAAAACCTGCAAATTTGCATGTAGTTTCATCCTATAGAACCAAAGATATGAGCATTTCAATATTCAATTTGGCTATTAGTATATACAGGGTGGCCCAAAAAAACAGACGACATTCAATTTTTTCGGGGCATTTTACAGTCAACAGAGAAAAAATGCCAAAGACCTTAGTGTTTTTATGTGATGTTTTGAATATAATAAACTAGTTATGAACAAAGTTTATGTCATTCGGACAAAACACTAAGAAACGGGGCTCAACCGTGACCATCGTCATAGATTGCCTGTCATCTGAAAAATGACGTCATCGCCATAGGTCCTAGCAAGCAAGATACGTTGAACACAGACTGCCGATAATGAGCAGACATTTTTTACAGAAAGCGTTAGAAACTTCAAAATTGGATTAAAAACAGATAAACATGATACTTTGTACTGAAACTCATCCAATATTAATAATAAAAATATTAATAATAAAAAACGAATTGAAAGGGAGAAAAGTTGTTAAAAAGTTTAAAAAGAAAAGGAATAAGATTTGATTTGTATGAAACTGAAGTTTATTCAATAGAAATAAATAAAAATGGACAATAAATATTTTTAAATAAAAAAAACAATATTTTAAAAATCAAAACTGAAAAACAAACGATAAATTAGTTTAACTGAAATACGAACAATAAATTAGTTTAACTGAAAAACGAACAATAAATTAGTTTAATTGAAATACGAACAATAAATTAGTTTAACTGAATAACGAACAATTAATTAGTTAAACTGGATAACGAACAATTAGTTTAACTGAATAACAAACAATAAGTTAAAAATTAAATTTGAACAAATGTTAGTATAAACAAAGTTACTAAATATTTCAAACACTGAATATTAAAAATTTTGTTGTAGAATTTAATTAAAAGTTTTCTGATATTTTTTTAATATTATTGTCATTCTCTTTGCGACAAAAATTGTTTATAAGAGAATTCGATGAAATCCATATCAGTATTTTTTCAATTTTCTGAATAGTGTGACCCTCATCACAAGAGTCAGTATGAAATAATAGATTTGCATCAGCCAAAATATTTAAATATTATGTACATGGCTAATTTTCTCTGATGAATCGAATGTAAAAAAGAATCGCATTTTGTAAGTTTGTTTATAACTATATAATTGTATAAGACAAAATTATTAGTTATATCATTTGGGTATAGCAGAGAACCTCTATTAATACCCTGAAAGTAGCTGTTTAATTCAGCTGTTTCTTCAACAGCCTCTCTCCCGGATATTAATTTTTTGCAGCTATTGCATTTCAGTTTTTTGACAACTGCATAACAGCAATGACCTGCTAAGTATAATATAACAGGAAGTACTTCCTTGCATTGATTAACATCATCTTTTGTTACATCTATGTTAAATTTATAAACATGTAACTCTTGCTCCCTTGTCATTTCATCCCAGTTAGTTTCTTTTAAATTTTTCAATTCAATAGTTCGATTATTAATTGGTAAGCTCAATTTTAAAACTGATAACATTCTGAGTTTTTTTTCACATTCATACACCTGACGTATCGATATATTATACTGATCTCCACTAAGTTGTCGATACTCGCCAAACCTTGCCTCAAGGTTATCTGTCTAAAACTTTCATGGTAATATATACACCATGTTCAGTACATTTATACAATATTTAGTCAATTCTAAAATTGCGTAAGTAGTGCAAAGCAGTATATGTTTCCTTTGTTAACTTACCAGTTCTTTCGGGAACGCTATTCCAAGTTTCTGACCAGTCATAGAACACATTTAGGAAACTATAATTATCACTATTTAATGTAAGTGGATTAGCATATTTATTACGAAGTCGACAACCTTGATATGGTGTTTTCACATTCAGTATTCCCCACAAAATATAAAATATTTGAATGTATTCTGCGATTTCTGCATAATTTGGCAAGAATTCCTGTTTTTCTAAGGTTAACAAACCTTGCATAGTATATTCGTTGAAAATTTGCAAAACCAAATTAACATTTTGCCTTGCAAAAGTAGTCGGAGAAAGAGCTTTTGAAGTCAACTGATAGCAATATTTCACAAGTGATTGAGATTCTAGGGCATAAAGTTTATGTAAACTAGAAAATTGAGCATTTTGTATGTTATCTAATCCATGATTTCCATTATAACAAAACTTTGGGAACATCATGCATTTACGTTCATCTTTTTGGCCAATATATGCACTGAGCCAGATAAGAAGAAAAGAGGGCTAGACGTTCTAACTGGATGGGGATATACAACTGAAAGCTTTGATGGGCTACAAAAGAAAGACATAGCTTTTTTATTTATTGCATTATTATCTGTTATAACAGATACTTCCTTAAACCCTATATCTTCTAAGCCAATTATTACACATTTATGTCAAATAAGTTCTAAGCTAGAAGACATTTAGTTGGAATAACATGCACAACAGCCTTATATTGTGAGAATACGCTGCTAAGCATAAAAGCAAATGCACTTGTGGCAGGTTCATTGATGTTGTTAGCTAAGCCAACAACATGCCCACCTTTATAATCAAGATAAGGTTTGAAATGTATTTCATCAACAAGTAAAGATACTGCATTAGTAACTTGAACTTACATTTAATATACATGGGAAAATTGTTATCGTGTTGTTCAATGACAGGGTTTATAGAAGTTGATAAGGTTAATCTTCGAATGGTTGAATAGCATGGTAAAATTACATTTTTAGGGTCTCTTAACAGTCTGTACCCTCTAGGGGGGGGCAGTTATATAATAAGGAAGAAAATACCATCATTTCACTCGAATAATTAAGCTTATTCATACGCTTATATCTATTATCAGGAGCGTTGTATTTTATTCACGCACTCGCACTGAAAACAGGCCATAACTATATCGACACAGGAATAAAATAAAAATTAAATAAATCATATAAATAAATAAAACAAAATAAAAATAAAACAAAATAAAAAGCAAACAAACACACCAAAAATAAAAATAAACGTAAAACCCCGAAAGTTACCAAACTCCTCACGCATACATATATATAAATACACGTATATACACCCACACCCTGATACACCCGCGCCTATATACACATACACACACATATACACATATATAGACTTATAAGTCTCACATACAGTTATAACATGTTTACATCTATACCTACATACGCAGTTATATCAATGCATGGACGCTCAAACACAGATATCCATGTACACACCTGGATACCATACATCATGACTATTATTATATCAAAACCAATATTAATCCAACTAACGATCCTAATAATAATAATTCTTATAATATTGATCATACTAATGACACCACCAATACCAATAATAATAATAATAATAATAATAATAATAATAATAATAATAATAATAATAATAACAATAATAATAATAATAATAATAATAATAACAACAATAATAATAATAATAATAACAATAATAATAATAATAACAATAATAATAATAATAATAATAATAATAATAATAACAATAATAATAATAATAATAATAATAACAATAATAATAATAATAATAATAATAATAATAATAATAATAATAATAATAATAATAATAATAATAAGACTGTCGATTGGGAACCCCAAAACCCGTGGACCCCAACCGGACAGACGTCCCAACAAAACACAGATATACATATATATATATATATATATATATATATATATATATATATATATATATATATATATATATATATATAGACATACATATATATAAATATATATATATACATACATATATATACACATACACACAAATATATATATATATATATAAAACACACACACATAGACACACACATACACATATACATACACACATACACAGACACGCACACGCACACGCACACCAGTATACACAGAACACATACACACAGTCAGACCATCCGCAGGCGCTGACACACATCCCCATCCACACGTGTCCCCAAATCTCCACAGACGTATACGAGACACATATACATATAAACACCAACATAGATTCATGCATATACCCACATACATACACACGCATGGACACACAGATACCCGCTCACTCACAGCGCATAAAAACACAGCAATACATGCACACATGCAAAAACCTTTTTTAATAATAATAATAATAATAATAATAATAATAATAATAATAATAATAATAATAATAATAATAATAATAATAATAAGGTGCCCTTTTTCTTCAGTAGTGTGGTAACCCCTTTATATATGAAACAGCGTACCACTCCAGTCCCCACGGGCGTATATATACATACACAACATACATGCATATATACCCAGACACCCATACATTCTTGTAATATACATTATTACAATCATCTCATACGAGACAGCCTATTTTAATAGTTCAGATATATATATATATATATATATATATATATATACATACATATATATATATACATATACATCTATATACATGCACACATATACACATATGCACACATATATACACACATGCATACAGATACATACATAAATACACTTATACATACATATTTACACAAAATACAGACATATATATATGTACACTGCCACCAAATGATACATCTAAAATAGAAATAGAAATGAGCTCATTCACTACATAATTCTCTTTTCTATCAAACCCCACACGTAAAGTTATATTGCCCGCCCCCACCCGCTTGTTATTTTTTCATAAGTTGTACGTTTTTTACTTCTTCAAAATGTATACTACGTAAAAATTCAGCTTGAAGTCCATAGGTCTATCCTCATATTTAGTACGCACTCTTTCGAGGGTTACATAGATACATAAGATATATAACGATATAACAATAATATATACCATATGACAAAAAATCAGAGTATTTAAGTTATATAAACGGAGTTTAAAGGCTTATCTATTGTGTAGTACTTACCTTCATTTTTATTCATCCCCCTATTTCTTTATTTCCTTTTCTTCTCTTTGAATTTTCATTTTTTTACTTTTCTTATTTTATCTCTTTATTTATTATTATTATTATTATTATTATTATTATTATTATTATTATTATTATTATTATTATTATTTATTTCATTTTATCTTTCCTTCCCTTTATTTTTTCTTTTTTTTTAATATTTATTTTTTCTACCTACGTATATATACATATAGATACAGATCATATACGCATACATGCACACACCTAAACATATCCACATGCATACATTATTACGAGGTTCATCTAAACAATCTATTACTCGTTTGGTTCAAATATACTTTCATACAGGTATTTATTTAGGTCAGTAATATTTTAACTGCTTGAGAAAGTAGAATATTAAGCGATATATGTAACCCATACGGGTATGATTATAGTTACGATCTCACTTATCCTTTTTGGGGGGGTATTGGATGGGGGATAGTTGTACTCATAGTTGTTCTGATTTTCTAATTAAGAGTTCTTTAAGTGCATGTATTCTGAAATGTTTGCAGGATATAGCAGTTTATTGTTTAATATTTAGCAGTTTATCCCTATCTTTAAACCTAGTTATCTCAAGTTTTTCTGATAAGCATAATGGACATGGTGAGTTTAATGAATGGCAAGTATTGGTCCTTCTAATAATCTTTCATTCTATTCTAGGTGTTTTATTTTCTCTAACTAATTTCCAGTAGTATAACGATAACGAATTGTCCTTTTCATACGTTTGATTATTCATCGAACGTGTATGTCCATAGAATCTATTTTTGAAAGTCATTTGGGTACTACCTATGTAGAATCTTTCATCCATCAGGTTCTCTACTGGGAATATGCTAGCCTGGTATACCACTGATAAGGTAAGACATTCATATTTTATTGGGCATTCCTCGGGCTTTTGGCAGTTACATTTATTCACAGACGTGTTATCACTAGTATTTAGAATTGCTCTATTAGTAATGCTTAAGATTCTTCCATTATGCTTTTTTATAATTCTTTCCAAGTTATCACCACAGCTATAACTTAATGTTAATGTATTTTTATCAAATATTTTATGTAATATATTACTTGGTGCGAAATGCTTGTTAATAAGTTGTAAAAATTTTGTACCAAGTTTTGTTTTCAACATAATATAAAAGGGGTGTGTGAACCAAATCACCGTTCTATTACGATTCCTAGACCAATTTGTGCTAACATTAGTTACTTTATATTTTATATCTATATCCTTATACCCACTATTTTTATTATAAATAGCTCATAACCACCACTCATGTTACATTCTAACTTTGTAAACGAAATAAGATAATTCTTGGCCTAAAAACGTAATCCCCCAACGCGGGTGATTATAGAAACATGTATACACATATGTAGTCATCAATGTTTGTATAAGTAAATTTCATATATATTCATATATATATATATATATATATATATATATCTATATATATTTTATATATATATTAATATATATATACACTTATGTATATATATATATATATATATATATATATATATATATATATATATATATATATATATATTTACACAGTGATCACCACTTACTAAGGCTTGGAAGCCACTCAGGGATAAGGGTTATTGCAAGTACATTGCGTTAGTGTGGAGATTTGATGAAGTGTTTACTTAAGGGGGCGGTTCATTAGGAATTTGTTAACGTTGGACTTGAAGGCATCCAAGTTGTAGTCCGGTGGGAAGTAGGCAGACGGAACAGAGTTCCAAAGGCGTGCAGTTCTAAGAAAGAAGCTTTGTTCATGGAATCCACGTTTTGATTTAGGCACAGATAAAGAGTGGGGAAAATTTTTCACAGTGGATTCAGAGATTGGATATATATATATATATATATATATATATATATATATATATATATATATATATATATATATATATATATATATATTTATTTATTTATTTATATTTCGGAATCGGATATATTGGTGCATATTTTCCATGCCAAATCGATTCTTTTCATTGTCTTATATAATCTGATTTTGTTTCAAGTAAAATCTTCCACTGCTGATAATATTGATAAATTAATAATTATTCATTGGTTTTATAATACCAGTGAAGATAAGATCGATAGATTATCCTCCACAAATGTATTTTAACGTTTAGGAAAATATCTGTATAATTAACAATGTGTTTTTTCCGATAATTGGGGAAAATTACAATCTTATAGTTAAATAATTAGAGATTTATAAAGAATCGGAATCGGAATTGGGAATTATATCGGAAACGGGAATTTAGAACGGAATCGGTAATTGTATCGCAATCGGGAAAAAATATTGGAATCATCCCATCACTAATATATATATATATATATATATATATATATAATATAATATAAAGAATGTGTGTGTGTGTGTGTGTGTGTGTGTATGGTCACGAATAGGCTCCTATATGGTTGACTCTTTTAAAAAAGTGATTACATATAATGATAGAAGATGTATCGAGACACAGGAATGAGTATGTTTGATCTGGCAGAACGGTTGTTCATTAAAATTGTAGGGTCTACGTTCGCGCCTGCTCCACAAAGTATGGAAATCAAAAAATAAGAAAAAAAAACGTTTTCCAAGTGTTTTTGATATAGATGTACATAAGAATTTTTGATAAGAATTTTTTTAACTTAAATAGAGATAGTATAATAAAATTGTGATGGCTGCGTTCGCACCTGGCCTCCTTAGAATGGAAATAGTCGCAAACTTGAATAAAGACTTTTCATATCTATCTGCGTAAGTATACTTTCATAATTATGTTTCAGTTTGAAGAAATATGGTATAATAAAATTATGGGGTGTTCGTTCGCACCTGACTTCTATAGAATGGAAATATGTCACAAAGGTTAACAAGGTTTTTTAATATAGATCCACAGAATAGTGTGATAAATGTTTCAGTGTAGACACGTATGGTATAATAAATTATGGAGTTTATCTATTTTATTTTTACTGTCATCATATTTTGCTTTGGTTTTGATACCCCGGATTTCGACCCAAATTTACAATCCTTCCTTTTCATAACCTATCATACTTTCATAAATCAGAGTCTATTTTTTGTAGGCTGTTTTTGAACCCAGTCAAAGACGGGTACTTTTGCTAGTATATATATATATATATATATATATATATATATATATATATATATATATATATATATATATATATATATATATTAAACTGTTTAGATACCAAAATGCTAATAAAAAGAAAAAATACTACAAATGTCTAATATATCCAAGCTCATTTACATTTTAAGACGGGCAGTTGGCAGTCACAGCGGGCACGTGTTGCATATAATATCTATTTCCATTCTCCAACATAGCCCCAACTTAACTTCCTAACCACCAAACCTACTCACTTCAATCCCTCACCCCAACATAGCAAAAAAAGTACATATACTCAGCCTTGTTCTTCTCACAATTGCCCCCTTTTAACCCTTTTTTATACTGTAAGATGACTTAACATTTTCATTAATGATTACGATTTTAAATATAAGTGTAAATGCTTGACTCGGACTCTCGTTATAAATACTAGACGACTGAAACATACTGATGATTGTGTAGCAACAGATTGCTGCTTATGTAAAACAGACTGGAAATATACCTTGCTATACTTCGATATTGAGCACCCTTGTATTAACATCGTTTTATTTCACTGGTTACCTTACCTCTGAAAAATAGCAACCTCAAATTATATATATATATATATATATATATATATATATATATATATATATATATAATTTGAGGTTGCTATTTTTCAAAGGTAATTATATATATATATAATAAATTCCACAGCCAAACAACGTCGCAGCCCACAAGAGCCATGACAGTCAAAGAACCGGAAGTCCAAGACTCGAGTTTCGCCCTCATTTGGGCTCATCAGTTAGACACATCCGAACTCAGGATTCAAAACCCGAGCCTCTTGCATGCAAGGCAAGCACTCTACCAACTGAGCAAACGCCATGCACACAAGAATTTCTATTAACCAACACAGATCAAGCAAACCGCGCCGAAATCCGACTGTGAAATGAACCTACTTCGTCTCAACAAAGGACGCGGTCATCCAACCAGCTAATAACCCCAAGTCATATATATATATATATATATATATATATATATATATATATATATATATATATATATATATATATATATATATATATACAAGTTAGAAAAGCATTTCATCCAAGGCATAAAAATTGTTAAACAAAATGGTTTTACTATAGGCTTTAAAAATAAAGGTACATGATTCAATTTTAAATTTATTTATCTTCAAAATGCACTGTTATAAATTTTACAAAGTAAGGTATAAAATTTAATATCCTTATTAACTGCATTTCGTTTAATATTAGGACAAATACACTAAGTGTATTCAATAACTAACAATAAATAAACTAAATTAATAAAATGTAAAAAAATAAAATTAAAATTAAAAATAAAATTATCCGCCCCCAACCATCCTGCACCAACTTTTAATAAATTAAAAAATACACTAAATACAAATACACCAAGTCACCAAGAAAATGTCAACAACAATCACTCCTGACGACGATCGGATGCACCGATTGAAAGTGCTTGAAAAGAATATGGCTGATCAACAACTACTGGGCGCCATAATATACAACATGCCAGCCGAAGAAAAAAAGACCGCTCACGGAATTGAAAACTTAGTCAACAAAATCGGAAAAAAAACCCAGTCGTGTTCTATCAGATGTGTTAAGCTTTTTTCTATTGTTCTTGGCTTTCGGGCCGTGATCAAAGTGTAGTATCTGTTCTGCAGATGCTGCAAGCTATGACTAGCTATGAATAGCTATGACTAGCAAAGACCAGATGTGGGGGCAACCCCACATGCCTGACCATTAACCAGCTCCCATTTCCCACCTCTTGGGAGCTGGTCCCCTTTTTCCCTTCCCCCTCCCTTCACTCCTCACATTAAAAATCGGCCTTGTGCCCAATTTGCTCGGTGGGGGAGCAAATAAATACCATCTGTTCTGCAGATGCTGCACTTAAGATAATTTGTACCAGTCAATGGAGGGAAAAGCCACTATACTGGGACAATAATTATTTTTGCTAACCAGAGTGCCCCCTTTTTGCCTACATTTAGGGGAGCTGGTTTTTACCTCACATTAAAAACGGCCTTGTGCCTAATTTGCTTTGGTGGGGAAGCAAATAAATACATGTATTCATAGCTTAGGCATTGTCGTGAAAGGAAAATATGAATTGCAAGCTAAAGGGTTAGGTTTCTATTCTCGGTGGTGGTAACAATTCATTATTAAATTTTTTTTTAAATCATTACATTATATTTGGTACAACATAATATGATAACTACGAAATCTGTATTTATCAAAATATCGTATTTAAGCGTATTTTACGACCGAGCAATGCCGATCGGCCTGCTTATATATATCTATATCTATATATATATATATATATATATATATATATATATATATATATGTGTGTGTGTGTGTGTGTGTGTGTGTGTGTGTATTAGGAAGGGACCTTGAATGTCTACTAGGAGAAAACGTGAATGCCGACTCGACATTGGCCACGAGTGACTTTGTACAGGGATTTGTCAGGAACACTTAGCATAAGGAAGCTTTTCTCTGCAAGTAGAGGCTCCACCAGTGTTTGACAGACTATGGATAACCACGTAGGGGTGCTTGCGCGTGAAATTTTTGTGGCAGGAAGAACGCAATCTCCAACCACACCTCTCGTGAGTCGACATTGTTAAATGCCAGTGGATAGTTAAGTGTATGTACAGGATGACTGGAAACAAATGCCGAGATAAGCGGAGAGCACATACAGCGCCTGGAATTCCCAACTGATCACTCATCTCGTACCAACCAGGCTCAACGTTGCTTAACTTCGGTGATCTGACGAAAACCAGTGCGTCAACGCGATTATGCTGCATATGTAAGTAAATCCTGACTAAATATGCAAAAAATCACAGAGTATTCGCGGTCCAAATAAGAGTTCCACAGTTTGTACTTCTCCACACTTGGTTTGACGAGGAATCGTACATCTTCTGCACCAGACCAGATGAATGCCTATCCTGGAATCACGTAAGACAATGAAAACACAAGAAACATATAGAAATGGAAAATTTGGGAAGGGAAAATTCTAAATATTTGGAAAAATCAAGAGTTAGCCGCGGGAAAGAATAGCTTCATATATGGGAACTGCGATTGAGGTAAAATAGAAAAAAAAACGTGCTTATATATATATATATATATATATGTACATTGAGTAAGATGATTTATAATTTATAATTAAAATTAAATATTATTAAAAACATTTTGTGTCCTGCTCTTTCGCGCGAGGACTAGAGTCCTAGAGTGGATGAAACGCGGAATATTCAGTGTAGCTTAATCGCCATATATATTTTATAACTTACTAACTAGCTCTACGTATTGAGCACTTTTGAAGTACATACTTAAAGTTTACGCATAAATTTATACCTTCGTATATATATATATATATATATATATATATATATATATATATATACATATTTATAAATATATATATACATATATATATACATATATATATATATATATATATATATATATATATATATATATATATATATATTGAGTAAGATGATTGATAATGTATAATTAAAATTAAAAATTAGAATATTATTATCATATTTACTAGTTGTTGTTTATTTTAAAAAAAAATTTTTTTGTTTATTTCTTTTTATTGATTCTTTTATTCACAACGTTTCGGTCAACTGTTCCTCTAAAAAAAATAAGATGAAGAACAACAACTAATAAAGATGATAATAATAGTCCGAAATAAAAATAATTTAATATATATAATGCTCATCTCAAAAATGAATTCCAATTAAGGAATAATATATATATAAAAATTAGAAATTGAAAATTCATAAACTATATTTAACATCCCAACGAATGCACTGACCATGATGCTTACGAACTTTAAATGCGAACGATATAAAGATACATCTGTATTATTTAAAGAAAAATGCTAGTTTTATTTTTGGTGTCTTTAAACCCCCACCCACTAGTTTTGCTTATGAGGAGACTTTGTTTAAAAAAAAAAAAATGAGAAAATTATTTTCCGAAACGATCGTACAGTTTATTGATTTTGTTTGTTATTCCTTGTGAAACCGGGGAGGAAAAGGGCGTGCGTTTATGGAATTCACAGTCGCCATTACCTTATATGATGGCCATAAAAATATCCGTAACATAAACGCACACACACACACGCACACATACACACATATTTATTTCATTTTATTTTATTTTTATTTTATCTTACTTTGTTTATCAACATCAAAAAATAATTATTTTCCTTTATATGTTAATTATTTTGCAGATACATCTTCCTTACTTAAAAAAAAATGCCAGTTTTATTTTTGGTGTCTTAAAAAAAAAATTAAAAAAAAATATTTTTGCTGATGAGGAAACTTTGTTTTATAAAATCAAATGATAAAATTATTGTCCAAGACTTATTGTCTATCTCAATAAAAACATCGTTTCCGAAACGATCGTACAGTTTATTGATTTTGTTTGAAATGCTAGTATATTATCTATTATCAACTTCATTACTAGCTCTGTATTTAAAATGTAAAGGAAGACTTTAGTGAAATACTAGACTAACCGTGACCCATTGGGTCAGTATATTATAATAGCTAAGGAATTAATGAATGAGCATGTCACTTGTGACGTAAAGAAAATAGTTTTTTATGACATAACTGAAACATTTCTATGAAAGTATATTAAAATGAAAAAAAGAATACAAATAGATTTCTATGCGTCGCTCTGTTTATAATTATTTATTTAAAAAAAAAAAAACAAATAAAATCTTACAGCTATTGAAATAGAAGTGGTTTGCCATACTTTATGTTTTTTTTTACACAGATTTAACCACTTATCAAGGCCCGGAAGCCACTCAGGGATAAGGGTTATTGCAAGTACATTACGTTAGTGTGGAGATTTGATGAAGTGTTTACTTAAGGGGCGGTTCATTAAGAATTTGTTAACGTTGGATTTGAACACATCAAAGTTGTAGTCAGGTGGGAAGCAGGCAGACGGAACAGAGTTCCACAGGCGCGCAGTTCTTATATGATAATGTGCATTGAACAGATACTGTTACGGATTTGTTCCTAGTCTAGGGGTATTCGCAATTTATAGTTGCTAAATTTCTTTTAATTCTCGTGGCAATTGTTAGAGACCCGGAGGTAGCGTCTTAGTAAATGGAATAAAAAGTTACTTTTTAGCTGGGTTAGAATCTCCTGAGGAGTAGGAATTGTCAATGCCCGTACTGAATATGACGAAAGCAATTATCAGTGCATGTATGAGATTAATTATTGCATAATTTCTGTAGAAAAATTATCATATGATAATATATATATATATATATATATATATATATATATATATATATATATATATATATATATATACAGCCGCCTTCCTAAGGAAGCAAATAACCCCAAAATACTATAAAACAATATACACACTCCCAAATCAATAAAAGCAAACACACACACGCACACACGCACACACACACTTAAACACACACACACACACACACACACAAACACACACACACTACCCCACCCTAAAGGAAAAGAAAAAAAACATTAGCAGAAAGAGATAGCGACTACAGCCAGGTCAACGTCTCCCTGAACAAGCCCGATAAAAGAGCAATAAAAATTCAGCATACCAATGAATAATAAACACTTACAAGCCTCCACCCCTTGGAAAAACTTCAAATTAACTACGAAAATCGCCATTTTTACATCTCCAATACATTTGAAAATAATTTCTGACGAGGACGCATCACAGACCGTCTGAAAGGCGCGTAAACGATTTCAATGACTTAAAAACATTATTACAATGATCCAAACGTAATTCTCAATGAAAAAACAAGACACGGAATAATAAAATAATGTTAAAAAATACACATTGTTGGTGACTACTTCCTTATTTAAATATATATATATATATACATATATATATATATATATATATATATATATACTAGACTTCCCGTGACTCGTTGGGTCAGTATGTTATATTAGCTATGGAATTCATGTATGAGCGTAACAGTAACACTTGTGACGTAAAGAAAGGTCTTTTTTGTGACATGACAGAAACATTTCTATGAAAGTATATTAAAATGAAAAAAAGAATATAGATAGATTTCTATGAGTCGTTGTGTGTATTATAATTGATTATTTTTGAATTATAAGTGGTTTGCCCTACCTATAGGTAAATATGCACTGAACAGATACCATAATACTTAAAGTTAAATTCAAAGTTTGATATATCTGTTTTTAAATGCACGTGTTAGTTAAAAGTACAGAATAGTTAAAAACACCCTCCACGTTTTAAGAATAGCTTTTTAAATAGAAAATGAAAATAAAATGTAACATTTTTAATTTATTTTAAACAAACATTCATGACCCATTGGGTCAAATATTTAATTTATATGTTAATAATAAGGTCAATGAAATCCATTAAGATAATGCGGAAATGAACGATGTAAAAAAAGCAGAAAGTATTAGCAATTGTTTATTTGGATAATTTAACGCGATATATATATATATATATATATATATATATATATATATATATATATATGTGTGTGTGTGTGTGTGTGTGTGTGTGCATGTGTGTGTGAATATGCTGCTTTTATATATATATATATATGTATATATATATAATGAATAAATGAAAAAGTCTATATTCCAAATTTCATGATGTTTACCGTTTTACAATTTATTTCTTTAATTCAGTTGACATTTACAATTCTCAACACTATATGTTTCGTAGCACAAAATCATAAACATGGTTATTATATAAATCATTTTATTTCTTTTGCCCTTTTACCCATCAAAAGAAATCGCAAAACAAATCCACCAAAAGAAAATAAAATGCGTTTGGTATGATTAACAAATCCGAAAATTATCAGAGAAGTTGCAATTACATCATTATTTACTTATATTACGCCATTTTGATACTCGGAATATAGACTTTTGTCATTTATGTATAATATGCTCTTTAATTACATAAGGCTTCTTAAACGAAAGGAAAGAAAATATAATTGAATAAAAATATTTACACGGATATATATATATATATATATATATATATATATATATATATATATATATATATATATATATCTACGCTGATGAGAAGTAATGACCTTGAAACACGCGTGTACGTAGATTACTGTATTAAAAATGATAAATAAATAAATAAAAATGTTATATATATATATATACGTCCAAATTAAAAAGTAAATAAAAAAATGAGCTCCGAGGCGGAGCCAATGTTAACCGTATGTATCGCTTGAAAAATAACAACAATAACAAAATCTAAATTTAGAAGCGATAATAATAAACAGTATAACTAATCTAGGGATTATGGCCTAACGGTTAAGGCACCGGACTGTGGTAAACATGGTTTGAGGTTCGATCCCTAGAAACAGTTGAACTACGCTGATGAGAGGTAATGACCTTGAAACACGCGTGTACGTAGATTACTGTTTTAAAAATAATAAATAAATAAAAAATGTTATATACGTCCAAATTAAAAGGGGCGACTTTCTAAGTAAATAAAAAAAATGAGCCAATATTAACCGTATGTATCGCTTGAAAAATAATAACAATATATATATATATATATATATATATATATATATATATATATATATATATATATATATATATATATATATATATATATATATATATATATATATATATATATACACACACACGGCATAATCACTTTGACATACCGGTTCCCGGCACATCATCGAAGTTAAGCAACGTTAAGCCTTGTCATTACTAAAATGGGTAACCGATTTGGAAAGTCCAGGTGCTATATGTAACAGGGCGTCGACAGCTCCCTGCAAAAAATTTGCAAAAATTTAACGTCGTCATCTCGGGGATATACATGCGACTGGGGACCGCTTGTGAATTTCATACTCCCATTAAACTTCCTCCTTCGGAGGAAACCGGTTAAACCTGAATAGGGTTGGTGCTGACTGCGCACACTCACACACGCGCGTGCGCGCGCACACACACATATATATATACACGCTTTTGTTCATATTTCGTATATATTATTATAGAGCCGTGATTTCAAAATTAAACAAGAAAAAAAAAGAAAGAAAGAAATCGGTTGCTCTCAGCTAGAATCGAAGCAGAAACCGTAGCATTAAAAGCCGTTGACGTTATCACTGCACTAACGTGACAGGTGTACGAAGCGACTAAAAATTAAAAATTAAAATAAGCTAAGATGAATGTTCAACATGTTTACCGATTTTTTTTCTATTTTGACCCATTTCTGACCCCTGAAAACTATTTTTACCGGTCATATACCGATAAAAGAACAGCCCGTAAAAAAAATCAAAATTATTTGAGGCCCCTAGCCCTGCTCTGCGACTTTTAGTTTCGGAGGAGATAGAATCTGAAAATATGGAGACAGACAGATATAGAGATAGACTGACGGATAGACCACCCGACGGGCAGACAGACATGTAGCCGTTGATATATATATATATATATATATATATATATATATATATATATATATATATATTTATAAAATCTTCTTCCAATTACGGGATGTTTGGATTTTACTTGTGCAAATGGAAATTCAATTAACTTTCTTGAAGTTATATATTTGGAGTTTACCATCACTGGATTATTTATCTTCCACCAGACTATCCATTCATGTGTAATCACCTTTTTCTTCACCATATTTCCACTGCTTCACTTTTTTTGTTATCAAGTAAGATCTTTGACTTACTTGTTGTTGTTGTTGTTTCATTAAATACTTCTGTATGCAAAATCCGATCCCGCATTTTGCTAATTCCTACTCTCTGATGAGAAGGAAAGTATTTCTTCGAAACTCCGCGGATTAAGGACTATCCACTTATCAAGTGTTTCCTTTTCAGATTAAATATGTTTTAACTCATTTCAAAGCGTTTTTTTAACATGTTTTATTAACTGTTTGCCCCTATATATATATATATATATATATATATATATATATATATATATATATATATATATATATATATATATATATATATATGAGAGAGTGCGGTTATATGTTTTTGTCAGGACACTTCTCGATCTATATACTCAACGAATTTTATATCTACTGACATGGGATTTTGTTATATAGGGTATTTAGACATGTGGAAAAAATTGAAAAATTGGAACGTGTGGGGTCATCGTATTTTTATCTGTTTGTCAACTATTTCATGAATGTTTCTGCGTGAATAGTTCGCGTGATAGATTCCTTATATCAAGTATAAGTAGGTTTGAAAACACTTTTTAAAGGTCGTTTCAAGCTGATCTTATGGTTTGCTAACTGCCCGTCTGTCTGTCAATCTCAGCTCGAGTATTACTTTTGACTTACAAGGAGTGAACTGTTCAGAAAAAAAAAATCCGAATACTCATCCACATGTCCTAGCTTCTGTATGAATTAAAGCTATACTATTCATGCGTAATGTCTCCTCGGAAAACATTAGGCAGCCGGCTAGCATATATATATATATATATATATATATATATATATATATATATATATATATATACTAGCATTTCAGCCGGCGATGCCCGGCTGTTTGGAGGTATATGTTGAGCAAACCAAAAACAAAAACGGTAAATTTTTTAAAACTTTGACCCCCTATTATTACACCTTAACATTTATTGATTTGGGCTCAAATTGAGTTATTAACTTAGACCCATGTCCACGGAACCTATATCTAAAATCTCAAGCGTTTAGACACAAAATTGTCGGAGGAGTTTGGTAGAGTTCTCAAAGGTCAAATCGCTCAACTTTGACCCCTTAACAGCCAAATTTCCGACCGAAAACCGATCACAAAGACTTTCCCAAATCTCAAATTTCGAGTCTGTAGACATAAAAGTGACAGAGTTATTGCGTAGGGAAATGTACACACAGAGACACACAGACACACACACAGACACGTTCACTTTTATAGATAGATAGATAGATAGATAGATAGATAGATAGATAGGTAGATAGAAGCAGAAACACATGGCATATTATAGTTATAGCGTAATTATTATTGCTGTTATTGTAATCGTTGTTGTTATTGTTGTCATTGCTGCCGCTGCTTTTTATGTACAGGTTCAACCATAACTTTGCACACATACCAGCTTGTTTCAGGTCAGCAAAAATATGAGAAACAAACAAGCAAGTAAACAACAAAATAAATAACAAAAAGCAATACATGAAAAAAAAAATGAACTCGCAAAATATTAAAAAGACAAACACAAAATTGAGAAACCAATATTAAAAAAAAATTACGAATTAAAAAAAAAAAAAACTACATCCAAGATACGCGGACGGTCTCCGTTTCTTTGTTTAT
>NC_136525.1:39522464-39559964 GCF_053919585.1 Euprymna scolopes
TGGTCTCTCCCGACGATTTCGACGTATTAGCTCTTGACAACTCAAACATGTTAAATTCGATGGAGCGTGCTCACATCTACTCAATCGTAAATGGCATCCGAGTCCTGCAAGAGATCTTTTTTTTTTTACAGTGATCACCACTTATCAAGGGTTATTGCAATAACCACTTATGCAAGTACATTACGTTAGTGTGGATATTTGAGGAAGTGTTTACTTTAGAGATCTACAAACAAGGCCGCAATGGAGGCAAGAAGATTGAGCGAACAATCAGGTGGAATACTTGCAGATGTTTTGGTTCTTTCACATCTTACCTGTAGTTGGTTTATTTCAGTTTCAGAGACCTGCCTGATGCCTCTACGACAGGCTGATTTCCATTCATTTCGTTGAGAAGCAAGTCCTTCAAAAATCATGAAAAGGAATATTTGCACATGTCAAATTCTTTTTCAACTTGTCCTTAAAGCGAAGCAGCGGTCAGCCTACATTCCGCTCTCCACTGTTGGACTCGCTGTACATTACTTACTTTCGTATCCGGTCGTCTTCCATACGCAAGATATGTCCTACACAACGTAGCTGTGGTTGTATAAAAAAAGCTTCCAATTCCTCCAACACCTCAGCGCGTGTTTAGGTCCGCATTAGACATGCTATTGCTTATAGTGAAGCCACAAATTGTTATAACGCAGTTTTTGCGGAAGACATCAAGCTTCTTGATCTGATTGCGATAGACTGTCCATGATTCCGATCCATAAAGCAGCGACGTTAGCACAACTGCTTTATACTCAGGTACTTTACGTCTTAAGCGAGTCCCATATCATCCCATAAACGATGGCGCAGTTTCTCAAATGCCCTAGTCGTTTCGGCAATTCGATTATTGATTTCGTCATCAAGAAAGGCATTCGCATTCACTACTAATACAGATATTTTTCTTTTACATATTTCAAATCTTTACCATCCACTTGGGTTGGTATATCAGGAAAGCTGTGTTCTGGTGGCCCCCGCTTTACGCCCTGAATTTGTTTTTGTGTGAGGCGAGGTTGGTGAATCACTTCCGTTTTCATCAATTGGTTGACACGCAGATCTTTTTCTTTTTCTTTTTCTTTTTCTTTTTCTTTTTCTTTTTCTATATACTGTCAAATTCTTACTTTCTCTCTTTCTCTCTTTCTCTATTTAACTAGATCTCATTATTCTTTCCTTTTCCTTCTAGTTCTTATTCTCTTTATAATAACCATTTATATCTTTCTTTCTTTTCTTCTCCATATCATATATATATATATATATATGTATATATATATATATATATATGTATATATATATACATATACATATATATATATTCTCTCTTCTTTTTATCTCTATTTTTTTCTCCCTATTTTCTTTTCTATTTCTTTCTCTATTCTTTTTTTTCTCTTCTCAATCACTCTCTCCCCATTGTAATCTTTTAACTTTATTTAAATTGCCCCTCCCTTTTTACATTTTTTAATTAAAGTTCTGTGTTTTAAGTTTTTTAACTCTAACTTTTAAAGAGTTCCTACCTAAAATAAAAATCCATTATTCATTGAACTTTTGAATAGCCGAGTCGCTGCCTGATGATATATGTTGTTTGATTGAAACAAGTGGCTATTTGTAGCAGCGGGATGTGAGCATGTTTATATAACAATAAACAAGTATTATCAGCTCTTTTTATTGAGCACTATCTAACAACCTCGTTGAATTCATTAGTCCATTACTTTTGAATATAAAAAAAAACCGAGTATATATATATATATATATTAAGCGGGGCCCACTATTTATTTGTTTGTAAATAAATGATGGTTTGGGCAGTGTCTGCGACGGGCGGGTGCGGATTCAATACACACTTGAGGAGAAATATTTACATCACTGATTCGTGGCCTGATGTTAAGAACTGCTTACTGTTAACGCGACGGTTGCAGGTTCGATCCAGAGCTGGAGAAAGGTGTATGTCTAACCGCACTGATGAGTTGTGATACAACGAAATAGTACTGTATGTGGATGACATATATATATATATATATATATATATATATATATATATATATATATTGTTTCAGTACTCTTACTCTCACACTGGTGCTACCAGATCAGGCTGTCTGAAGATATTAGCTTCCTGAGACGAAATGCACCTAACATTGATGTTTTTTGTTTTTCTTCTTCCTTTTAAAAAACTTAATTATGTTCTGCAAAACTAGAACCAAAAACAACCCACTTTTTCCTTCTTCGCGTTTCTCTTTCTATCTCCCCGACTTTCTGACTGGTTTCCTAACTTAAAACGTACCAAACATTAATACTGTAACCTTATTCTCTCTCCCATTGCAAAACCCATTCATTTTATGCAGGGCAGGGAACAAAAACGATAAAATCCACTATAAAACAACCAAACCAAACACTACAAACTAACGATTGAAGATACAGAGAGTTTGAAGAATAAAAACCTTCTACAAAATAACTGGATGCAACATGAATACTATACCCAAAATAACTGGATTCGGCATTAAATAACCGGAAAAGGGTGATATGCCGTAAAACAAAACAACCAAACCAAACCAAACCATTACTCTAACATACATTATTGTAAAGTAAGTCTTTATATAAATAATTTTTAATCCATACTTCCGTTCAATCTTGAAATAAAATGGATACCCCTTAGGTAAAGTAGCGCGTGTAATTGTGAGGCAAAGGTTTCGCAATCCTCCAACCACAACCCTCCTAAATCGGCACTGTTTAAGTCCAGTGGCAAGGAGAAGACCAGGACGACTGGAAACAATGCCGAGATAAGCGGAGAGCACATACAGCACCTGAAAGTCCCAAATGGTCACCCATTTAGTACTGGCCAGGTTCAATGTTGCTTAACTTCAGTTATCCAGCGGGAACAGCTGTGTCAACCTGATTATGCCTTCCGTATAATATAAAATATTAATACGTTGTAATGAACTAGTGAAACACAAACGAATACGTACTGCCTTTCGTAAGACGATCAAACTCTGTAGGCATTTGCTAATGTAATTAAACAGATTATAAACTTGTTGCTATGTTTTTAAATGATCTGCATGAGGAGACTTGATTCCAAATATTTCTCACATATTATATCTCCCTCCTTTCGGAAATAGGGTAGTATTCTAGTATAAAATAATCCTTATATACCAGAAATTTACTTTATCAATGAAAACCAAAGAAAGGAGATATAACATATGAGAAATATTTGGAATCAAGTCTCCCCTTGCTGTTATTTCAGATCATTTGTAACCAAAGCAGCAAGTTTTAGTTTCCCCTTCATCAAAGTTAGAGGTTGTTGGGAAATATCAGATATTTTGTAATTCATATGCAAAACTTGTAAAGAAAAATGACTATGGTTGAAACATTTTATGGCGGAAAAAAGTGCCAAAATAGGCTCTGGATGATAGATGATCCCCTCAATGTGCGACCTTAAGGGAAAATTGCACGTACCTACCTACACAGTCCCGGTCAGTAGCTTTCCAACGAGCCTTCATTTGTTAAATTCTGATAAACAGTCGCTGACATTTGGTACTTATAAAATTGCCCAAAAGTAGTATATACATACATATATATATATATATATATATATATATATATATATGTGTGTGTGTGTGTGTGCGTGTGTGTGGGTGTGTGTGTGTGCGTGTGTGTCTGTGTGTGTATACGCTTAAATATGATATTTTAATTAATACAGTTTTCGTATTCATTATTATACTATATTGGACCCAATATATAGTAAGGATTTTGAAAAGAAAACGAACATAACTAGGGTGGCTCCCCCGAGAATTGAAACCGAGACGTTAAGCTTACCATTTACTTTTTTCTTTGAAATTAATGCCTGACTTATGAAGACATGCTCCTGCAATGCTAAAATTAAAACATAAACCAGTAGCTATTACGTTATGCATTCGTAACACCGTCGATCGGTCTTTACCTGGCAAATTCAATTTTTTTTAATTTTCATACGTTTGCGCCGATTTTCTCTGGCTACAATCTAGATATAAATTTTCGCATGGGTTCGAATACCCTATATATTAAGCTTCATGTCTGTAGACTAAAAACTGACAGAGAAGTTCGTAAGGCAGCATTTTTAAACAAATATATATATATATACGTATATATAAATATATATAGAAAGAGGGTTGCGTTTACTATAACCCTTTTACGCGAATATTATGTAAGTATAAATCATGTAGAATATTTACATGAATATAATTACATGTAATAGTTAACTAAAGATGATCATCGCATAAAAAAGCGAAAAAAACTAATAATAATTAATCAAAATGAATGTTAAAAGGAATATCCAAATCAACTAGATCTTGTGCATATGAATGCAGTTTCATAAATAAATAAAATAGTGGAGTTTCTTAAAAAAAATAAATTAAAAAAAAAAAAAATTAAAAATTAAAAAAATTTTTTAAAAATTTAAAAAAAATCTTGTATATATTGTCATCTGGGGCTTTAAGTAGATCCAACCCCTAGAGTGAATGCGGTATTGCGGTGAATGCAACTAGTTATAGGGAATAGACAAGTGGACGACCCCCGACGCCCATTTTCCCTCCACACCCTTTCTGGCCTCATGCCACATTTACTTGCCTATTTTATATAATTTTAATTTTAAAATTTTGTAAAATCTGTGATTTTTCTTCTTAAATAAACATTAAAAAAAAAAGAAAAAAAACAGAAGGGTGTTTAATGTGAATATCAATCCACAAAAAAAAACCAAAAAAAAACCCAGACCATATTGTTTTTTGTACCTTTTCACTCCTAACAAGGCACATTGCCACTTTGATGTAGAGGGCTACTATCAACGACATAAGCTACAGGGGTACTATGTGGGGAGTTCGGCAGCAAGATGTCGGTTCACATTACACTTGAACTTCTGCATGTCAGTACAGTTGGGGAAGCAGGAACCCGGAAGGGAATTCCAAAGTCTAGCGTTTCTGGGGAAGAAACTACTGGAGTAGAAGGCTCTCCTACATCTAGGGATCTCTACTATGAAGGGGTGGGATTTAGCTGCTTGTCGGGTTTGTCGGGAGTATTTACGTCGAGGGGGTACAAGTGCTTGCAGTTCGTCGGAACATTCACCGTTGAAGTACTTGTAGAACAGGCAGAGGGATGCTACATTTAGCCGATGGGACAGAGGCTGAAGCTTAGATGACCCTTCAGGACCCATCAGGTTGGCGACTCTCTTTTGAATCTTGTCTAGGAGCGAGAGACTAGTAGCAGATGCAGCAGCCCAAATATGACAATACTCCATACATGGGCGAATAGTGGCCTTATAGAGATACAGGATACTTTCGGGCGTTAATAACTTTCTAGCACGATAGAGAGAACCTACCTTCTTCGCAGATGTTCTGGCAATGCTCTCAATGTAATTATTCCAAATCATGTTTCCTGTGAACGTTAGGCAGAGGAATTTTAAATTTTAGACGTTTGTGGTCTAAGCAACAATAATAAATGCAGGTTCTGTAGCATTGAAGTTGAGAGTGTGGGCCACCTGATTTCTGGTTGCAAAGTCCTACTTGGAGATGGTTATTATACAGATCGCCATAACGGAGTTTGCAAATACCTTCACTGGAAGATATGTAAGAAACTCAACATTCAGTGTAGTAAAAAATCTTGGGAACATATACGCGAACGAACAGTTGGGAATAACAACTACACTATTCACTATGACTACATAATCCCTACTGCTACATATCTAGAAAACGGAGCTGTTAAACCAGATATAGTGATTTGGGACAGAGCAAACAAAAAAGCGACCGTAATAGAGGTCAGTGTACCCAATGATAAAGGGCTTAACAGAGCTGAGAGGGGAAAAATAACAAAGTATCAAGGACTTATATATGATATGAAACGAAATTGGAAATTAAAAGACGTTTCAATTATACCAGTCATCATAGGAGCAACTGGGGTTATGAAAAAGAACTTTAAAAAGTACATAGCAAGCATACCCGGTGAGCCAAGTGCAAGTGAAATACAAACGATTGCACTGAAAGGGACGGCTAGAATCCTGAAAAGATCTCTTGGTTGGACTCACTAAAATAGGGGTAAATGTCAGACATCTGGTTGGATGTTCCATCCCCTAGAAGAAAAAGTTTAAGAAAAATGAAATAGCCAAATTGAATATTGAAATGCTCATGTTTGCTTCTATGGGATAAAACTACATGAAACATTGCAGGCTTTTTGGAAATTATAATACCATTCTATGGTTAAAGTTTTATAACAAAGAAGAACCTATATTTTCAAACTAATAAAATATACCCGAATTTGCCTACATTTGTATAGATAGTGTCCTAGCTTCAGTTTTGCTTAGGGTTATTTTTTGCTTGGTTGTTTCCTGTGACCTTCATATATATATATATATATATATATATATATATATATATATATATATATATATATATATATATATATATACTAGCATGGATACTCAGCGTTGCCAGGGTCGACATGAAGTTCGGTTTGGCCACACCTGCTATACTAAGAATATTGAGCAGTTTTTCATTATTATATGTCAACTCCATCGTTACCCCAACAAAAATTTCAAAAATAAAAGACAAAATGAAAACACGAAAGTGTAACCCCCCCCCCCCGAAAAAAGAAGTACGTGACAAACTCTCCACCACATATTTCGGTAGAAGGGATATAAAGAGAAACTATTTTTATATATATTAAGCACCTTTTTATGGCAATATTCCAGTTTAAGTGGATTTCTTTAATGCTCCCTCAGTCTAGAAAGATTTGTATTTACGGTTTGTTGCAACGAAAACAAACTGTAAATACACGTTTTTATGTTATAAAAATCATGAGTTATGACTTATTGTGTTATTAAAAGAAAAAAATTAGCAGTTCGATGTCAAAAAAAATGATGAGTTATGACTTATTGTGTTATTAAAAAAATGTAAAAAAAAGTGTAAAAAAATGTAAAAAATGTAAAAAAATGTAAAAAAAAATGTAAAAAAAAATGATGAGTTATGACTTGTTGTGTTATTAAAAGAAAAAAATTAGCAGTTCGATGTCAAAAAAAATGATGAGTTATGACTTATTGTGTTATTAAAAGAAAAAAATTAGCAGTTCGATGCCAAAAAAAAAAATGATGAGTTATGACTTATTGTGTTATTAAAAAAATGTAAAAAAAAGTGTAAAAAAATGTAAAAAATGTAAAAAAATGTAAAAAAAAATGTAAAAAAAAATGATGAGTTATGACTTGTGTTATTAAAAGAAAAAAATTAGCAGTTCGATGTCAAAAAAAATGATGAGTTATGACTTATTGTGTTATTAAAAGAAAAAATTAGCAGTTCGATGCCAAAAAAAAATGATGAGTTATGACTTATTGTGTTATTAAAAAAATGTAAAAAAGAGTGTAAAAAAATGTAAAAAATGTAAAAAAATGTAAAAAAAAATGTAAAAAAAATGTAAAAAATCTAAAAAAAATGTAAAAAAAAAATGTAAAAAAAATGTAAAAAATCTAAAAAAATGTAAAAAAAATGATGAGTTATGACTTATTGTGTTATTAAAAGAAAAAAATGTGAAGAAAAAAAACTGATAAAAAACGTAAATGAAAATTTTTTTTGTTTTTGTTTTAAATAAAGAATCGCAATTGAATTGAATTGTTTGTTTATTTTAAAATCAAAATCCACTGGATCAAAACGTTAATTGCGAAATCACGGAAATTATTTTATTTAAACTGATTTAAAATAAATAATGCTTAAGGTTTGTGTGAATTATTTTTAGTTTGATTATCCACTGAAAAAGAAAACAAAAACAAAAATAAGAAAGGGAAATAACTCCAAACTTAAATAACTCCAACTGTTTTATAAAATAAATCGATGTTGGTAAAAATAAATTAAATTAAATATGTTATCAATATAAATCAAATTTAAATAATAAACTTAAATAGACACTGAAAACAATTCTCTCACTATAAACAATAACTAACACACCGCTATTTAATAAATCGATTTTCCTTAATGTAATATGCAAATGACGTCATCTCTCAATCTTCTTTTTTACACGAATCATACTATATATAGGACTGAATGAAGTATTAAAGTAATGGACCTTTTGTATATATGAATAAAGTTCTGAACAAAAAAGAAATAAACAAACAAGCAGATAGGAATACGAAACTAGCATGGGTACCCAGCGTTGCCTTGGTTGACATTAAGTTCTGTTTGAAATACACCTGTATACTAATCATTTTCTTCATGGGCAACGTGGATACCCCCACAACAAAAATAAAAGAACGGATGAAAACATGTAAATGTAATCGCCCCAAAAAGGAAGTGCATTATACTCTCTCCACCAGATATTTCAGCAGAAGGGCTGCAAAGAGAAGAAACTATACTCCGGATATTGAACACTAGAAAGACCCCCCTACAAGGGAAAGATAATGAAAAATAAATAATTACAACTTTTGTTTCAATAAAAATAGCAGCGAATGCCAGTGCGATCGCAAAAACAAAGAAAAAAAAAGATCTTCCAAAAATTAATTCCAAAGACAATTAAATGACATTTTTCGTCATTTTATATTTCTAATGTAATCCTCCTCCCACCAAAGAAAAAAAAAATAGAATTTGTCATATTTTGGAGTTCGTTCTGTTTATAAGATTGTTAGGTGAAAGTACAGAATGGTTTCATAAAAAAAACTAATTAAATTTATCGTTATTTTATGTTTCAAATATAATTACTGCCCCACCAGCACAAAAAAACTAAAAGTTTTGTATTAGTCATGTTTTGTCCCCCCCCCTCCTCTATCGCCAAACTTGAAAAAATGCTAGAGATGACATATCTGGTTGAAGGCTTTGTGGCCAAAAAGTGGGTGCTCATTTTACGTTAAATTTATATAGAAAAGTTATCCCCCACCCTAAAATGTTAATTTTTTTTCCAAAATTTCTTTCAAAGACTGCTTAAGCGTATTAGGCCAAGTCTTAATTTTTTTTTTTTTTTTTTTTGTGTCCAACGCCCCCAAATGACGACTTTTGAAAACGAATATTACGTTTAAATTTGGGATAGATAAGTAGTTTTCATAATATGAAGAAATTACTTTTTCAAAAAATGGGAGATCACTTTCCTATATAAATGTAACGTAAAATGAGCACCCACTTTCTGGTCACCTAATAATTTCTTCATATCATAAAACAAATTTAACTATGATATTCGTTTTCAGCACTCCCGAAAATTGGCGCTGTTTTTTTTTTTTACTAAGAGATGCGTTCATTTTTTCATCTCATAATTTAGGACGCTAATTATGCTGTTAGTAAGTTCACAAAAGCATCCTTTTTTGTTGAATTATATATATTATAGAACTTGTGTAGTTGTTAACAGGTGTCTCTGCAGTTTAAGATTTCAC
The DNA here is from genome assembly GCF_053919585.1 of Euprymna scolopes. NCBI lineage: Eukaryota > Metazoa > Mollusca > Cephalopoda > Sepiida > Sepiolidae > Euprymna > Euprymna scolopes. Next base: position 39,531,835 of record NC_136525.1, read on the forward strand.
AAAAATTCTGTTTACATTATGAGGCGGTTAAGTGAAGTACAGGAGCACCTGGTAAAAGCTATACAAATTCTATAATTGAATACCCACCTAAAAAAAAATATATATTTTTTTGTAAACCACTGACAGCATTATTTACGTCGTAAATTATGAAAATATAAACGAATCTCTTAGTAAAAAAACAGCGCCGGTGTTCGGTGGTGGTGAAAACGAACATCACAGTTAAATTTGTTTATGACATGAAGAAATTTTTAAGTGGGTGGCTATTTTACGTAAAATTTATATAGGAAATGATCCCCCACTTTTTGAAAAAGTAATTTCTCATATCATGAAAACTAGATTTTTGGCCCAAATTAAAATGTGATATTCGTTTTCATCACCATTGAAAACCGTTAAAAGTTGTCATTTTCAAGTTTTGTGAGGAGTTGGAAAGAGACTTGACATTGACCATTTTTTTCTAGGGGTTAAACGACGCTGGATCACGTCGTAAAATCGAGCATTTTTAATTTAAGATATTAAATAAATTATAAGAAAATCTGTTTCGCAGGCAATTAAACACAGTTGCTATGGTATAATTATTATAATAAATCCTGGGCAACACCGATTAAATTTTATAAACAAAAAGAGCAGAGGATGATGGATTTTGTTCACATGTGTCTCTGACTAACTCTGCCCTCGTGAGGATGCAAGTAAATGAAGGCATTAATTTTAATTAATTTTCTCTAACAAATAAAAAGTTTATTTAAAAATTAAGAATAAGCGAAAACCAAAATTTCTCCGAATTAAAAATAAAAATAATAATTATGCTTAGAATAATATTTAGAAATATAAACAAATATTTAATAACGTGCTCCGTTTCAATTAAACTATCACAATTATTTCCCCTTCTGGCTTTCTGGTTTTTGGTTTGAAAACAAAACGGTTTCAGATTTCAGATAAAATCAATTAAATCAAATATAACTTGAAATTTATATAAACTAAATAATAATTTTTTTTAATTAGTACAGTTGAAACAAAACTATTATGTCCAATAAGTAATGTCATCGAGGTAATTATTTAAATATATTTAATTTAATGTGATATGTTAGTAACCGTAACTCAATAATGTAAATGTGGTTTGGAGAATGCTATATATTGAAAGTCCGTATACAATATAATGTTTCCTTTGACAGAAGTATCCTAACATGGGCGTTAATATTTCTTGACCTGGAGAGGTGTACACACAGTTGGCCTTTATATTTCTTTGGTCATTGGGAGTTATACACACAGACACACACACACACACACACACACACACACGAACGCTACTGTTTTATATATATATATATATATACATATATATATATGTGTGTGTGTGTGTCTGTGTGTGTGTGTGTATATGTAGTCTAACATAACATGAACTTTGTGTGTGTGAGTTCATTCCATATGGACTCCTAAACGACTGGGCCAATTTTTCTGAAATGTCACACAAATGTTATTTATGTATCCGGTGGTGTTGTTAGATAGGATTTGTATCGGAATGATTTCGACAAGGTATCGATAATCGAATAATTCGATCAAAGAAAGAACAAGCGATATTACATAAAATTAATGCCTTAAACAGACTAACATCACAAGTGCATTTCAGATATTTTATAACCGCACAAGCAGAAAGGCCCGCCATATAAAATCAACAGTATAACCTTTGCTATGACAGCGGCGCGTTCAAAATAGATGCTTATGCTTGAGGAACAACTGAAACATGATGCTTTACTTTTGCATTTAATTACAGCCATTATATAGCTTAATTGCCATATATATTTTCAAAATTTACTAACAAGCTCTACTCGCGTATCGAGCACTGTTGAAGTAAATACTGAAAGTAGATTACATTAAATCAATCTAATGCGTATATATATATATATATATATATATATATATATATATATATATATATATCAATCTATCTTAATTTATTTTTATTTCGGACTATTAGTCTCATCTTTATTAGTTGTTGTTTTTTTAATCTTTTTATTGGTTCACAACGTTTCGGCCAACTTCCTCTGGCCTTCGTCAGGTGGTAACCGCGACGGATAGGAACTTCGAATCTCCTAACTGCATTCTAAGCCATCACCAGGAGATTCGAAGTTCCTATCCGTCGCGGTTACCACCTGACGAAGGCCAAAGGAAGTTTGCCGAAACGTTGTGAACCAATAAAAAGATTTAAAAAACAAAACAACAACTAATAAAGATGAGACTAATAGTCCGAAATAAAAATACATTAATATATAATGCTCATCTCAAAAAATGAATTATAATTAAGGAATAATACATACATATATATATATATATATATATATATATATATATATATATATATATATATATAACTACTTCATTTATTCGCATAAATTTAATATACGAAAGTAAAGATTTATGCGTAAACTTTAAGTATTTACTTCAAAAGTGCTCAATACGTAGGTAGAGCTAGTTAGTAATTTATAAAATATATATGGCGATTAAGCTACACTGAATATTCTGCGTTTCATCCAACTATAGGATTCGTCAGGCTTATGCGCGAATTCTGTCGTTGCTTCTTGTTTTTATATATGTTGAGGATTTCTAGTCGGCCAGTCAGCTTTCTAGTATCCACCGCGCCCCTTCCTACCAGCCAATGGGCATGCATTACAACAGTAGACCTCTTGATAAACTTTGAAAATGACGTTTTAAACGTAATTAAAAACCTAGAATTCCACAATCAACCTAACAATTTCCAACGGAAACTACACAAAATCGTTAGAAACATAAACAACTCTAATAAAATCTTTGTAAAAGCAGATAAAACAAGAAACTTTTATAAAATAGATAAGCAAGAATATAACAAACTAATCACAGAAAACCATACAAAAAACTACAAAAAACTAGACACAAACAAATGCGATTACATAGATATAATAAATACTGAAAGTAAACAAATTACCGATAAACTAAAAATTAGCGATAAAGTTGGCAAATTGAAACCTAGAGAGTCATACATTCTGCTTAAAGACCACAAATGGGACTTTAATAATAATCCCAGCACCCGCCTGATAAACCCAACTAAACCAGAAATAGGTAGAATTAGCAAAACTATACTTTCTAGAGTAAACAAACAAATCAAACAGGACCTAGAACTAAACCAGTGGGCAAATACTACCGAAGCAATCACCTGGTTTAAAAATATAGAAAACAAAGATAAATGTACGTTCATACAGTTTGACATCATAGACTTTTATCCCTCGATATCCGAAGAACTTTTTAACATTGCCCAAGACTTTGCCGAGGTATACACTGATATATCCTCAGAAGAAATCAACATAATTAAAAAATGTAGAAAATCAGTTTTAATAAATAACAATAACCAATGGATAAAAAATAAAATGAAAAATCCATTCGATTTGGCGATGGGTGCCAGAGACTCTGCAGAGGCATCAGATCTTGTGGGATTATTCATTCTATATACCCTCACAAGCATATTCGATACTACGGATATCGGCCTATATAGAGATGACGGACTAGCTATAATAAAAAACTCCAACAAAGTCAAGGGAGAAAACTTTAAGAAAATCATACACAAAGAAATGAAAAAATTAGGCCTAAAAGCGGACATATCAGCTAACATAAAAATAACAAACTTCCTGGACGTCACGTTCAACTTAGATAAAAACACATATGAACCATACTTAAAAGATAACGCTACTCCAATTTACGTAAACCCTAAGTCCAACCACCCACCATCAATTATAAAACATATTCCTAACTCGATCGTAAGTAGACTCAGTAATAACTCAAGCGACGAAAATGCATTTAACAGGTCATCCAATATTTACGAAACAGCCCTAAAAAATAGTGGATACAAAAATATCGATATCAAATATAAGCAACAAAACACCAACAACAATAATAAAATTAAAAACAGAAGAAAAAGAACTATAATTTGGTATACGGCCCCATACAATCAAATGTTAAAAACAAAACTTGGCAAGAAATTTCTAGATCTTATTGAAAAACACTTTCCCGCAACCAGCCCCTTACACAAAATCTTCAATAAAAATACCTTGAAGTTATCTTACAGTTGTTGCGAAAATTTAGAGATGATAATTAAGGCACATAATAACAAAATACTAAATGAAAACAATGTAAACAACAACAAAATAAACAATAAAAAAGTAGACACCATGACAGAAATAAAACCAACACTAGCAGAAATAATAATAATGATAATAATAATAATAATAATAATAGTAATAATAATAATAATAATAATAATAATAATAATAATAATAATAATAATAATAACAAACCAACCCCGGACAAGAACAACCATACCATAAATAAAAATACTAATAACGAACAAGATAAATGCAATTGTAGACACCGTACACTTTGCCCAGTCCAAAATAAATGTCTAACAAAAAGCGTAGTTTATTAAGCAACAATATTTGCGAAAGAAAACCCGAATAACAAGAAATATTACATAGGCATGACTTCCTTAGATTTCAAAACCCGATACTATGACCACAAAAGCACATTCAAAAATAAAAAACACCGTATAAAAACAACACTAGCGAATAAATACTGGGAACTCAAAGAAAGCGGACATTCGCCGGTAGTCGAATGGAAAATAATGAGACAAGCTACCACATGCAGACATTTAGACGACCCATGTAAATTATGCCTCCATGAAAAATGTTCTATGCTGTACTTTAAAGAACCTCAAAATCTATTAAACTGTAGGCGGGAAATAGCAAACAACTGTGTTCACAAAATAAAACTTACTCTAGGATAGCGATACAAAATAGCTTTAAAACTAACAATAACAATAGAAAAAAAAATAAAAAATAAAAAAATAAATTAAATAAACATGAATATGCATAAACGATCACATACATATATGTATATATATGTATATATATATATATGTATATATGTATATGTATGTGCATTGTTGTGTGCACATAGGTATATTTATATGTATAAAAAAAAAAAAAGGAGAGCGGCCACCTAAAACCACTAACCTAGTTCTAAAACAGATCTTTTGTTTGATAAAATGCATGCCCATTGGCTGGTAGGAAGGGGCGCGGTGGATACTAGAAAGCTGACTGGCCGACTAGAAATCCTCAACATATATAAAAACAAGAAGCAACGACAGAATTCGCGCATAAGCCTGACGAATCCTATAGTTGGATGAAACGCAGAATATTCAGTGTAGCTTAATCGCCATATATATTTTATAAATTACTATATATATATATATATATATATATATATATATATCAATCTATCTATCTACATATCTCTCTCTATATATATATAAAGAGAGAGAGAGAGAAAGAGAGAGAGAGAGAGAGAAAGAGAAAGCACAGGAAGAAGAGAGATTAAAAGAATGTCTCTGACTATTTATGTGTGTGTATATGTAAATATATACTGTTTTATAATTTAGTTTACTATAAAAATTGATAATCTCTTGCAAATCCTGCAAAAAGCAACGAATTAACCCCTTCGTTATAAGCCGGTGCCGTCAATTGGCATCATATTGCTAAGTTCTCAATAAACGCCATATCCCAAATGACAAACACATCGTTTTTCTTGCATCTCGTGTCTTTAAAAAAAAAGAAAGTCTTCCTATGTTTCCCGCCGCTGAATTCTTGCTTCGCTCTTTGACACATTTGCAGCGGAAAAGGAAAACATTTCGTTTGAAACAAGAAGAAGAAAATACAAATTTAAAGGAAAAAAAAAAAATTAAAACTAAAAAATGTTTAAAACAAAACGAAGGAAATGGCAATCAAAGATGGAATTAAATCGCGCTTTTTCGCTCCGGGTAAATAGCGAGCGAGGATTTGGCTCGCCTTAAGTGTTTTTCGAAATCCAATTCTTGCTTTCTTGATGTCAAACGTTTCAGGATTTAATTGAAATTCAGAAAAAGAATTGATAACAAAACAGACATAAATAATGAAATTAAACACGAAATATTCATTCAACCCTACACCTCACTCTTTCTATATCTCCTTTTCTCTCTCTCTACACACACACACACACACACACACACACACACACACACACACACACATACACACACACATATAACTACTTAATTTACTCACATAAATTTAATATACGAAAGTATAGATTTATGCGTAAACTTGAAGTATTTACTTCAAAAGTGCTCAATACGTAGGTAGAGCTACTTAATAAGTTATAAAATGTATATGGCGATTAAGCTACACTGAATATTCCGCGTTTCACCCACTCTAGGATTCTTTACGCTTAGGCGCATAAGCTTGAAGAATCCTAGAGTGGATGAAACGCGGAATATTCAGTGTAGCTTAATCGCCATATACATTTTATAACTTACTATGTATATATATATATATATATATATATATTGAGGAAGATGATTGATAATTCATAATTTAGTGACCCAAATTAACAAAACAGTACACAATGTATACAATGTGTGTGTATACATATATATATATACATACACACACATATATATATATATATATATATATATATATATATATATATAGTGTCACAAAAGAAAGTGACGGATTTTAAATATGATTAACTTCCTCAATATTTAAGTTATGCTTATCAATTTTCATATGTAGGTAGAGGAGCCTCTCCGTGATTTTCTGAGTTATATTAGGATATCATAGTCTACTTATTCTAATTTTATTTACACAACTTAATCTAGAGTATGTTTTTCACAAGGTTTAATTTTAGTTATTACTCCACACCATACTATACATTTTTGAGATTGTAATTGCCGTTGTACTGTTGCCTGGGGATTTTCTGATCCCACAATCCTGCAATTTTGCTTATCTATGAACCCATTCAGATGAAAATGGGCCTTATCGGACATAATGAGGTTTTTGAGAAAGTTTGGATCCCCATTGGCCAAATCTTGGAATTGCATGGCGTATTCCAGCCTTTTTTCCGGATCGTTTGGCTTAAGCTCTTGCACCAATTGAATTTTATATGGAAATTTGACCTCTTCATGAAGCATTCTGTGAAGAAATGATCGAGAGACCCCAATTTGATCTCCTTCTTACTGATGTGGATGGATCCTCGGATACACTCTCTGCTAATCTCTGACGATTCTCATCACTTCTTGCCGTACTGGGTCTACCAGATTTAGGGAGGTCACATGCAGACTCTTCCTCATGAAATCGAACCACCATAGCTTTTATTGCATTGGGAGTAGGGAATTTCTTGTGTTGAAGTTTCGTCGAAATTCTCTTTGAGTTTCTGATATTGATTCATTCAACCGAGAATACGACTCTACGATAAATATCCTCTTCTCGGTAGCGTAACGACTCAGGATGATCGCGGAAGGGTTACTCTAGATGATCTGAAAAATTAAAAGAAAAATATACAAAATTAAGAAGATTATGAAAGTTTTTTTAACCATCAGCTTCTTTTGGGACAAGCTTTACACACACACACACACATGCGAGCGCACACCCACGCACGCGCGCGCACACACACACATACACACACACACACACACACACACACACACACACATATATATATATATATAAATGAACTTTAAGATATTGAAATGAATAAGATTACTGGTAAATGAATCTAGTGGTTTCAAGTCTTATAAAATACTGTAGGAAAAATTCTATAAGGCAATCCCAGCCAAATAAAAATTGCTCAATATACTAGACAGAGCAAATAAAATTTTGAGCAAAATAATTTCATATAAATATTAGTATTTTGCTATATTTTGCTATATTAGCATTTTGCAAGAATGTTTCCTCTGAGGAGATGTAATTTCATTGAAAATCCATGGAATTATGGTTTCTAATTTAATCATTGTATTCTTTAGTTGGGAAAATAGTGTTTGTTTTTTTTTAATTTTTTGTGTTTGTGATTATTATTATTATTATTATTATTATTATTATTATTATTATTATTATTTTCGGAGACGGGTTAAAAAACTTGATTATAGTTATTAAAAAGAAAAGACTAAGAAGGACGGAGGAAGAACATTCAATTGAGGTTGAGAAAACAAATGTTGACAAATAAAGAGGTAGAGTCGGTCGACCAGGTTTCGCCCTCACTTTTCAACGCCGAATCGAGATTTTTTGTATAGGGAAACAAATTCAAAGGGGGGAAACGACTAAAATAAAATAAAATTATCGGAATGAAGAAAAAATGGAGGAACAACTAAAAAATAATCTATCGTTATCATAATTATACAATGGAGAGGAAATGCCCTAGAGACTAATCACACAACACTTCTGCTGACAGAAAGAAGCTCTCCTTAAACGGACGTGAATAGTCTCCAAGACCTTTAGATGATATCTATCTATCTATCTATCTATCTATCTATCTATCTATCTATATATCTATATATATATATATATATATATATATATATATATATATATAATATTAAGTAATGTGATTGATAATTTAAAATTTAAAAATCAAATTATAATTAAATTAAAAATCCGTTTCATAAGAAGGAACAACAACAAAATCAATTATCTGTACGATCGTTTCGGAAAACAATGCTTTTTATTGTGGTATACATCAAGTTATGTACAATAATTATATATAGATTTTTGATAAGCAAGGTCTCCTCATCAGCAAATTTTGAAGGGTTTTTATTGAATTTAAAAGACACCATAAATAAACCTAGCATTAAAAGTAAGGCAGATGAATCTGAAAAAATTGAAATAAAAGGTCTGGATTTAAAATTTATAAGAAAATTAATATGGGTTAGAGATAGAAATAAGTAGAGAAAAAAATATATTTTTGAATTTACATGATAAATTTGCTTTAAAAATATATAGAGATATTTACCTTTTAGTTTTTCGTTTTTTGAAATCAGGAACTGTGGTTAAAATAGTCATTAAGATGTTTGCTATAGTTATTTATCTTATTGAATGATGAATTTTAAAGGGGGGGACGCTCGTGCAATAAATTGTTTCCGTTAGCGTATTTTTGATTTAAAGACGCTACGGTTTATATATATAGAATATTACTATTACGTATTTTAAGGGGAGATAATTGTCATGTTTTCTTTGCTTTTATTTATTTTTAGGGTGTAAGGGAGATAATTAGTCTAACTAAATTATTAAAAAAAAACAAAAAAAAAACGTTGGTTCAAATTTAATAAATATAAACCACCTTAAATCATTAAAAATTACTTATTAGTAAAAATAGATTACAATTTTTTTTTTTTTTTAATAAATTTAGTTAGACTAATTTTCTCCCTATGGTAACCGAATGGATACGGTCTCCGCTGATCGAGCCAGAGATGTCTCGTGTTGCGGGGTTCGAATCGCTCGGCTGGTGTTAATCGTGACACCCTGCACTGAAGAATCCCGAAAGGATGAAATACTAGCGTCTGTAAGTATTTAATTATTATATTAAAAAAAAGTATATATATATATATATATATATATATATATATATATATATATATATATATATATGCTAAAGGGGGGTTCCGGTTTAATCGGGGTTATTCAGTTATGAAAATGCCTTTAATTTGACTAGAATTTTTTATGTGGTCAGAAAATGTACGACCTAGGTTGCCCTCTTGTATATCCCCCCCATCATTATTATCCTTACACACATCAGGTTGAGACAAAGATGATTTATTGGTGGTAATTCTAAGGTGCCTTTCTCCTTTTCATTCTTTTCCCATCCTGGTTCATTTCCCTTACCCTTACTCCCGCCTCTCATCATAGCTTTTTTACTTATTTACTACGCGAAGCTTTGAAAGATGTATAGCAATAATAATAATAATAATAATAATAATAATAATAATAATAATAATAATAATAATAATAACAATAGTAACAATAATAATAATAATAATAATAATAATAATAATAATAATAATAATAATAATAATGCAATCTAAAAATGTATATAATTAACTCATCTCCATGCTTAGATATAATCCTCTACTCTAATTGTGATAATGACAATTTAAAATAGAAGGTAATGAGCGATGAACATGTTAGTTACTGTGATATTTATGATAATTGATAATGATAATTTTAAATAATTAATAATGTTTAGAAAAGTGGGGAAAAGGTGTTAAAAATTAAAAGTAATAATAATTAAATAAACACGAATACAAATCGAACTTCGATTAACGGTTCCAAAACTAATGATTCCTATTTTTTATTCTGCTCCCATTGTTTTGTAACAATACCAATGAACTGATGAATTATTGATTTGAAGGTTACATCTGTCTGTTGCAGTTATTGACGGCGTAAGACTCTAAGAAAGCAACCACTCTCATGGACGTGCCTCAAAAGCAGGGATAGGTTATTGAATTTCTGGTAAACGTGCATTGTGATTTGTGGTTACACTGTATAAAAATAAATCTGAAGGACAAAATATCGCTCGTTTAATAGTGCAACTCCCGACTTCGTAACTCTTCAACTTTTTGAAACGACCCTTATAATTTACTTTACAATATAAAGCGGGACAGTTTTGGATGGGTTGTGAATTAACGACCCCAAACACTCCTTTATACTCCCCAACCACTAAATAACACATTTCTTAATCCGTTTTAGCAGTTTAGTTTCCTTCAATTTTTTTTTAATAATAAGCACTTGACGTAAGTCGTAATCCAAAATGCTCATTATCCGGGATAGAGCGGTGACTTAGATTTTTCTTTTACAGACTGGTTCAAGAATATATTATTTAATTGAAATTCAGGGGCCCGTGGCGTAGTTGATAAAGACGTTGAATCTCTACGGTTTCAGGTGAGAATTGTCTGAAGATAGCGGTTTCAATCCTACCCAAAGCCGGCCAGAGGCTTTCTTGGCCAAAACGTGGTGAGACGACAACAACTACGGAAGGCAGTAATTGCAGTGAATGCAGTCAGGAGATTCAGAGTTCTTATCCGTCGTAGTTACCATCTGACGAAGGCCAGTGGAATAGTTGGTCGGAACGTCGTGAAACAACTAAGAAAAGATGAGGATAAAAGTCCGCAATAAAAATAAAATTAATGATTCAGGAATGTTTTCTGGTTAGATGGATCAATATTATGTCTTGTTAGTGATGCTCCCGATGCTCCAGAATGGTGCAATCGAAGAACTGGAGAAAGGTTTTCGCCAAGTTGCATAAAAACGACAGTTAAACACGGGAATGAAGGGATAATGGAATGGGAGACTTTTACTGCAGCAGGAGTTGGGGAACTTATTGATGTGAGAAGTCAATCAATGAAAAGGAATACATTTGAATATTGAAAATCCAGAAGCTGGGAATATATCAGAACATTATTTTTCAACATGATAATGCCCCTGCACACACTGCTAAAGTCACAACATTTTTTTTTCTGATAATTCAATTAATGTGATATTTTATCCAGATAAAAGCCCTGATTTATACCCAATCGAGAATATTTAGTCCATAATATCTCGTGCATTGGCAGGGATAACTTTTGAGAACAATGACAAACTGTGGGAAGCTATACAAAGCGAATGGAATAGCATCTCCTCTTCATAGTGTTCCACTTTGGTTAAGAGCATGTTTAAAGAAATGAAAAGGGAATGCGATTCCATACTAAGCATTTATTAAAGTAAATGTCGTGTTCTCTGTTATTAGTTTCATTTAAGTTTCCTTGTTCAATTGTTCATTGTTCAATATAGATTTTAGTGCAATAAAATGTATACAATTTGTTTGACCATTTTTTTCTTTTTTTTTTTTTTGCTCACGAGTGTTTATTTATTTATTAATTTACGGACTATTATTCTCATTTTTATAGTTATTGTTTGCCGACGTTTCGACCAACTATTCCTTGGACCTTAGCCAGGATGCTCTATAACGCCGAAACGTCGTGAAACAACGACTATAAAGATAAGTATAATGGTCCTCAAATAAATAAATAAAATATACAATTTTTTAATCCTCAAAAGAATTCCAATGATTAAACTACATGTCTTAGTGTCGATTCTAGCTGATAGCATTCAAGTCATATAAAAAAAAGGGATTTTGAAATCATTACTATATATTTGGTAGAATATAACAATCATTGGCTCTATAATAATAAATACGAGATCTGCATAAATTAAAATATCATATTTAAGCATATTTTACGACCGGACAACGCCGGGAGAGACCTACTAGTAATTGAATGAATACGAATATACATCGATTAAATGTTCATATTGACTTATAAGTTAGTACAAGGCGGAAATGGTTAGTGTATTAGCGACCACCTACAACTCTTCACCCCCCCCCCTTTCCAACAAAAATGAAACCATTTCTTAATCCGTTTTTAGATTGTTCGCAGTTCGAAATAGAGTTGCATGCAAGATGGAAAACGAAATCCATTACCATCATGGCTGTCTTGACGCGTTTAGACTTTACGGAATAATCTCCGGTTCCCATTTAAAAAGGAATAACCATCTCCATTTTTTTTGTTTTGTTTTATTTTATTTTATGTTTTTTTTTTTTTGGTATAGTTTTATTAGTGTTATTTATTTGTTTCCAATTTGTTCGTTTTGTTTTGCGGTGTTTTTCTGTTGCCAAACCTTTGAATGATCCTATAATTATAAGTGGGGAGCGTGGGTGGTGCATTGCGGCGGTGGGGGTTGGGAGGTTGGGTGCGGTCTTCACGCTTCACTAACCAAATGGTTAACTGAATTTGACGGAGATCTAAGGCAGAAGTCAAAACAGTCAAGCTATCTATCTATCTATCTATCTATCTATCTATCTATCCCACTGTGCAGATTCATCTAAATCTCTCTCTCTCTTTAATTTGCAATCTTTCTTACTCCCCCTTTCTCTTTCTGTAACTCTCTTCCCCCTCTCTGTTTCTCTCTCTCACTCTCTCTTTCGCTCTCTCTCTCTCTCTCTCTATATATATATATATATATATATATATATATATATATATATATAGATGGATAGATAGATAGATAGATAGATAGATATTGTTTTTTAAAATATAATTTGTTTTGAAAATATAATCATCCACTGAGACGTGTTTCGTGGTGTACGACTCATCAGAGTGCCCGCTCCCCATATGGGGGTACCAAATTGGTTAACGGGAAAATTATTACCAACTCGCAATCAAGTTAAAAGGCAATTTCGTAAATAATTGAATTCATTCGAAACGTATCGCAAAATCAGAAAAAAAATAACATCTATCTATCTATCTATCAATCTATCTATTTATCTATCCATTCATCTATCTATCTATCTATCTATCTATCTATCTATATATATATGTGTGTGTGTGTGTATGTGTGTGTGTGTGTGTGTGTGTGTGTGTGTGTGTGTGTTTTATATTTTATAGAGGGAATTAGACCTGGAGTCCAAAAAGCAAATTTTAATTTAATGTATTAATATTTTAAAAGAACAGTGCTCACGGTAATGCAGATATATAATAAGCTCAATAGGTATAGTTATCATAGAGCTATAATAATATTGAGCATACAGATTGATAATTGGAAATTATGAATTAGTTTCAAAAGGAAAAACCAACAAAATCAACTCGAGTGTACGATCGTTTCTGTGCTGATGAGGATACCATATTCGAAAACATAAGTATTGATCAATTATTGTCGAGGCTTATTCTCAATTTTAATAAAATGAATATCGTTTCTAAAAAGATCGTACATTCAATTTGATTTTAGTTCTTTTTACTTTTGAAACTGTTTCATAATTTACAATTATCAATATTTATACTCTATGTATGTGTATATGTATATACATAATTCTATATATCAATACGATGTATGTGTGTATGTATATATATAAATCTATATATCAATACGATGTATGTGTGTATGTATATACATGAATCTATATATCAATACGATGTATGTGTGTATGTATATATATAAATCTATATATCAATACGATGTATGTGTATATGTATATACATGAATCTATATATCAATACGATGTATGTGTATATGTATATATATAATTCTATATATCAATACGATGTATGTGTATATGTATATACATGAATCTATATATCTATACGATGTATGTATATATGTATATACATGAATCTATATATCAATACGATGTATGTGTATATGTATATATAAATCTATATATATATACGATGTATGTGTATATGTATATATATAAATCTATATATATACGATGTATGTGTATATGTATATACATAAATCATATATATATATATACGATGTATATGTATATGTATATACATAAATCTATATATCAATACGATGTATGCGTATATGTATATACATAAATCATATAAATCAATATGATGTATGTGTATATGTATATATATAAATCTATATATCTATACGATGTGTGCGTATATGTATATATATAAATATATATATATATATATATACGATGTATGTGTATATGTATATATATAATTCTATATATCAATACGAGGTATGTGTATATGTATATACATAAATCATATATATCAATACGATGTATGTGTATATGTATATATATAAATCTATATATCAATACGATGTATGTGTATATGTATATATGAATTTATATGTCAATACGATGTTTGTGCATATGTATATACATAAATCTATATATCAATACGATGTATGTGTATATGTATATACATGAATCTATATATCAATACGATGAATGTGTATATGTATATATATAAATCTATATATCAATACGATGTATGTGTATATGTATATACATAAATCTATATATCAATACGATGTATGTATATATGTATATACATAAATCTATATATCAATACGATGTATGTGTGTTATTTGGTGCGTCATGCTTACATCTTTTTGCTTCCGAGTAACCGCCGTTTAATTGTTATGACCTCCCATTTCTTGTAATGCATGATTTTTCCAAGTAATATTTATATATTTTGGTTTCGATTATAGCTGGTAGCACTCAAGTAATCTATTTTTTTAGAATATTTTAACCAAAAATTATTTACAAGTTTTGGTTTCGATTTCGAATATAGCTGGATGAATATATATATATACATATCTATATATATATATATATATATATATATATATATATATATATATATATATATATATATATATATATATATATATATATATAAGGAATGAAAAAATACCTGCGGTGGTTGACGTTATGTTTTAAGAAAAATAGAAAAACCGAATGAAATTATTAAAAAATCAACGTTTCGTCCTTATTTCAGAGGACATCTTCAGGATAATTGAAATAAAAATGTAAGAAAAGAAATAAGGACGAAACGTTGATTTTTTAATAATTTCATTCGGTTTTTCTATTTTTCTTAAAACATATATATATATATATATATATATATATATATATGTACATATATACTTCATATATACATACATACATAGAGCTTTATAAGGATACCTAAAACGGGCCTTATTATCGAGCTTGAGACCGACGGTACCAATGATCAGTCTCAACTTTCTGTACACAAAATATAAAAACGCTCTTACATTTTGAATTTTCCTTTTAATTGAGCACTCTACTGGAATTCTTTTTCCAAAAAAAACTAATCATATATATATATATATATATATATATATATATATATATATACATATATATATTTCTGTAGAAATATATTTTCTTATTACATATCAAACCTTATATAAGAAACTCAATGTAAATTACAGAGCAATATAGAGAATAAATAACAAAAAGTTATATTCCAAAATTTATGATGTTGACCATCTTATAATTTATTCCTTTAAGTCAGTTGACTAATACAATTCTTTAGAGTATCTGTGTCGTAGCGCAAAATCAATCACTTAATTATTATATCAATCAGTGAATCTATTATGCCCTTAACTCATCAGAAGAAATAACAAAGATCAATCCGTCAAAAGAGAATTAAAATGTTATTTGACACTGACACTGAAGCTCATTACGAAGATGGTGTAATGGAAAAAATATAAAGATAACTGCAGCTTCTCTTCCAATTTTCGGATTTTTAGCATGTCAAATCACATTTTAATTCCCATTCGAAAGTTTTAGACAGATACGTAAACATACATGCATACATTTCTATACTGGTAGTTCAAATTTTCGAACCAAACCTATTAAAAAGCTTGCCCTATCTCTGAATTCCTTTTATGTAAAATTGAAAATGCTTAGACCAGAAATTGTCTGAGTAATTTGGTAGCGACCGCAGAGGTCAATTTTTTTAAAATTTCCCCCCCCCCATTATGCCCCTTTAACATTTATTGTTTTGGGCTCAAATGAAGTTATTAAGTTAGATCCATGTCCAAGGAACCTATATCTAAAATTTCAAATGTTTATACCCAAAATTAGTGGAGGAGTTAAGTATTGTTCTCAAAGGTCAAATTGTTGAATTTCGACGCCTTAACAGCCACATTTCTGGCCGAAAACAGATTTTGCTAAATCTCAGTATCTCTGTATATAAAACTTCCTGTCTGTAGACTTAAAATTGACAGAGATATTGAGAAGGGAAATGTACACAGACAGACAGACAGAGAGACAGACAAACAGACAGAGAGACAGACATATCATTTCACTTATATATATATATATATATATATATATATATATATATATATATATATATATATATATACTGGCATGGGTGTCCGGCGTTGCCCGGGTGTTTGGAGGTGTGTGTTGAGCAAAAAAAAAAAAAAAGTGGTAGTAGGAAAGCAGACTCGAACCTGTACCGCGAAGGAGGAAAAGAACGGAAAAAAACCTAACGTCTTTGCTGTTACAGGCACCGTCAAACCGGAAGTGACGTAGGTTTAAATTAAGTCTAGACAATCGAAAAGAGAGTATAACTTTCGAAAATATCGGTAAAAAAAGCGATCCCTCCCTGTAGTAAAGTGCCCAGTTGAGGGTGAAGAAATTAAAGTTTTTAGACAATTTTTCGGTATTTGTCGTCTGAAGGGTCGAGCTTAAAAACGATACTGATACAGTGAAAATTCGTCGCCTCTGCATGCATACGTACATTTATCGCCAAACATGCATACGTACATTTATATATTTGTAGCTCAAACTTTTGACCCAAACCGATTAAAAATCTTGCCCTTTCTCTGAATACACGTTTTGTAAAATGTCAAATGTTTACACCAGAAATTTTCTGAGTAATTTGGTAGAAACCGCAGTGGTCAATTAAAAAAAAAAAAATTGACGCCTATTATGATCCCTTAACATTTATTGTTTTGGGCTCAACTCAAGTTATTAGGTTAGATACATGTCTAAGGAAACTATATCTAAAATTTCAAGTGTTTATACCCAAAATTGGCGGAGGAGTTCTCAAGGACAAATCGTTAAACTTTGACCCCTTACCAGCCAAATTTCTGGCCGAAAACGGATTATATTTTCCCATATCGCAGTACCTGTATATCAAATTTCGAGTCTGTAGACTGAAAATTGAGCTATATATATATATATATATATATATATATATATATATATATATATATATATATATATATATATATATATATATATAATTTACTATAATTAAATACCTACAGGCACTAGTATTTCATCCTTTCGGGAATCTCCAGTGCAAGGTGTTACCACCAGTCGATATATATATATATATATATATATATATATATATATATATATATATATATATATATATATATATATGCGTGTTTGTGTTTCTATTAAAAAAGACAAATATGTATTTCATAAAATAAAATATTTAACGTATATATAGCAATCATTCAGGAATAAAATATACAAATGTCTGTTTTCAGTATAAAAATCTACCTGTGAAACAGTACTTTTTTGCGTGTGTGTATATATATATATATATATATATATATATATATATATATATATATATATATATAAATGCTACCTTGTCTGTGTCTGTGTTCGTTCCTTATAGACTCAGAGACGGCTGAACAGATTTTCTTTAAAATTTACAGAACATTCGTGTATAAGTTTGGGAGTGATCTTAGTTAAGTTTTGTATCAGAATACTCCCGATAATTACCGATAATCGACAATCGAATACATTTTGATTTATCTATCACCAGTAAAGCCCTTTTTCTATGTTGTCGCTTAGTAACAATAATAGAACAACGGGCCATGAAAATTCTATTGTGGGTAAGTTCATAGCGTGGCATGTTTTTTTTCACATTACGTCTCGTAAATGTCTTAATTTTTTTTTTAATTCCTTGCAAATTTTCTTACCTGTTTTTTTTTTTAAGATTATTTTTGCATGACGTTTTCTGTAGGTTCAAACCCCGCACGTAAATTTCTTAATGTGTTTTTTTTTTCGCTTTTTTAAAAGACGGTTTTATGAAGTATTTTTTTTATAAAAGAAACAGTAGGTTCTCTAGAGTGCAATGTGGAATAACGTATATTTTGGACTAAGTTACTGTATGGAGGCATCGTAAGCTTCCTAACTGGCGATTTCACGGATTTCCATGACAATAAAAATATATGAGTTCGAAATATTCGTTGATGATGATTCAATCCAGGGCAACAGATCTCCCTGCTAGTAAAAATCTATTTGTATATATTAACCTAATTGTGAACAAACATACAGGAATACGACTTTATTATAATATATATATATATATATATATATATATATATATATATATATATATACTAAACATCCACTATTTGACATGGCCAAATGTTATTCGAGGATAATGGTAAATAAGTTTGACGATGAGACAACATTATTATATAATGCGACTGTTCAACAACAATTGGTTCACAATCGGTTTAAAAATGTTGGTAGTATGTTGGGAAGCAGTTCCATAGTAATGTGTTTCACAGACAGGTAGTTCTAGGGAAGAAATCTTTTTAATGGATATAGCGTTCTACTTTATGCAGCGAGCGATGAAAAAAATTAGTTATGCGCTGGGTTGGGTTGAAAGGTTGAATGCGGTCTGCACGCTCCCCGTCCGAGATGCGTAAGTGAATAAAAACAAAGATCTAAGACGAAAGTTTAATCAGTTTAATATAAGAATATATCTTTCCATCTATTCCGTTATATCCTCTGTTTGTCTGTCTGTCTGTCTATCTGTCTGTCTGTCTGTCTCTGTCTGTCTGTCTGTCTCTCTCTCTCTGTATATATATATATATATATATATATATATATATATATATATATATATATATATATACTAGCAAAAGTACCCGTCGTTGACTGGGTTCAAAAACAACCTTCAGGAAATGGACTCTGATTTATGAAAGTATGATAAGTTATGAAAAGGAACGGTTGTAAATTTGGGTTGAATTTGGGGGTATCAAAACCAAAACAAAATGTGACGGAAGTAAAAATAAAATAGATAAAGCCCATAATTTATTATACCATACCTTTTCACACTGAAACACTTACCACAATATTCTGGGGATCTATATTAAAAAAAAAAACTAGTTAAACTTTGTGACATATTTCCATTCTATGGAGGTCAGGTGCGGACGAACATACCAAAATTCTATTATTCCATATAGCTTCAAACTCAAACATAATTATCAAAGTATACTTACGCAGATAGATATAAAAGTCTTTATTAAAGTGTGTGTCTATTTCCATTCTATGGAGGTCAGACGCGAACGCAGACCCCACAAATTTATTGTACCATCCCTATTTAAGTTAAAACATGCTTATCAAAGTATTCTTATGTACATCTATATCAAAAACACTTGTAAACGTTTTTTTTTTAATTTTTAAATTTATTATTTCCATACATTGTGGACCAGGCGCGACACAGAACCCACAATTTTAATGAACCACCTTCTGCCAGATCAAACATAATTATTACCGTGTCTCGATACATCTTCTATCATTATGTGCAATCAGTTTTGTTTTGAATAGTCAACCATATAGGAGCCTATTTGTGACCAGATACACACGCACATATTCAGTTTTATATTATAGATATATATATATTGTGTCAGGTCATGTCATATGCTACTGGTACCATGTAACCCAGTACTACCTGCCTCATGGTTGGATCACCGGCGACTAAAATGGTTCCCCCACCAGACTTGTTTGGTGAGGAGGGTGACTAGTCTCCCTGAAGGATTAAAAACAAGACCTTCCAAAGGGCGAATGAACCCTTTTTCGGGGTCAACGGCCAACTAGCACCGTATGTATTTGTGTGTATGTATGTGTGTGTTGGGGTGGAGAGGGCTCCCGTAAGCCGTGGGGAAGGCAAACTTTCTAGGAGAACAAATCTCTAATTTAAAAAAAAACATAAAGTGGGAGACCAGTACCCGCATTAAGCTGGTCTGCAGTTTAACTTGTTGCTGGCTATCTTGCTCTTGCTTGTTGCTGGATCTCAACATTTTGATCCGAGAGAGAGATTTAGCTGTCGTACAAAGCTAAGACTCTGTAACATCATTTTTGTATAGGTACTCCCTCAGGCATTTGTCTATAAAAATGGTCCCGGAAAAGGTGTGACGCGTGGAGGCTTGAAATGTTGGAAACATGTAATAATTGATCTCAATGACCATCTTCAGTGTTATGCCTGCTTGAGCGTGTGAATTCACCGGTAGGACTAAAAAAAAAAAAAAAACGAAGTCATTTTTGGGCTCATGTGTCTGAGGGAGTGGTACTCGTCTGACAAGACGTTGCAATCATATATATATATATATATATATATATATATATATATATACTGCTTTAAATATCTGGATTACCAGATACAATACAGTGTTTTAAAAATCTGCATTACAATAAAACCAACATATTATATGCATGTATTTTCCGATACCTAAAAATAAACTATTATTATGAATTTATATTGTTATAAATTATTTTCTCATTGGCACCAGCAGTAATAAATAAACAAACGCAAACACAAAACCAATAAAAAGAATTGTTTTTGCTATTGGAAAATAGACGCAAGTTTTTCCGATTCCAATACTCCAAAACTTCTAATTTTTCCGATTCTCGATTCTGATGCCGATTAATTGTCCCAATATATACGAGGTGCTTTCAATAAGTTTCCAGACTTGTTTTTTTTTTCATATGGGCATTTATGTAGTCCTCTTCGAAATAATCTCCTGATCTTAAATGAAACACGTACATCAAATCCGTTGCTAATATCGACGGAAAAATGGCGGGATCCTTCTATCGATCCAGTAGATATTTCACTGCTGATGCAATTCTCTACTTATATAAAAGCCAGGTACGTTCAAGGATGGAGTATTGTTGCCACATTTGAGCATGGGGCTGCTAGAAAGACTTATCCTGTCATGACAGAGTTCAAAATAGATTTCGTGACCTAGTAGGGGATACCTTTTTCTCTTTCCTGCAACCTCTTTCGCACAGAAAAGACGTTGCGAGCCTGTCTCCGCTTTATCGTTGTCTTAATGGTCTCCCCTCGCCAAACCTTCACAAGAAACACTCGTCTAGCTGAAAACACTATCGATGATTTCCCCCACTCTTTATCTGAGCCTAAACCTAAATGTAGATTCCATGACCAAAGCTCCTTTCTTAGAACTGCACACCTATGAAACTCTCTTCCATTTGCCTGCTTTCCGGCTTACTACAATATGGTCGTCTTCAAGTCCAATGTAAACAAGTTCTTGATGAGCCGTTCCCCTTAAGTAATCCAATTTACCAAATTGACACTATTAACGATTCCTATGATGTTTCCCCATTGGCTACTATACACTATTTAATCCTGATTCTCGAGTGGCCTCTTGGCCTTGATAATTTGTGACTCCTCTGTAAAAAAAAAAAAAAACTCCCACGGTTGCAATGCATATCTGGTTCCGTTCAAACAAATTCTGAAAGGCACCATAGAAGTCCTCTTGTGTGGGCGTGACAAGGACCCTTTCATCTGTTCAATTTTCGCGTAACGACAGCCTCTAAAGTTTTCCTTGAGCTTATGCAATTATCAAAAGTCACAGGGCGCAAGATCTGGGTTATAGGAAGGGTGAGGAACTGGCTTGATGGCCATCTTGGTAAAACAACTGTGACAAGGATGGGGTTGTGGACATTCTTTTTTCTTTTTATCTTTTTTTTTTACACGGTGGTCACCACTTATCAAGGCCCGGAAGCCACTCAGGGATAAGGGTTATTGCAAGTACAGTACGTTAGTGTGGAGATTTGATGAAGTGTTTACTTAAGGGGGCGGTTCATTAGGAATTTGTTAACGTTGGACTTGAAGACATCCAAGGTGGGAAGCAGACAGACGGAACAGAGTTCCACAGGCGTGCAGTTCTAGGAAAGAAGCTTTGTTCATGGAATCCACGTTTTGATTTAGGCACAGATAAAGAGTGGGGGAAATTATTGACAGTGGATTCAGCTAGACGGGTGTTTTTTGTGAAAGATTGGCGAATAATTGTGTGTATATTTTTCACACTGACATCAAACTTATTGTCTCTATAGACACACAGCGGTCCTTATCTATGAAATGGTTTTGGCCTATCTAGACTGGTGTTCTGACTTTACTCGCTCCAGACCTCTCATCATCCCTTACTGATTTCCTGCCTTTATTAAATCTTTTATGCCACTAAACAAATTGACGTTTCATTCATACAAGTTGGTCCAATAGCAGTCTCAAGCATTCTACACGTTTCCAAGCTTAAAACAGAATGTTATTACATATCGTTCTTACAAATTGTCCTCAGGTCTAGACTGCATTTTTGAAATTCACCAATTTTACAATCAGACTTTAGTAATTCCCACTGTAGCTGTTAATTTGAACCTGAATTCAGAAACATTGGTTCATAATCTCATAAGGTGTATAGCGATAATATACTAAATTTTCAAGTGCCTACGGCATTTTTAAATGCTTGTACAAAAAAGTTTAGAAATTTATTTAAGGCACCTCACCTCGTATATATATATATATATATATATATATATATATATATATATATATATATATATATATATATATATATATATATAAGGGAAATAAGACACAGATTAAAGATCAGGTGAATATCCTGATAGATATTGCTTTGAGGTAATACTTTTAGGGCGATCCTAGCCAAAAAGATAAAGCTCAATATTTTATAATAGAGCAATATATAAGTTTAGTCGTTAAAGTTAAATTCTGAAAATCAAAATATAAACACATATATGCTAATTAAGAATTTATTGTTTGACACAAGGAATATACAGAGGGCAATTATGTTAACATGGTTGCTTTCAACAAAACATGTTCTGAAACCCATTCGCTTCTCATTACAGTAAAGAGAAAAAAACTATCGAATAAACACAGTTTAACACAGTAAATAGCTTCTTTGTCGAGTTGAGATACGAGGTGCCTTTAATAAATTACTAGACTTTTTTTCGTATGAGCACTTTTATTTATATTTCACACACGAAACTGTAGTCCTCTTCGAAGTAATCTCCTCCGGCTGCAATGCATTTGTTGCACCGTTCCAACAACATCTGCAAGGGCCCCATACAAGTCCTCTTCTATATATATAAAGCTGAATGTGTGTGTGTCTGGTCACGAATAGGCTCCTATATGGTTGACTATTTTAAAAAGCTGATTACTTATAATGATAGAAAATGTATCAAGACACAGGAATGAGTGTGTTTGATCTGGCAGAACGGTGGTTCATAAAGATTGTGGGGTCTGCGTTCGCGTCTGGCCCACAAAGTACGGATATAAAAAATTAAAAAATTAAAAAAAAAAAACGTTTACAATTGTTTTGATATAGATGTACATAATAATACTTTAATAAGTATGTTTTAACTTAAATAGGGATGGTATAGTAAAATTGTGCTGTCTGCGTTCGCGCGTGACCTCCATAGAATGGAAATAGGCACAAACTTTAATAAATACCTTGTTTTTAACCCAGTCAACGACGGGTACTTTTGCTAGTATATATATATATATATATATATATATATATATATATATATAGTCTTTGAAGTTTTTAACATTTGCAACCACACAAAAAATTATTTTTTTATCATTCATTAAAAAAAAACATCTAGTCAGTAAGTCATTTAATCACTGCATCAACTCTCAAATTTACTATAATACCAATTTTTATATTTTTTAAGGGATCATCAGTTGTTTACCATGAAACACTGTTTCGGGGATTTAAAAACAAAACAGTGTATTACATCATGGCTCCCCATATATATATATATATATGCGAGGTGAGGTGCCTTGAAAAAAACGTTTTTGTACAGGCATTTAAATTGGTCTGTTTGGAGGTACAGAATTTATAAACACATTTTAAAATCAGCGGAAATCTCTCAAGTGTTTCGGCTTTCATCTCATCAGGAGAAAATCGATAGCAATAAAATAATATTACTGTCGTAAAAAAAAAGAAATGGGGCATCTTTTATGAATTAAAGGTGCCAAAAAGGACGATTGAAACCAATAGTTTAATTTAATTAAGCGTGTATAAAGGGAGTAGAATAGCACCGCGAGGCGGGGAGGAGATAGGTAGTTAGAAACGAATTTTATACTTGGATTGATTACTCACACACACACACACACAAATATATATAACTATATAGTCATCCACATACAGTACTTTTTCTCTGTTTCACAGGTCATCAGTGCGGCTAGACAGGAAATAGGGGAGAACTTGAACGCCTACTGGGGAGAACTTGAATGCCTAAGGGGGAGAACTTGAAAGCCTACTGGGGAGAACTTGAATGCCTACTGGGGAGAACTTGAATGCATACTGGGGAGAACTTGAATGTCTACTGGGGAGAACTTGAATGCCTACTGTGGAGAACTTGAATGCCTACGGGGGAGAACTTGAATGCCTACGGGGGAGAACTTGAATGCATACTGGGGAGAACTTGAATGCCTACTGGGGAGAACTTGAATGCCTACGGGGGAGAACTTGAATGCCTACTGGGGAGAACTTGAATGCCTACGGGGGAGAACTTGAATGCATACTGGGGAGAACTTGAATGCAT
The DNA here is from genome assembly GCF_053919585.1 of Euprymna scolopes. Classification (NCBI taxonomy): domain Eukaryota; kingdom Metazoa; phylum Mollusca; class Cephalopoda; order Sepiida; family Sepiolidae; genus Euprymna; species Euprymna scolopes. The sequence continues at coordinate 39,556,666 of NC_136525.1, forward strand.
ACTGGGGAGAACTTGAATGCCTACGGGGGAGAACTTGAATGCATACTGGGGAGAACTTGAATTCCTACTGGGGAGAACTTGAATGCCTACTGGGAAGAACTTGAATGCCTACTGGGGAGAACTTGAATGCCTACGGGGAGAACTTGAATGCCTACTGGGGAGAACTTGAATGCCTACGGGGAGAACTTGAATTCCTACTGGGGAGAACTTGAATGCCTACTGGGGAGAACTTGAATGCCTACTGGGGAGAACTTGAATGCCTACTGGGGAGAACTTGAATGCCTACGGGGGAGAACTTGAATGCATACTGGGGAGAACTTGAATGCATACTGGGGAGAACTTGAATGCCTACGGGGGAGAACTTGAATGCATACTGGGGAGAACTTGAATTCCTACTGGGGAGAACTTGAATGCCTACTGGGAAGAACTTGAATGCCTACTGGGGAGAACTTGAATGCCTACTGGGGAGAACTTGAATGCATACTGGGGAGAACTTGAATGTCTACTGGGGAGAACTTGAATTCCTACTGGGGAGAACTTGAATGCCTACTGGGGAGAACTTGAATTCCTACTGGGGAGAACTTGAATGCCTACTGGGGAGAACTTGAATGCCTACTGGGGAGAACTTGAATGCGTACTGAGGAGAACTTGAATGCCTACGGGGGAGAACTTGAATTCCTACTGGGGAGAACTTGAATGCCTACTGGGGAGAACTTGAATTCCTACTAGACACTATCCTCGAGTGCCCAAGGTCTTTCTGTAGAGGAGTTTGTCAGAAAAATGTGGCATGAGGATACTTTTCCATAGAAGTAAACCCTGACCAAATATTCAAAATCACATACTATTCGCAGCCGAAATAAGATCTCCTCACTACAGCTACCCACAACTTTTCCGAGGAATGGTGCACCTTCTCCAAGTGATATTACCTCAAGTAATAGCAAGAAACTGGACACTCCACCAGACTAGATAAATTCTTGTCCTGGAATGCAGTAAGACCATGAGACAAACATGAAATATATACTACAACGTATGAAAATGGTTAATTGGGGAGAGGAAAATTATGTTCTCAATTTCTTTACTAACTCAGTGTTTGAGAGATAAAGAACTTTAATGGAACATTCGAATATCTATGTATCTCATATAGAGTTCATGTGTTAGCCCCAGGTTGTGTGCCCCTTGATTTCTGAGAACTTCGACTGAAGTAATAGTGAAACTTTTACTGATAATTCCCGAAAGGATGAAACACTAGTGTCTCTAAGTATTTTTTTGTTTACACAGTGATCACCACTTATCAAGGACCGGAAGCCACTCAGGGATAAGGGTTATTGCAAGTACATTACGTTAGTGTGGAGATTTGATGAAGTGTTTACTTAAGGGGGCGGTTTATTAGGAATTTGTTGACATTGGACTTGAAGACATCCAAGTTTACTCCGGTGGGAAGCAGGAAGACGGAACAGAGATTTATAATTATTATAGTAAATAATACACACACACATACACACACACAGATATATATATATATATATATATATATATATATATATATTTAAATAAGGGAGTAGTCACCAACAATGTGTATTTTTTAACATTATTTTATTATTCCGTGTCTTGGTTTTTCATTGAGAATTATGTTTGGATCATTGTAATAATGTTTTTAAGTCATTGAAATCGTTTTTACGCGCGTTTCAGACGTTCTGTTATGCGTCCTCTGTGGACCCCTTGATTTCTGAGAACTTCGACTGAAGTAAAATAAAACGCAATATATATAATATTTTTATTTATATAGACAAATATTACATAGTTGCAACACTGACGAGGACGCATCACAGAACGTCTGAAACGCGCGTAAAAACGATTTCAATGACTTAAAAACATTATTACAATGATCCAAACATAATTCTCAATGAAAAACCAAGACACGGAATAATAAAATAATGTTAAAAAATACACATTGTTGGTGACTACTCACTTATTTAAATATGCATCTTTCTTAACCCATTTTATATATATATATATATATATATAAATATATATATATATATATATATATATATATATATATATTTATATTTATTTATATTAGGGATAAAGAACTTTCGAATATATGTATCTCATATAGAGTTCAAGTGTTAGACCCAGGTTGTGGGCCCCTTGATTTCTGAGAACTTCGACTGAAGTAAAATAAAACGCAATATATATATATAATATTTTTATTTATATAGACAAATATTACATAGTTGCAACACTTACGAGGACGCATCACAGAACGTCTGAAACTAACTCAGAGATTTATAATTATTATAGTAAATAATATATATATATATACACAAACACACACACACACACACATATATATATGTGTGTATATATATATATATATATATATATATATATATATTTATATTAGAGATAAAGAACTTTCGAATATCTATGTATCTCATATAGAGTTCAAGTGTTAGACCCAGGTTGTGGACCCCTTGATTTCTGAGAACTTCGACTGAAGTAAAATTAAACGCAATATATATATAATATTTTTATTTATATAGACAAATATTACAGAGTTGCAACACTGAACATGTACATGCTTTGAAACGATTGGTTTATTAAACAACAGAAATAAAATTGATCCGCTATTCATCATATCTTATTCTTCAATCTTAAGGTTAAGAATCAGCTCTGATGAATAGCAGATAAACTTTCTTTCTGTTTCCCGGAGGAGAGCCTTTAGTATTTTAATAAACCGATCATTTCGAAACATTAACATGCTCAGTGTTGCAACTATATAATATTTATCTATATAAATAAAAATATTATACTCTGCTCTTTTTATTGATCACGCTTAATAACTTCGTTTTAATTCATTGGTCTTATCTCCTGAAATACTTTAACTTAGTATATATATATATATATATATATATATATATATATATATATATATATATATATATATATATATATACTAGCAAAAGTACCCGTCGTTGACTGGGTTCAAAAACAGCCTACAGAAAATGGACTCTGATTTATGAAAGTATGATAGGTTATGAAAAGGAATCGTTGTAAATTTGGGTCGAATTTGGGGGTATCAAAACAAAAGCAAAATATAATGAAAGTAAAAATAAAATAGATACATACCATAATTAATTATACCATACCTGTTAACACGGAAACACTTGTCACAATATTCTGTGGATCTATATCAAAAAAAACTTGTTGAACTTTCTGAAATATTTCGATTCTAAGGAGGTCAGGTGCTAACAAACGCCCCATAATTTTATTATACCATATTTCTTCAAACTGAA
>NC_136525.1:39564964-39582464 GCF_053919585.1 Euprymna scolopes
AAGGAGAGTATTTCTTCGAAACTCCGCGGATTAAGGACTATCCACTTATCTTGTGCTTCCTTTTTTAAAATTAAATATGTTTTTAACTCTTTTTCAAGATGTATTTTAACATGTTTTATTAATCATTTGTTCATATATATATATATATATATATATATATATATATATATACATATGTACTTCATATATATATATATAAAGTATATATATATATACTTTATATATACATACATACTTCATATATATATACATATATATATATATATATGTATATATATATATATATACTTTAAGGGAAATTTCTTTAAATACTGTTCTGTTTTTAAAGTGCTTTTTTATTCAAGAAGTCTGAAGAAAGGCTAGTTATGTGAACATTTTCAAACGCCATGCTGCTTGTCCAACCGGTATTGAAACAATTTTAACTTACGATGAAATACACATTTTGTTGCTATCAATTCCTTTTTTGAAGTCTTGGTTTTGCAAGTGTGTGTAGCAAAAAAAAAAAAGTGGTAGTAGGAAGGAAAGCTCAAACCCCTACCCTGAAGGAGGAAAAGAACGGGGGAAAAAAACTAACGTCTTTCCTGTTACGACCACCGCCAAACCGGAAGTGGCGTAGGTTAAATTAAGTCTAGACAATCGAAACGAGAAGGATCACTTTCGAAATATTGGTGAAAAAAGCGACCCCATCCTGTAAAAAAGTGCCCAGTTGAAGGTGAAGAAATTAATGTTTTTTAGCCAATTTTTGATATTTTTCGTCTGAAACGTCGAGCTTCAAAACGATACTACTCTTGTGAAAATCCGTCGCCTCTGTCGAAAGTTTTAGGCAGACATGAAAACATACATACATACATACATACATACATACATACATTCATATATTGGTAACTAAAAATTTTCGACCTAAACCGATTAAAAAGCTTGCCTAATCTCTGAATACCGTTTATGTCAAATTTCAAATGTTTAGACCAGAAATTGTCTGAGAAATTTGGTACAGACCGCAGAGGTCATTTTTTTTAATTTAGACTCCTAATATGACCCCTTAATATGTATTGTTTTGGCCCAAAAGTTTTTAAGTTAGATCCATGTCCAAGGAACCTATATCTAAAATTTCAAATGTTTAGACACAAAATTGGCGGAGGAGTTTGGTAGAGTTCTCAATGGTCAAATCGTTGAACTTAGACCCGTTAACAGCCAAATCTCTGGCCGAAAAGTGATTACAAAGATTTTCCCAAATCTTAATATATTAAATTTCGAGTCTGTAGATTGAAAATGTAAAGTTATTGTGTTGGGAAACGTACACAGACAGACAGAGAGGCAGACAGACACTTTCACTTATACACACACACGCACACACACAGATATATACATATCCATTTATTTAGTGTTTCCTTTTCAAATTAAATATTTTTAACTCTTTTTCAAAGTGTTTTAACATGTTTTATTAACTATTTTCTCTTATATATATGTATATATATATATATATATATATATATATATATATATATATATATATATATATCAGAGAGGCGGTAGCACTCTCTATATAGGGATGGCCCGTACACGCCTATATACGCCTACAAAACAAAACTATCCAAATCTCAACTAAAATCAACTTATAAGTTGCAAAAAGCACATATTCTTACAGAGAAGTGTCTTACGAATTCAGCGAGTGCCAGAACGTCGGTTAAAATGTCAAAAGAGAGCAAAAAAAAAGGGTACAAAAATGGCCAATTGTTCTTCTTTCTTCTTTCTTCTTCTTTCTTCTTTCTTTTGAGACGATGTATCTCGGTGTACGAACGGTCTCTGACAACAGTTCAAGCATCAATCGACTGCTCTTTACACGGAGAAGTGCAGTGACCCATCGCTTTTTAGCTAACTCCATAATTAAATAAGATTATGTGTAATAACAAGTTTTAAACACTATATACCCAATGTAGACAGACCACTTCGAACACGGATCTTCTCTCAAAAGGGACAACTCCAAATAATACACCGGATGCTCACAGACGTTCCAGTTTGCCAGTGGCCTATATTTCTTGGACGCTGAATATTTGAGGTGAACGTTAAGGTTTTTTCTTTAAACAGTAACCCACCAGCGTTAATGAAACCACGAAATCGTTATCTCAGTTGATCAAAATTGTTATAAGAGTAACCTATCAGCAAGTACGACGTCAAAAAACAATGTTATAAAAACAAATAATTCTTCAGATTTTGGACTGTAAAATCTGTACAAAATGTCAATGCTGTGACCAGGATTCGAACCTAAGTTAGCACGGCCACAACGTGGGGTCCTAACCTCTAGACAATCACGGCTAACACTGACGTCCGTAGCTCTTGGCAGAAAGACACATGACTACTGTCAAACTATTGAAAAATAAGGAGGAAACTTGAAATTCTCACGCATGCGCAAAAATACACTATAACAACCATTGTTAAATGCAGCTGAATCTCTTCGCTCGCTAAGAAAAGTAGATCAGACCAGTTCTTCTAAGAACTCACCAAATGCCAAAGGAAATAAGTTAAATTAACCGCAAAAGAAACTGCAAGAAAGTCAAGAAAAATTTAATAGTGAAGGTATGAACGTTTTATGTAATATAGAACCGATGGAGGACCAAGAGGCAACTCCTAAGACCCAAAACCCAAAGACCTAAAACCCAGCAGGAAGCGACCTGCTACTAATGGAGGCGGCAATGAGCCGCCTCCTAAAAAAGACAATACTATCATGAATGTAAGTTTAAAAATAAGACTGTAAGTAAAAATACTAATTAACAAGAATAAAAAAGCATTGGAAATGCAAAAGGATATAGGGATGGTATGCCAAAAAGTATACAAACAAGATAGCTACGAATGGCTAGGTACATGGAAATAGAATTGCATCCAAAGTATAGCCCTATGGCTTTTTACAACTGTAATGATGGCACGGAATGAAGATTGGAGAAAAGCTATAGGGCTATACTTTGGATGCAATTCTATTTCCATGTGCCTAGCCATTCATAGCTATCTTGTTTGTATACTTTTTGGCATACCATCCCTATATCCTTTTGCATTTCCAATGCTCTTTTATTCTTGTATATATATATGATTAATCTTGATTTAAAAACAAAAATACAGATATTTATTACATACGTTCTCATTCCTGACTGAAGATTCCATAGTCTAAAAGGAAGTCACGTAAATTGATCAAGTATTATTTTTTAAATTAAATTATATTAGGAAACCATGAATATGCCCTTTTATATTTTTCCAAAGTTTAAGGGCGACAACTCAGTTCGACTACAGAGATTTACTTTGTATTCAAAATTATTAAAGCTTTTTAATCACTAAAGATGGTAAAATTTGATTTTCTTCGTAAAAAAATATTACTCGCTTAATTTTCTGGTATATCACATCTTCATTCTTTGAAAAGTACGTATGTCATACAATATTTTTCTGTGTCTTTTCAATCAAGTGTAATTTTTAATAAGTACCGTATCCTGTAACGATATAATAAAGTACAACCGAATTTTCTTGATATGACCAATGTTGGCTGGTGCTACCAGATCAGGCTGTCTGAAGATATTGGCTTCCTGAGACGAAATGCACCTAACATTGATGCATTTTGTTTTTCTATTTCCTTTTGTAAAACTCAATCATGTTCTGCAAAACCAAAAACAACAACCCACCTTTTCCCCCTTTTCCTCCTTCCCATTTCCCCTTTGTCTTTCTATGTTCCCCATTTCCTGACAGGTTTCCCAACTTAAAATGTACAAACATTAATACTGTAACACTTTTCCCTCTCCCATTGCAAAACTCATTCATGGTCTGCAGGGCAGGGAAGAAAAACGACAAAATCCGCTATAAAACAATCAAACCAAACATTACAAACTAGCGACTGAAGATACAAAGAGCTTGGAGAATAAAAACCTTCTACAAAATAACTTGATGCAACGTGAATACTATTTCCAAAATAACTGGATTCGGCATTAAATAACCCAAAAAGGGTTGATATGGCGTAAAACAAAACAATCTTACCCGATATGACCAAAGTTGGAAATATATACGACATAACCACGTTTACACACCGGTTAAGCAACGTTGAGCCTGGTCATTACCAGAATGGTTGACCAATTTGGTAATTCCAAGTACTGTATGTAGAGGACGTCGACACCTTCCTGCAAGCGTTGCAAAACCTTACGTCGTCATTTCCCCTACGTGTTCATATGTGTGTATGTATGCCTGCGCATATGTGTGCGTCTGTGTGTGTGTCCTTTGTACTGAAAAAATATTTCTGACCGGAAGTTACGTATTATGTATCATTGGAGTAATTGGGTTCATAAAAACAAAAAAAATTTAAACTGTGTGGCGAATATATCCGATGAACCAAGTGCAAGGGAGATCTAAACAATTACGGTTGAAGTGAAGGTTAGAATAATACATTTGGAGATTATCCCCCGGCATCCGGTTGTATGCCGCGTTTCCAGCAAAGCAAAAACATAAGAAATTGAAAAAGAAGACATAATAAGATAGTTCTATTTACAGTGCCTCCCTACGGGACAGAGTTAGACACCAGGGTCGTTTTTTTAACGTGGAGAAAAGGAACAAAAGTTGAAAATTATCTCAGTCGTCAAGGACTTCTCCTACACTGACAGAGTACAATAAATTGAAGTACAGCATCTGAAGAACATATACTACACTTTGATCTCGGCACAAGGCCGTTGGGAAAATGGTGGGATCCGTCTATCGATCCAGTAGATATCTCACTGCTGATGCAATTCTCTATCTATATAAGAGTAAGGTACGTCCAAGGATGGAGTACTGTTGCCACATCTGGACAGGAGCTGCTAGAAAGAACTTATCCTGCCTTGATAGAGTTCAAAATAGACTTCGTAGCATCGTAGGGGATGTCCTTTTCTCTTCCCTGCAACTTCTTTCTCATAGAAGATGTTGCGAGTCTGTCTCTGCTTTATTGTTATTTTCATGGCAAGCACTCGGCTGAGCTCCAATCTATGGTCTCCCCTGGCCAAACTTTCACAAGAAACACTCGTCTAGCTGAAAACACTATCAATAATTCCCCCCACCCCCACTCTTTATATGTGCCTAAACCTAAACGTAGCTTCCATGAACAAAGCTTCTTTCTTAGAACTGCACGCCTGTAGAATTATCTTCTGTCTTCAAGTCTAACGTAAACAAGTTTTTGATGAACCGTTCCATATAAGTTAACAAATTTACCGAATTTCCATTACTAACGATTACTGTATTGTCCAATTTCTACTGTACACTCTTTAACCATTATCCTCGAGTGGCCTCTTGGCCTTGATAAGTGGGGATGCCTATGTAAAAAAAGAAAAAATGTAGCAACAATAAAAATATCCATTACGATTTTGCCGGATACGAATAACAAATATAAAAAACAAACAAATCAAATAAATACATTGACAAATAAGCAGTATTGCTTCTTTAAATTTCTCTCATTTCATATCGAATTGCTCTTCCTCCCCCCGATTTCTGGCTTTCCCCATGGGGTTGGGCTTAAGTAACAGGAACGAGACGGAGAGGTGTGGGGGTTGAATTAAAGTACTTTTTTCTTCTTCTTCGAGCGGCGATTATACTACTAAGTTCACATTAAATTGACATCTTAGATTGTTCCACCACTCCACCTCTTGCTTCATCTCTTTCTCCTCCGGCGTATGGTTTCCGTCTGCCCTACACGCATACACACACACATACACACGCATACACACACATGCACGCACACACACACGCATGCACATACAAGCGGCACCTTCACTGTTTTTCAAACCAAACCTTCAGTCAAAGTAGATTAGGATCACCTTTAATATAAAACATTAATGGCGCAAAGGAAGAAACCCGCGGATGAATCTTTCAAATTTTGTTTATTATCAGAGTTTGTCAATATTAAAGATTACAAACTAGCCTAATACTCAATGGTCACCCATCTAGTACTAGCCAGGCTCAACGTTGCTTAACTTCGCGAGAACTGGTGTGTCAACGTGATTGTGTCGTATATATAATTCAAATCTTGTAGGTAGCTGAATACTTGATGCTTCGCCAAGGCTATCAAAGTTATTTTTTATCATGACGCCACGGCTTAAGAAAGTCCTCATGAAGATAGCAGATGGGACTCATCTAATGATGGCGTCCTCTTGAGGATAGATGGGACTCTCTTAAGCCGTGATAGGCAGCCCATCTAGTGCTGACGTCACGATAAAAAATACCCTTAATAACCCTGGCGAAGTATAAAGTATTCAACTACCGACAAGATTTGAATTACACTACAAACTCGTGTAGTGAGTTCAATCTCGGCTGCGATGGATGGTGTTATTATCGTTTGCGGATAAGTGTAACTTGGTGGGTCCGTGCGTGCGGATGATTCTAGAATGATTATTGCGCCCAGGGCATGGCAACCAACAACTCAGGTGGTGAACCCAATAAAACAATAGGTATAGAGTGGAACGCTAAAATTGTCGCGTTAGAAAAGACGATATGATTCAATTTTCGTTTGATGAAAACTCGTTTTTTTTTCTTTTCTTTTTTTCCTTTTCTCCCTTTTTTCTTTTTTGATTTCTTTTTTCTTTTTTTCTTTCTTTTTCTTTTTCTTCTTTTTCTTTTTTCTTTTTCATCTTTTTTCTTCTTTTTTCTTTTTTTTCGTTTGATGAAAACTCGTTTTCTTCTTTTTTCTTTTTTCTTTTTTCTTCTTTTCTTTCTTTTTTCTTCTTTTTTCTTTTTTTCGTTTGATAAAAACTCGTTTTCTTCTTTTTTTCTTTTTCTTATTTTTTTCTTCTTTTCTTTCTTTTTTCTTCTTTTTTTTCTTCTTTTTTTCTTTTCTTTCTTTTTTTTCTTTTTTTACTTTAATTCATTCTTTTTCTTGCTGCAGACCATCTGCTGGTTGGCAAGTTATGTACAAATCCCAAGAGCGACAAGAGCGTTCTATCAGGTCTGAAAGTGACACGATGTTCAACGAGCGAGATCGGAGATGCACCACTGTACAACTCATGCTCTCTCCCGATCCAAGTTATGACAACAGAACCATTGACAGCATCCTCAAAATGCCTCGATGGATTGCCACGAATAAGAGACGTTCCTAGGATTATGTTTCCGGCCAGAATTATGGTCTTTGGTGAGGTTTCAAGTGACGGCCACATCATACGACCTCACATCTTCGAAGTCGGCTTGAAAGTCAACAACCAAAGAGTACCTGGATGTGTTGAAGGGTGTGGTGATCTCCTGGTGCAATCAGGCGGTCGCTGGCAGACACTGGGCATGTCAGCAGGACTCGGCGCCGGCCCACAAGTCCAAAGGTACCCAGGCTTGGCTTCAGAAGGAGTGCTACGAGTTTGTACCCTTCTCTCATTTATCCCCCATCCCCAGACCTGAACCCGCTAGACTACTTTGTTTGGTCATACGTCGAGAATATCACCAACATAGCAACCCACCACACCAAAACTAGCCTGATAAGCGAGCTCCCGCTGAGCTCCTGCCGAGCTCCCGTCGACACTTATGGAAAAGGTATGCTCCCAGTTCCGGACCCCTATCGAGGCGGTGATTGAGGCTGAAGGCGTCTACATTGAATCGATGTCAGCTCTACTACAAAATCGATAACTTATAACTCACAGTTATCAGGACTGTTGTGCTGTAAGGGGACACTTGTATAAAATAACCAACAGACACATTTTATATATATATATATATATATATATATATATATATATATATATATATATATATATATATAAATAAAAAAATTATTTACATATTTAAAAGGGGAAATTTTCTAAAGGCCCGTTTTCGGCAAAGTCGAGATTACATCTTTTTATGTCCGCCGCATAATCAGGTTTATATACTGGCTCTCGTCAGATCACTGAAGTAAAGCAACGCTGAGCATGGCTAATACCAGATGGGCCACTATTTGGGAATTCTGGGCACTGTATATGCTTTCTGCTTATCTTGGCATTGCATTCGTTTCCAGTTGTCCTGAACTTCCACTTGCCACTGGTATTTAACAATGTCGACTCAGTAGAGGTGTGGTTGTGATGGCTCCACTCTTGCCACAAGAATTTACCGCGCTGGCACCCTTACCGTGGGTATCCATAGTCTGTCAAGACTGAAGGAAGCCACCATATACATGCCGCCACGGACGGAAACCAAGCTTCAACTTTTACGTCTGTCATCGACTGCGATCTGATCCCAACTGAGTTTCAATTCTTACTGCATCGAAAGAAAAGGGAAGAAAGAAAGAGAGAGAGAGACAGACAGACAGAGAGAGAGAGACAGAGAGGGCGAGAAGGCGAGAGAGAAAGAGGGGAGAGACAGATGGAAAACAAAGAGACTGGAATGTTATTTTTCTTTTTGAATCCTGGTGTTGGCCAAGCCGGCTTGAACTTTTGCACGCGTGAGCCCTAATTGCGCTGATATTTTATAAACATCTGTCAAGTGCCAGATTGGATGTACACAGTCTTGATTCTACGTGTCCTGCCACGAGGACAATATAAGACGCATAGAAAGCTTTCACATGTGGGGAGCTCAACATCTCTCCCCATAGAAGATTTCTTTATTATTGTGTTTTTAGTGTATATGTTTTTATTTGTTTTGTTTTTTTACCTAGGCGTCACCACTTATCAAGGCCGATGAGACACTCAAGGATAAGGGTTAAAGAGTGCACAGTAGTCAAAAGGACAATATAGTAATCGATAGTAATGGAAGTTCGGTAAATTTGTTAACTTAAGTGGAACAGCTCATCAGAAACTTGTTCACGTTGGACTTGAAGACATCCAGCAGGAAAGCAGGAAAACGGAAGACAATTCCACAGGCGTACAGTTCTAAGAAAGAAGCTTTGATCATGGAATCTATGTTTAGGTTTAGGCACAGATAAAGAGTGGGGAATTATTGATAGTGTTTTCAGCTAGTCGAGTGTTTCTTGTGAAAGTTTGGCGAGGGGGGACCATAGATTGAAGCTCAGTAAAACACTTTCCATGAAAATAACGATAAAGCAGAGAGAAACTCGCAACATCTCTTCTGTGAGATAGAGGTTGCAGGGAAGAGAAAAGGATATCTCCCACTAGGCCACGAAGTCTATTTTGAACCCTATCAAGGAAGGACAAGTCTTTTCTAGCAGCTCCTGCCCAGATGTGGCAACAGTATTCCATCCTTAGACGTATCTGGCTGAATTGTTTTGGCTCTATAGTAGTCTCTCAATTGCCGATTCGAGAGAAAGAATTCAACCGGCTTTCGGATGCTGCTGCTTGGTTCTAGTGCTTATATTTTTAATGCTTAACCCCTCAACAGGTTGCCATAAAACTTAGTGGACATTAGCTTCGTGGGATTTCATTTTGGTCTAATAGTGACGCGCAAACCTGGTGCCCATTCTGTATCGTCTTGGCTCTACCGCCATTTTCTTAGAGAACGACGTGAGTCGGCTGTCGAGTTACTTAACGAGCAGGATCCTCGGTGAAACTACCTAATGTTTCGAAATTAACCGTTTAAAATACGGTGTTTAAAAAAATGATATCACCTTGCTTTTATTTCCTCTTTTGTGATAGTTCTCTGAAAACTGGTTCGTCTGTCAATTCACTGAAAAATGAAATATATAGAAAAAATAAATTAAAAAAAATAAACTGTCTGCCTATATAATTATATTCTAGCGACGGGGTGGGGAGGTCGACTTGCCCGGTCGTAAATTACGCTTAAATATGACATTTTAATTCGTCCGGATTTCGTATAGAAATTACAGAGTCGTGATTTCTAAAGTAAAAAAAAAAATAATAATAATAAGTTGGGTAGAATCGAAACCGAAACTATAGCATTCAAAGCTGGTGACGTTACCACTGCACCAACATAACACGCATATGACGTAAGTAAATAAATTAAAAATAAAAATAAACTAAAATGAATGTACAAACTGTAAAAACGATTTTAAATTGTTTAACCATTCTTTTAAAAACAATTTTACCGGCTAAAGAGCCATAAAAAACAGTCCGTATAAAATCCAATCATGTAAGGCCCCTAGCGCCACTCTGTGAGTTTTAGTTACGGAGGAGATAGAGTTTGAAAATATGGAGACAGACAGATATATATATATATATATATATATATATATATATATATATATATATATATATATATATATAGTCTTTCTTTTTCTTTATATAAATACAGTCATACGATGTGCAAACCGTTTCGATCTTAATAGATCTCACCAGGCTAGAAAATTAAAACATTAAAAAAGGTTCAAGACCATTTTTAATTTTAGAGGAGATAAAATGACTATAATTTTCTCTCTTTGATTGAGCACTATCAACAACCCTTGTTTAAATTCGATTATTCTTAATTTTTAGATACCTTTCAACCTGGAATACATATATATATATATATATATATATATATATATATATATATATATATATATTTCTCTATTCATGATATAGATATAAAATTTTAATTGATTTTTATATGTATATATATATATATATATATATATATATATATATATATAATAGGACAACAAGAGTATGAAATGAAGACACAAAACTATATATAGGTAGATATAGAATGGATCATTTATTGAATAATGAAATACAGGCAAAACTTGTGGTATAGAGGGGACTCTTTATGGCAGGGCATTTCGAAGCCTATTGCTTCTCATCAGAAGAGTAGAGATGGTGCTAGGTAGCCTGGGGGAGATGCGGCGTCTAGCGTGAGGTTCATTAGGGATGAAAAAGATTAAGAGGAAATATAGAATGTTGGGGGAAGCTTTATTGAATTCTAAATAAATAAGGAGAAGCTTATTATATATAGTATGATATATAAGAATATAAATGGTCTTTAACATAGTGTTGAGATTAAGGGGTATATTTATTATGGTTAAGTATGGGGTGTATTGTTGCTGTGTGGTAATTCATTTTAACGGTTTGTGGGGTGTCTATTTTCTATGGAGTGGGTAATTTTGATTAATTTGGGGGGGATTATGTAAGGTTGTAAAACTGAAAGGTAATATGCGGCAATATATTTACAAGTTTCTACTATTATGATATAGGGAGTATGATCATAAGGGGGCGGTCGGAGATTAGGGTGACAATGACTATGAGTGCGTTTAACTTGATGCAAAAGGTTAAGTATACATATTGATGTTAAAGTTGGGGGGGGTAAGGAAACCATAGCTACTTATGAGAGTGGTAAAAATATACCAAACAATAGTAGGGTAATTATAATAGTACGAAAGATAATATTAATGGCAATCATAATAATAGTAGTATTAATAAAGCTGAAAATAAATTAGAAGTAAAATTGAATATTAAAAAAATTACCCACTCCAGAGAAAATAGACACCCCACAAACAGTTAAAATAAATTACCACGTAGCAACAATACACCCCCTATTTAACCATAATACATATACCCCTTAATCTCAATACTATGTTAAAGACCATTTATATTCTTATATATCATACTATATATAATAAGCTTCTCCTTATTTATTTAGAATTCAATAAAGCTTCCCCCAACATTCTATAATTTCTCTTAATCTTTTTCATCCCTAATGAACTTTACGCTAGACGCCGCATCTTCCTCACGCTACCTAGCACCTTCTCTACTCTTCTGATGAGAAGCGTTAGGCTTCGAAATGCCCTGGCATAAAGAGTCCCTTCTATCCCCCAAATTTTGCTTGTATTCCATTATTCAATAAATGATCCATTCTATATCTACCAATATATAGCTTCGTGTCTTCATTTCATACTCTTGTTGTCCTATTATATATATATATATATATATATATATATATATATATAACTACTTCATTTACTCACACAAATTTAATATACGAAAGTATAGATTTATGCGTAATCTTTAAGTATTTACTTCAAAAGTGCTCAATACGTAGGTAGAGCTAGTTAGTAATTTATAAAATATATATGGCGATTAAGCCTGACGAATCCTACAGTGGATGAAACGCAGAATATTCAGTGTAGCTTAATCGCCATATATATTTTATAAATTACTATATATATATATATATATATATATATATATATATATATAGATAGATAGATATACCAGCAGACTGTCCATCGTTTCCCGGTTGTAATATGGATTAAATATGATTTTTAAATGAATACAGATTTCATATGTTATTGTTATTAGGGAGAAAATCTGCTTGCTAAAAAGAAATGATTTGCTGAAATTTTATAATTTTCTTTGGCCGATGTAACGTAAAATATATTCCAGTAAAAATTATTTTCATATAAGAGAGAAAAGCTATTATTAAGATCAGATCTTTTCGATTTTCCATACTTATCGCATGAATTTCTGGACAATAGATTTCTAGACACACTTTTAAACATATAAATTATCTTCGTGCGAAATTTGGAAAAGACAGGCTCAGCCGTTTTGGAACCGATAAGGAACTCACTCACTCACTTTTTAAGTGACTTTTTTCATAATAGTATATATATATATATATATATATATATATATATATATATATATATATGCACACAATTGTGCCCGATATTATTCATACCCCCCCCCCTTGAAAATTGAGTTTATTAGGTGTAACTTTGTAAGTATTTATTGTTTACGTCCATATTGATACATATTCTTAATAAACCTCTTCTGATCATTTTCGTCATTTTAAAATCTCGGGATACTTGTAATAAAAGAAATATTCAGCTATTTATAAAATCTGCAATGTTCAAAAATAATCATACCCCCTTATTTTTTCAGTATTAATCGAGTTTCTGACTGTTTGTTTCCTGTTTGATTCTTATTTTGAATGCTTTTATACAACCTTTGATTAATTTCATTTCGTTTTTTGCATTTTTCAGAAATTAAAATGATATCAACTGAAAACCAATAAAAGAATAAAAATTATTAGAATGGGGAAGAAAAAAGAGCTTAGTAATGATCTTAGGACTAAAATTGTGAATTCACATAAGGATGGTTTAGGTTACAAGTCAATTTCCAAGAAATTTGAGGTCCATACAGCAACAGTACAGAGCATCATCAAAAAATTCCAGAGCCACCACACAACAAACAACTTGATTGGTAGAGGAAGGAAAAGGAAACTGTCTGCTAGAGCCACCAGGAATATTGTAAGAAGTGTTAATGCAAATCCAACCACCACTACTAAGGACATTTTAGAAAATCTGGAGTCTTCTGGCATAAAAATATCAAGGCAAACATTGCAAAGGACTCTGCATGAAAATGGTCTGAAAGGAAGAAGACCAAGAAGGACTCCATTGCACACCGGAAAACACCTTGCAGCACGTCTAAAGTTTGCTAGGACCCATGTGAATTCTCCAGAGTCCGTTTTCTCAAGTATTTTGTGGACTGACGAAACAAAAATTGAATTGTTTGGCCATATGGATGCTTCTTACGTTTGGAGGAAGAAAGGAGAAGCTTACAACCCAAAGAACACCATACCCACGGTGAAACATGGTGGTGGAAGCCTAATGTTTTGGGGCTCCTTTTCGGCTAGTGGCCCAGGTAGTTTGGTCAAGATAGATGGAACCATGAAGAAGGAGCAATATTTGGAGATACTCCAGAAAAACATTAGACAGGATGCGGAGAAGCTCCATTTAGGACCAAACTGGGTCCTTCAACAGAATAATGATCCAAAACATACTGCCAAAATAGTCAAGAAATGGTTTGAGGATAATCAAATTAATGTTTTGGAATGGCCTAGCCAGAGACCCAACCTGAACCCTATCGAAAACCTCTGGCACATATTGAAAACTGAGGTTAAAAAGCGGAAACCTAGAAATTTGAGGGATTTGGAGAACTACTGCATTGAAGAATGGTCAAAAATCAGTGTTGATGCTTGTAAAAACCTTGTTGATAAATATCCAAAACGGTTACAGGCAGTTATTAAAAATAAAGGGCATGCTATTGACTATTAGTAAGAGAGGTATGAATAATTTTGAACTAGTGCCACTATTGTTTTTCTTTGTATAATGTTTCAAACTTGCATAATTTATTTATTTGTTGAGTTTAAATTAAATGCTTATGCTTGATTTATTGTTTGAAATCCCTTTAATATCGTCTACCTTCTGGTTTGAGCAATATTCTTATAGAAATCTTAAAGATCCGAGGGTATGAATAATATCGGGCACAAGTGTATATATATATATATATATATATATATATATATATATATATATATATATATATATATATATATATATATATATATATATATATATATATATATATATATATATATATACGTAGATTACTGTTTTAAAACTAATAAAAATAAATAAAATGTTATATACGTCCAATAAAATTATGGGTTACTTTCTAAGTAAATAAAATAAATGAGCCTCGAGGCGAAGCCACTATTTAACCGTATTTATTGTTAAAAAACAAAACACAAGAAAAAACAACAAGAAGAAATCTCTACCTCTCTCTCTCTCTCCTTCTCTCTCTCTCTCTCTGTATATATATATATATATGTGTGTGTGTATATATATATATGTATACATACATATATATATATATAGAGAGAGAGAGAGAGACAGAGAGAGAGAGAGAGAGAGAGAGACAGAGAGAGAGAGATGCGACGATTCCATATTGTTTCCGATTCTAATACAATTACCGATTCCAATTCCGATGTTTTATAAATCTTTGAATATTTAACTATAGAATTGTTATTTTCCTTGATAAACTGTAAAAGTACACACACACACACACACACACACACACACATGTTAAAAATTCTCAAATGAAAAAAGTATGCTTTTGTGGTGGAGTGATTTGCAAATTTTAGTTTAATCAGTAGTTTAGACTCAATAATCAGTGTTTATTTATTATCATCACAAGGAGGGAAGGATTTTGCTAAAATAAATCTAATAAAAAAGATAATTAAAAGAATCGTTTCGGGCATCGAAAATTCGGCACCATTTTTTCCGATTCCGGTACCCAAAAAGTTCCGATTTTCCGATTCACAATTTCGATTTCGATTCCGATATATATATATATATATATATATATATATATATATATATATATATATATATATAGGGAATTCAGTGTTGTTTCTAGACACAAGGTCAGTTTTTAATGTGGGGAAAATCTAGCTCCCCGAAAAGAGGAATTATGGATAGAAACACAAATTAAAATCGTCTCAGTCATGAATGATTCCTTCTCCACTGAGCGAGGACAGAACAGTTGAAGTGCAGCATCAGAACACATACGACACTGTGATCTGTGCTCGAAAGCCACATACTGTTGCTGATAAATGTATATATATATATATATATATATATATATATATACATATATATATATAGTTATATATATTTACATATATATAAATATGAATGCACATAGGTATATATATATATATATATATATATATATATATATGTATATAAATATATATGTATGTAAATAAATGTATATGTATGGATATAGGTGCGTATGTATATAATATTACATATATATATATATGTATATATACATGTATATATATGTATATATACATATACATATATATATATATACATGTATTAAAATAAATAGGTGTATATATATATATATATATATATATATATATATATATATATATATATATATATATATATATATATATATATATTGGTTTCAAGAGGGATAAGAACAAGGACTGGTTTGACGACAACAATCTTGAAATTAATCAGTTGCTGATGAATAAACAGACAATTTATGAATCTTTACTTCGTGAAGATCATTCTGATCATACAACTAATTTGCAGCAATACAAAGAGGTCAAAGCCACATTGCAACGTGAGCTAAGAAAAATGAAAACCCAGTGGCACACACACACACACACACACACACACACACAAACACGCACATATATATATATATATATATATATATATATATATATATAACTACTTAATTTACTCACATAAAATTAATATACGAAAGTATAGATTTATGCGTAAACTTTAAGTATTTACTTCAAAAGTGCTCAATACGTAGGTAGAGCTAGTTAGTAATTTATAAAATATATATGGAGATTAAGCTACACTGAATCTTCGGCGTTTCATCCACTCTAGGACTCCTCATAAGCCTGAGGAGTCCTAGAGTGGATGAAACGCCGAAGATTCAGTGTAGCTTAATCGCCATATATATTTTATAAATTACTATATATATATATATATATGATTAGTTTTTTTGGAAAAAGAATTCCAGCAGAGTGCTCAATTAAAAGGAAAATCCAAATTTTAAGAGCGTACTTATATTTTGTGTACAGAAAGTTGTTAGTTGAGACAGGTCATTGGTACCGTCGGTTTCAAGCCCGATAATAAGGCCCGTTTAAGGTATCCTTATCAAGCTCTCTTCAGCCAATATTCGTCTATCTTATAACCGGTTATAAGATAGACGAATATTGGCTGAAGAGAGCTTGATAAGGATACCTTAAACGGGCCTTATTATCGGGCTTGAAACCGACGGTACCAATGACCTGTCTCAACTAACAACTTTCTGTACACAAAATATAAATATATATATATATATATATATATATATATATATATATATATATATATATATATATATAGCCAGTAGAGTTTAGTTTCCTAGAAGTACATCCAATTAAACAACATGTGTCTACCAAAGAGTTCTCAATGAGTGAACAAAGCAGGTATATTAAATTTATTTATACAAACATTAATGGCTATATATGTGCATACATGTTTCTGTAATCACTCGCGTTGGGGGATTACGTCTTCAGGCCAAGAATTACCGTCGAGAATATATATATATATATATATATATATATATATTTATATATAGATGCAATCAATCAAAAGTACTTAGTTTGTACAGATTCAACCGAGAATTAAGAACAATTCGGAAAATTGAAAAATTACAAAAAAACTCACTAAGCCAAAACACTCAGTGCTTGTATTTATTTGCTTCCCCAGTGAGCAAATAAGGCACAAGGCCGTTTTTTAATGTGGGGAGGAAAAACCAGCTCCCCCAAGGGTCACTCTTGCAGGGTCCAAAATTAGCAATTGTCTGATATGAAGGATGAAGGGTTGCCCCCACATTGAGCAGAACTGATTACTTCCTTATCAAGACAAAGAACAGCCTCTGCGCCTCTGACTCAGCGCTATTCAACAATACTTGTCTGAATTTATATATATATATATATATATATATATATATATATATATATAACTACTTAATTTACTCACATAAAATTAATATACGAAAGTATAGATTTATGCGTAAACTTTAAGTATTTACTTCAAAAGTGCTCAATACGTAGGTAGAGCTAGTTAGTAAGCTATAAAATGTATATGGCGATTAAGCTACACTGAATATTCCGCGTTTCATCCACTCTAGGACTCTTCAGGCTTATGCGCATAAGCCTGAAGAATCCTTGAGTGGATGAAACGCGGAATATTCAGTGTAGCTTAATCGCCATATACATTTTATAACTTACTCTCTATATATGTATATATATATATATATATGTGTATATATATATATATATATATATATATATGAATTTG
>NC_136525.1:39587464-39602464 GCF_053919585.1 Euprymna scolopes
CCTCTCCTGATTTCATTCTTTACTTCTCCTATCTTATATACATGTGTGTCTATGTGTATATGTATGTGTCTATGTATTTATTTTATGACCGTGTGTACTTAGATCTATATATTTCTATATTATTTGGTATACCCTCCCATGTTTATTCAATCCATTTGTATGTTTCTATGTGTGTATGCATCTATCTGTACCCTTGCCAAATTATTTGTATTCTTATGTATTTCTATATATATAATTTATGTAAATTATACATATTTATGTGTGAGTATATATATGTGTGTGTGCGTTGTTGTGTATTAGTATATGATTGTGTGCATATATTTGTGTGTTTTTTTTGTATGTATGTGTATACATAAGATTATATATATGTATGTATATATATATATATGTATATATATATATATATATATATATATATATATATATATATATATATGCTTATTAGTATGTCGGTTGGTTCTCTGTGAGTATATACATATGTATCTTATTATTTTTAATTAGGGTACTATCTACCTGTGCGTCGCTATTTTTGAGTATTTCGTTGATTTAATTACTTCTTTTGCCTGAATATATTTATAGGTAAGTGTACTTGTATCTGTGTTATTAGTAATCTGGTATTGAATGTATTATTTTGTGATTTAATATGACTTTATATCTATACTTAAATAGCTTAAACTTCCAACTTAATAGTATAGTTACACCTTTACTTATGTGCATGTATATGTATATATGTATATATATGTATATATATATATGTGTGTGTATGTGTGTGTATATTTGGGTATATATATGTGTGTGTGTGGTTATATATCTATATATATATATATATTTGTATTATATTCTTTTTATATACATAAATATTAGTAGTTTTTTATTTATAATTATTGGACCTATTTAATTTATTTAATCCCCTCTTATGGCTAAATATGTTATATTAAAAAGATAATAAATATTAATTTTATTCTATTTTTATTATTATTATTATTATTATTATTATTATTATTATTATTATTATTATTATTATCATTACTATTATGTTTATTGTTATTAATAATAATTTTAATATTGTTTTATCATTATTTTTTTCTTTTATTCATATATTTATCTAATAAAAACGCGAAAACTTTAAACTTATATCATTTAGCATAAAGGGCCTAATTAATGGTAGACGTATATTTGAATTGCGTTGATTTTACTCGTGGACGTATGTAAGAGGATAAATATGCTAGCAGAATGCATTCCCTGCTTTTTTTGACACGTTCATCTCTGACGCTTGGATTGTATCTTCTGTTTGTATTTGTAATAATATGCTTCATTACTGAATTGTATAATTGTTCATAAATTGGTTGACACGCAGATTTTTTCTTTTTCATTTTCTTTTTCTATATACTGTCAAATTCTTACTTTCTCTCTTTCTCTATTTAACTAGATCTCATTATTCTTTCCTTTTCCTTCTAGTTCTTATTCTCTTTATTATAACCCTTTGTTTCTTTTTTCTTTTCTTCTCCATATCATATATATATATATATATATATATATGATGTGGAGGGGGGGGAGAGGAGAGATGAGGTGTGTATATGTATATGTATGTATATATGTATATATGGAAGTAAAGTATGTATATATATATGTATGTATATGTATATATAAATATGTATATATGTATGTATATGTGTGTATATGTGTGTGTATATGTGTGTGTATATGTATGTATATATTTTCTCTCTTCTTTTTCTCTCTATTTTGTTTTCTCTATATTTTCTTTCTCTATTTCTGTCTCTATTCCTTTTTTTCTTCTCAATCACTCTCTCCCCATTGTAATCTTTTAACTTTATTTAAATTGCCTCTCCCTTTTTACTTTTTTATTTAATTAAAGTCCTGTGTTTTAAGTTTTTTAACTCCAACTTCTAAAGAGTTCCTACCTAAAATAAAAATCCATTATTCATTGAACTTTTGAATAGTCAAGTCGCTGCCTGATGATATCTGTTGTTTGATTGAAACAAGTGGCTGTTTGTAGCAGCGGGATGTGAGCATGTTTATATAACAATAAACAAGTATTATCAGCTCTTTTTATTGAGCACTATCTAACAACCTCGTTGAATTCATTAGTCCATTACTTTTGAATATAAAAAAAACCCCGAGTATATATATATATATATATATATATATATATATATATATATATATATAGATATATATATATATATATATATATATATACATATATATATATATACATATATATATATATATATATATACATATATATATATATATATACATATATATATATATATACATATATATATATATATACATATATATATACATATATATATATATATACATATATATATATATACATACATATATATATATATATACATATATATATATATAGTCTTTGAAGTTTTTAACATTTGAAACCACACAAAAAATTATTTTTTATCATTCATTAAAAAAAACATCTAGTCAGTAAGTCATTTAATCACCTGCAATCACTGCATCAACTCTCAAATTTACTATAATACCAATTTTTATATTTTTTAAGGGATCATCAGTTGTTTACCATGAAACACTGTTTCGGGGATTTAAAAACAAAACAGTGTATTACATCATGGCTCCCCAGCAGTGTTGATCAAACACCACCACCCTTAATCTTAGGAAGAAGACAAGTTACAAAAATTTTTATTCCCCAATTTCCTATTCTTAATTGTAATTACTAACCTTTTCATAGTATAAAAATGAATTTCTTACCTGTGCGATTCATCAATTTCCACATTTAAAATGGATACATTTTTTAATTTTTTAATTTATCATTCTTGTATTTATAAGATTTGGATTCATCCATTTAACTACTTATCACCCCCACTATAGTTAGTAGTTTGTATATTTACATTCTTATTTATTTAAAATTAGATATATAAAGGTTAAAAATATTTTATTTTTACATATATACATTTTTTTTTTTTTTAACTATATAAATTTATTATATGTAATTATAAATACACTTATACATTGCTAATATAGTTTTGGATTTCCTTTATCAATATAATCTGGTTTATCTTAAACGATTCAAAAGCATCAGGATAACGAACAAATGCTTTGTTTAACTGTTTAAATATTTTATTTTTATCTCCACCTTGTTTTATCATCCTTATTACTAAGCTAGAAACTGGTGGTATAAAATCTGTTAATTTTAGAGTAACGCGAGCTATTCTCAAAAACTCTGACATAATGGTTCCATAAAACACAAAAACGGGGCAGGTGCTATCCTTATGGGGCATACGTACTATTTTAAAGGGGAAAGCGTTTCTTTTATCAAATATTTTATAAAGAAAAATTCCATCCTCAATTTTTATATCTAAATCCAGAAATGTAGCCTGTTGTCCTCTATGTTCACAATTTAATTTTAGTTCGTTTGGATATATAAGATGTTTATTTTTTTCGAATTCATCATTATCGTTTATGCATATAAGGTCATCTATAAATCTCCTACACCCATGAAAGTTATATGTTTTAGATATATCTGTTTTTAATAATGATGACATATATATATACTCGAGTCTATGTAAATACAAATTTGCCCAAAATGGTGCCGGATCCAATCCCATTGGGATACCTATCGTTTGGAGTAATATTTTATTTCCTATTTGAAAATAGCATTCTTTAATAAGATGACTTACAAGCATTTTTAAAATACCTTTAGAAATACTAGTTTTGCTATTTTTATTTTTACACCAGAAAGCATTAGAGTTTGAAAAGTCTATATATTTACCTTTTCCACCTTGAAAAGCCAAATCTACAGTATCATTTAATTCTTTTATAAGTTTTTCGTGCGGAATTTTAGTATATAGCGTACTAAAATCATAAGTAGCTATAGATTTTGCTTTTATTCTGGAATTTATTTGATCTAATTTTTCTTTCACTGGTTTGGAATTATTTACTACCCAAAATAGATTTATATTACTATAGAATTTACTTTTCAGGTGAAAATTATTTATTTGATTTATAATTAATTTAAATATTTTAGATATAGCTTTACTTAGAGGTTTAGTGATGCACGTCTTTGAACCTACAATAAATCTAGCCCCAACTGGATTTTTATGCATTTTAGGTATCCAATACATACATGGAAGATTTTTGTGTTTATCTTCTAACTTTAATCCTACTTTTTCATTAATAATACTATTATTCAAAATAATACTATCTAAATTACTATTACTTACTTTATAAGTATCCGAATCGTTTCCTATAAGTCCTACTTCTATCAATAACCGTTGTATATAATATTTTTTACATATAAAGGCTATATTGTTTGCCGCTTTATCAATCGGAACTATTACGAACTTTTCTTGAAGTATTTTAAGTTCCTCCCGTATTTCTGAATTTTTTAAAAGAGGATTGGTTTTTCTAGGGCGTTTAAATTGTTTTATATGTTTAACCTTTTTATTTACGCATTCAATTATACTATTTTTCCATGCATCAAACGTAGACTGTGCTAATTTATATTTCTTTACCATAGACATAATAAAACCTTCTAGTGCTTTAGTAACTTCTTTAACGCATTTAGTGTAACTTAGGCATTTAGGTTCTCTATAATTTGGACCCTTACTAAGTAGTTTTCTTAATTTAGGATTATTTACTATATTTAAATCTCCTGTAATTACATGTTTTATCTCATTATTACAGAACGGAGAGGAATTACATTCACATTCTGGAATATTTATATTATTATCTTTTATATTTATATGTTCTACCGTTTTCTTATAATTAAAAATCTTATTGCGTATTGTTGTCCCTAGTTTATATGTAACTATTGGTTTTTGATCTTTTTTCTGGAACTCATTTGGTAGTATTGAATATTTTTTTGTTTATTAAATATTTTAGGTAAATTTACATCATCAAAACCTTTATTTTCATACAAAACTACACAAACATTTTTAGGTTTCTTTTTTATATCGTTCCCTGGTGGCTTATATAATTTAGTGTCAATTATATCTAGAATATATTCATACCATTGAATGAAATAGTCCTTCTTATATATCATATCCGGTTGTAATAATATTTTAGATGCTATTTCCTTCAAAACTTTCTTTTTTGTTTGATTAAGCAATTTTCTTATATAATTGAACGACTCATAAATTTTATTAATAATTATATCTTTAATTTTACTAAAAAAAAAATCCTCACATGAAATAACTGATTTTCTATTATTTCTATTAACATGAGTTCTATCTCTAATACCGTAGCGAGGCAAAGCTGGATATAATCTACGTATAATTTCAGAATCTTGTAGGTTATTTTTTTTAACTTTAATATTCAACCCATATGGGTAAATTACTCGCATTTTTTTTAATTATATCGTCTTCCTTATCCTGACGCATCCTTAGGATATCGTTATCTACTATATCCATTACATTTAAATTTTTCAATTATTTGTACGGAAAAAGACGACTGACTACAGGTTTCTTTAAAATGTTTAACAACATGAATACATCCCTTAGTGCTAGTCCTATGCAAATTCATTCGTTTATTTAGAGGCATTACAGTTTCTCCTACGTATTGTAAATTACAGTTTTTACAGGACAACAGGTAGACCAAATTTTGGGACCTACATGACATATATATATATATATAGCTTTGGAATGTAAACTGCTAATATATATTCTCTGGCACTGTTAAAGCGTTTCGTTGAGCTTAATTAATTCTTTATATAGAAAAAAATATGTATATTAGAAGTAGATGTATTTTATAATTGAATATATATATATATATATATATATATATATACATATATATATACATATATATCTATATATATATATATATCTATATATATATATATACATATATATACATATATATATCTATATATATATATGTGTGTGTGTGTGTGTGTGTGTGTGTGTGTGTGTGTGTGTGTGTGTGTGTGTGTGTGTTGAAGTTTTACATTTGGATTTTACCGTCAGTGAATTTTTTTTATCTTCCACCAGACTATCCATTCATGTGTAATCATCTTTTTCCTCGCCAATTTTCCCTCTGCTTCACTTTTTTTGTTTTCAAGTAAGATCTTTGACTTACTTGTTGTTTCATCAAGTACTTCTGCATGCAAAATCCGATCTCGCATTTTGCTAATTCCTACCCTCTGATGAGAAGGAAAGTATTTCTTCGAAACTCCGCGGATTAAGGACTATCCATTTATCTAGTGTTTCCTTTTCAGATTAAATATGTTTTAACTCATTTCAAAGTGTTTTATTAACATATTTTATTAACGATTTGCTCATATTATAAGCTCTATTTCCTATTTGCTTTTATCGAGCTTTTACATCTGTCTGAGATAATTTTATAAACATTAATTCTTTAATATTTATAATATACTTTAATTTTACCATCTTGGATCATTTTGGTAAATTTGATTGTAATTTTTATTATATATATATATATATATATATATATATATATATATATATATATATATATATATATATATATATATATATATTAGGGATGGATTCTTCCGATATTTTTCCGATTCCGATAAAATTACCGATTCCGTATTAAATTCTCGATTCCAATACAATTATCGATTCCGATTCCGAATCTCTCTAAATATCTACATATTTAATTATGAAGTTGTTTATTTTAACGATTAGCGTAAAAACACACATTAAATGTGCAGATATTTTCTTAAACGTAAGGATACACTTGTGAGGGATGATCTATCGATTTTAGTTTTACTAATAGGTTAAAATCAATAGATATTCACTATTTTAGTTTTATTATCAGCGGTAGAATATTTTCCTTTAAAGAAAAAAAAAAGAGGCTATTAAACGAATGGGTTTTGGCATCGGAAAACAGACACAAATTTGTCCGATTGCGATACCGATTCCGAGAACCCAATAAGTTATGATTTTTCGATTCCCTATCCCGATTCCGATTAATCGTCCCAACTCTAATATATATATATATATATATATATATATATATATATATATATATATATATATGATTTTCAGAATGTGAGAGATTGTATAGAATAAATTTCACAGCCAAACAACGTCACAGCCCACAAGAGCTATGACAGTCAACGAACCGGAAGTCCAAGACTCGAGTTTCGCCCTCATTTGGGGTTCGAATCCTGAGTTCGGATGTGTCTAACTGATGAGCCCAAATGAGGGCGAAACTCGAGTCTTGGACTTCCGGTTCGTTGAATGTCATGGCTCTTATGGGCTGCGACGTTGTTTGGCTGTGGAATTTATTATATATATATATATATATATATATATATATATATATATATATATATATGTATGAACTTCGTGTGTCTGTGTGAGAGCGAGAGAGGAGGGGAGAGAGCGTTCCCTATGGACTCCAAAACAGCTGGGTCGATTTTTTGAAATTTCACACAAATGTACCTAATATGACTTGGAGTGTTATTATATATTTTTTGTATCGGAATTACCCCTGATTAGTATCGATAATCGATAATCAAGAAAATCCAATAAAAGAGGAAACAATCCGATTTTGACCAAAGTTTAAATCTGATATTGCAAGTGCATTTGAAAAGTTATATCACTGCAGAAAGATCCTGTGAACAAAATCAACAGAAGATCCTCTGGTAAGACAGGGACGCGTTCGAAACGAATGTTTCCATTTAGATCACAATCGAACCATGATGATACTTAACATTTGTATTTTAAACTTAAAATCAATTTCCCGACTAGAGCAGGGAATCATTCGATTTAATTGACCAATGGGCCATTTACCCGATTTCCATGGCAATAAAAGTATTGGAAGTGTGGGATATTCGTTGATCCTCATTCAATCCCGGGCAGCGTCGGGTCTTCCTGCTATTCTATCTATCTATCTATCTGTCTATCTATCTATCTGTCTATCTATCTATCTATCTATCCTCCTCTCTCTCTCTCTCGCTCTCTCTCTCTCTCTCTCTCTATATATATATATATATATATATATATAAATATATATATAACTAGAAACAGACACACGCACACACACACGCACACATACACACACACACACACACACACACACACATATATATATATATATATATATATATATATATATATATATATACACATCAAATGAGTCCCTGTTCTAGTCGGGAAATTGATTTACAGTTTAAAATACAGATGTCAAGTATCATGGTTCGATTGTGGTCTACATGGAAACATCTTCTGTTGATTTTGTACACATATCTATATATATATATAAAAGTGAAAGTGTCTGTGTGTCTGTGTACATTTCCATACGCAATAACTCTGTTAATTTTTAGTCTACAGACTCGAAATTTGATATACAGGGTACTGAGATTTGGGAAAATCGACGTAATTTGTTTTCGGCCAGAAATTTGACGATTAAGAGGTCAATGTTCAACAATATGACCTTTGAGAACTCTACCAAACTCCTCCGATTATTTTGGGTCTAACACTTGAAATTTTAGATATATATTCCTTGGACATGGATCAAACTTACTAACTTAGGTTGAGCCCAAAACAATAAATGGTATGGGGTCATAATAGGGGTCAAAGTTAAAAAAATTGACCTTTTTTTCTTTTGCTCAGCATGCACCTCTAAACAACCGGACAACGCCGGGCACCCATTGCTAGTATATCAAGTGAACGTGTCTGTGTGTCTGTGTGTGTACATTTCCCTATGCAATAACTCTGTCAATTTTCAGTCTACGGACTCGAAATTTGATATACAGGGTACTGAGATTTGGGAAAATCTTCATGATCCGTTTTCGGCCAAAAAATTCGCTGTTAAAGGGTCAAAGTTCAACGACTTGAACTCCTCCAACAATTTTGGATCTAAAAACGTGAAATTTTAGTATAGGTTCCTTGGACATGAATCTAACTTTATAATCTGATTTGAGCCCAAAACCATAAATTTTAAGGGGTCATAATAGGGGTCAAAGTTTAAAAAATTGACCCTTTTTTTTCTTCTTTTTTTGCTCAGCATACACCTCCAAACACCCGGGCAACGCCGGGCTGCCATGCTAGTATGTATATATATATATATATATATATATATATATATATATATATATATATATATATATATATATAGCCATTTACATGCAGTACTGGTTCGCTATTTCCCAGCTCATCAGTGCGGCTAGACATGCAACCACCTCAAGCCAAGATCGAAACCCGATCGCCCAAACGACAATTGGAGCTTCTAACTGTTGCCCTATATAGCTACTGCAACAACAATGTTTTGACATTGTCCAAATACCTAAGCTCAATTTGTTTTCACAAAGAGCATCGCTTCATGCGCTAATGGTATTTATGCGCAGATCATGATATTATGATCATTAGATCACTATAGACGGATGTTACGAAATGTAAGAATAAATGGGTGATTTTCAACGATATTTCTTACTGTGGAGGTTGGCCGTGAGGTTTGTTCCTTGCTAATATAGTTAAAGATAGCTTCGTGGCCGGGTTCTAATATGCACTGATAATTCCTGGAAGTATGAAACAATAGTGTCTGTAGGTGTTTGATAATAATAACAATAATAATAATAATAATAACAATAATAATAATAATAATAATATCATTTCAACAATTGGAATCACTGGAAATAGAATATATATTGTAATTAGTTTCGTATAAAATTAAATAAATATATAGATATGTTATTTAATTACTACAATTATTAATATTACCTAAGTAAATATGTATATAGATTATTCATAATAAATAAAATATTAATAAATGCCTGATCGTAAAATACGCTTAAATATGATATTTTGATTAATGCAGATTTCGTATTTATTATTACATTATATTGGACCCAATATATAGTAATGATTTATAAAGTGGTAAAAAAAAGTCACCCGTGCGCCACAAGCGAGAATCGAAACCCAAACGTTTACCGTACGATTTACTTTTTCCTTTGACGATAATACCTTAGCTATGACGACATGTTTGCTTCAAGCTTGAATATTAAAATATGAACTAATAGTTATTACGATACGTATTCATATTCGTAATGCCGTCGTTCGACCATCATTTGGCACATTCCATTTTTTTATTTTCATGCGTTTGCACCGATTTACCCCGGCGCAACCCCAAATATATATATATATATATATATATATATATATATATATATATATATATATATATATATATATTTGAATGCGTTCGAATACCCTATATATTAAGTTTCATGAATATAGACTAAAAACAAACCGAGTTTTGTAAACAATTTTTTAAACAAATATAAATATACGCATACATATAGAAAGCGTTTTGTGTTTACTATAAACCTTATACGCAAATATTACGCAAGTATAAATCATGTAGAATATCTGCATGAATATAATTACACGTAAAAGTTAACTTAAGATGTTCATCCCATTAGAAAACAAAAAAAACTAACAGGAAATTAATTAAAATGAATGTTTAAAAGAATATGCAAATTAGCTTGATCTTTTGCAGATGAAAGCAATTCCACGACCCATATATAACAAAGTTGTATCTTCTTTTAAAATAAATAGAAAAAAGGGATTTTAATATGGATACCAATACACAAAACAGCCCGACTTTATAGGAGTATAGTTGTGAATATACCAATGAGTTCAAAAGTGATAACTAATTTGCATATAAATATGCGGAACGGTCTATACAAAACTATATTGCCGACTTTTTTCTACAAAATCCAAACCTGATATGTGGGATATTCGGACCTGTGGAACATAATCTGGTTGGTTTTTAGTTGGAAAAACAGCTCCTTTTAGTCAAAAATGAAAATTTGGAAATTGGCAGATGTGTTTGACGTAATGTGCTGCTCTACCCATTTATATAAGTGCGATAATTTTTCTGTTAGCTCAAATAGTACCTGATACCGCTGGAGAGCTAAGTGTCTTGGTTTCGATTCTTCCTGATGGCACTAAAGTCACATTTTTCAAAAAACTTTTGCTCTATCTATATAAAAGCCAAGTACGTCCAAGGATGGAATACTGTTGCCATATTTGGGCAGGAGCTGTTAAAAACAGCCTATCCTGCCTTGACAGAATACAAAATAGACTTTGTGGCTTAGTGGGAGATGCCCTTTTCTCTACCCTGCAACCTCTCTCCCACAGAAGAGACGTTGCGAGCCTATCCTTGTTTTATCGTTATTTCCATGACAGGTGCTCGTCTGAACTCCAATCTCTGGCCCCCCCCTCGCCAATCTTTCACGAAAAACACCCGTCTAGCTGAATCCACTGTGAAAAATTTCCCCCACTCTATATCTGTGCCTAAATCAAAACGCGGATTCCATGAACAAAGCTTCTTTCTTAGAACGGCACGCCTGTGGAACTCTGTTCCGTCTGCCTGCTTCCCTCCGGACTACAACTTCAATGTCCAATGTTAAAAAATTCCTAATGAACCGCCCCCTTAAGTAAACACTTCATCAAATCTCTACACTAACGTAATGTACTTGCAATAACCCTTATCCCTGAGTGGCTTCCGGGCCTTGATAAGTGGTGATCACTGTGTAAAAAAAAAAAAGAAACCACAACTATATAATAGGTACAACATAATAATCAATACAGAATGGAGTCTATAATAAAAAATATAAAATCTGCAAAGATTAATCATTTGTAAGCGTATTTTATGACCCTGTAACACTTAAAGGTCTGCTAGTATATATATATATATATATATATATATATATATATATATATATATATATATATATATATATACTTGAATAATATTTTGTCTCATTAGAGACTACCCTTTACGCGACAAAAGAAGGATGGACCTGAAAATTCACCCTTGCCCGTTCTCCTATTCGTTTGTTCGCACTTTTCTCAATAATTACGCCTTGCAATTTTTTTTGAAATTTTGCACAAACATTAAA
This sequence comes from Euprymna scolopes, assembly GCF_053919585.1. Lineage (NCBI taxonomy): Eukaryota > Metazoa > Mollusca > Cephalopoda > Sepiida > Sepiolidae > Euprymna > Euprymna scolopes. The sequence goes on from NC_136525.1 coordinate 39,599,349, forward strand.
CATAATATGAGTAAAAAAGTAACAGAACGGATTTTCTGCGAAAACTCCGGTTGACCCCCTAGGGGTGCTTTTCGGTTAAAATGGTTAAAATTGACACTTTTGTTCTTATTAAACAAAATTGATGCCTTGGATTTTTATAAAACTTTCTAAAAAGTTGTAACTAACTGATTTCTATATCATTTTATTTGTCTATATTTCGCGATAAATATTGGCTGTGCCCCAGGGGCTCTTTTAGGGCTAATAAAAACACTCCATTTGTTCGACTATTTTACCATATTTGTCCAAAATTCTCTGTGTTTGTCTATTTAGCAGTTTTGAAGGGTGCTGAACTCAAATTTAAATATGTTAAGGTCTTGGGGACTTTTGGAGCTAAATGGTGGGTGGGGGTAAATGATAGACAATCATTTCTATTTTTTTTTTTTTTGCATTGTGCAGAACTCAAATTTACATATGACGTTGCAGAACTCAAATTTACATATTACGTTTGTTCATTTTCACCAGGATTTGACGTCCTACAGGGACTTTTTGGGCTAAATTGGTGGGGGCGGGAGAAAATGCTGAACTTAGTCATTTTTTATGCCTTGTTCACTGTGTAGTTACGGGGGACCATGCATGCTTCACGTGTTTTTTTTTTGTTTTTTTTTTTTAATGCCATCCGCTGTGGTGCAAATTTTTTCAACAATTCTCCGGATACTTTTGTATATTCTTAATCCAAATTATAAATATATAACAACTATATTTTATAATTACCTTCAGCTGAATTTAACTTTAACCTGACCATTTGGATTAAAAAATTATGGAAAGGATAATACTTCTCCTTTCTGAAACAAGCAAAAATGAAATTGGATTAACTTCTGCATTACGGATTAAGAATTGCTGCCGATTTGCTTCGAATGAATACCGGAAACTTTTGTTTTTTCTCTAGACTATACCAATCAAAATAAATATGGAACGTAATTATACCATCATATCTCTTTCAAAGATTTGCTTCTACACTGAGCAAATTACGCGCAAGGCCGTTTTTTAATGTGGATAGAGGGGGAAGGGGGACCATCTTTCCCAAGAGGAGAGAAGGCGGAGCTGGTAGTGATGCCTCTTGGTATATAGGGTTACCCCTACAAGGACCAGAAACTGATTGCCACAAGGACAATGGTCTTTGGTTGCATTATGTATTTATTTGCTTCCCCACTGAGCAAATTAGGCACAAGACCGTTTTTTTGTAATGTGGAGAGAGAGGGAGGGAAAAGGGGACCAGCTATCGATGGGTGGGAAATGGAAGCTGGATAGTGACAATTGGTATGAAGGGTTGCCCCTACATTCACCAAGGTCTGATATGTGGGGTTACCCCCACATACGGTCTTTGGTTGCAATATCTGTCGGAACAGATACTTTGTATTTATTTGCTTCCCCACTGAGCAAATTAGGCACAAGGCCGTTTTTTAATGTGGAGAGAGAGGGAGGGGGAGGGAAAGGGGGGTCCAGCTCCCGAGAGGTGGGAAATGGGAGCTGGATAGTAACTGTGGTCGTAGGGTGATCCATACCTTTTTATTTATTTGCTTCCCCACTGAGCAAATTAGGCACAAGGCCGTTTTTTAATGTGGAGATAGAGGGAGGGGGGGGGAAAGGGGGATCCTGCTCCCGAGAGGTGGGAAATGGGAGCTGGATAGTAACTGTGGTCGTAGGGTGATCCCTACCTTGACCAAGTTCATATATGTGGGGTTACCCCCACATATGGTCTTTGCTAGTCATAGCTGGTCTTTGCTAGTCATAGCTGGTCTTTGCAGCATATGTTGGAACAGATGGTATTTATTTGCTCCCCCACTGAGCAAATTAGGCACAAGGCCGATTTTTAATGTGAGGAGTGAAGGGGAAATGGGGACCAACTCCCCGGGGAGTAGGGGAGTTGGATAGTGACAATTGGTATGAAGGGTTGCCCCTACATTGACCAAGGTCTTATATGTGAGGTTGCCCACACATATGGTCTTTGCTTGCAGTATCTGCCGGAACAGATGGTATTTATTTGCTCCCCCACCGAGCAAATTAGGCACAAGGCCAATTTTTAATGTGAGGAGTGAAGGGAGGGGGAAGGGAAAAAGGGGACCAGCTCCCGAGAGGTGGAAAATGGGAGCTGGTTAAAGGTCAGGCATGTGGGGTTGCCCCCACATCTGGTCTTTGCTAGTCCTAGCTAGTCATAGCTTGCAGTATCTGCCGGAACAGATGGTATTTATTTGCTCCCCCACCGAGCAAATTAGGCACAAGGCCGATTTTTAATGTGAGGAGTGAAGGGAGGGGGAAGGGAAAATGGGGACCAGCTCCCGAGAGTTGGGAAATGGGAGCTGGTTAAAGGTCAGGCATGTGGGGTTGCCCCCACATCCGGTCTTTGCTAGTCATAGCTAGTCATAGCTTGCAGTATCTGCCGGAACTGCCCGGTATCAATAAAATAATTGTAGACTTTACAAATAATGGCGCTATGATCTGTTGAAGGTTTTTGTCAAATAATTCGAAGGGGTACTGATATATTAAGCCAATATTGAAGGTTATGTAGTCAGCCGAAGGTCTCTGTTTCTGGTTTCTTTAGAATCGTTAGATATGATAACGATTCGATTAAATACAGCGGAAAATGAAGCTAATAAGCCTAGAGTCGATGTCGCATACAAATTGCTCGGTTCATGAATGACGACAGATATAATATTTTACTCATATAACTTTTGCTTCGTATATAAATGTTAAAGCAAAAATGAATTTTTACCAATTCACTTTTAACAAAGATCAAGGTGTTTTCTAAAGGTAACGACTCTTATTCTTTTTTTTATCTGCCAGAGTGGTTGAGTTGTATCGCTATGTTGACTGAACCTATCCTATTCAGGTTCTGCAAGTTTGTACTCTTTGTTGTATTAATTAACGGTGTCTAAGAAAACAACCTTATCATAGCCAGACAATATCTCTAAGTTATTATTTTAGTAAGAGGAAAGGGGATTATTTGGGTTAAATCATGAAACATGATCGTCGAAATTAGTAACATATCCAAGAATTATGAAATATGATAAAATGTTATTTGATTGGTGTGTTTATAATGAAATAACCAGCCAGACAATGTCACAAAGTAATTATTTTAG
>NC_136525.1:39607464-39649964 GCF_053919585.1 Euprymna scolopes
ACGACCCGTAAAATATTAACTTATTTGAGGTCCCTAGCGCCGCTCTGCACCTTTTAATTTCGGAGGCGATAAAGTTTGGAAATATGGAGAAAGACAGACAGACAGACAGACAGACAGACAGACATATGGCTTTTATATATTAGATTATCACCCCTAAGATGGTTCCTACATTTCTTGCTGGTCCGCAACAATCTAAGACTTCCGGTTCTGATTTGATTTTCCTGTGTTGTTCTCTTTTCTTCTTTCCTCTTCAAATTGTTCTATCTCTGTTTGCCTCGGTCCTGTTTCCCTTATTGTTGAAAAAAGTACTCTGTTGTTCATATTTACAATGTCTCCCCACGGGACAGAGTTAGACACCAGGGTCGTTTTTTTTAATGTGGAGAAAAGGAACAAAAATAAAAATTGTCTCGGTCGTGAAGGATTTCTCCTCCACTAACAGAGAACACGAAATTGAGGTGCAGCATCTGAAGAACAGATACTACACTTTGAGGTATTTATTTGCTCCCCCACTGAGCAAATAAGGCACAAAGCCGATTTTTAAAGTGAGGAGTGAAGGGGAAATGGGGACCAACTCCCCGGGGAGTATAGGGAGCTGGATGAAGTTGATCTGGTTCTTGAAGTTGATCTGGTTCTAGTAATTGATCTAGTTCTAGAAGTTGATCTGGTTCTTGAAGTTGATCTGGTTCTAGAAGTTGATTTGGTTCAATTATGGATTGGAGTAAGAAATGGTTTGTTTCGTTTAATCCCATTTATACTCACCTATTTTCTTTCATTTTCATTTTTAGCCAGCTCTGCTATCTATGAGAAATCCATTCTGAAACTTCTTGCCTTTCTTTCTCATCAAATCTTCCTTGGAGTCCATGTATTAAACCAGGTAATCTTTCTGCTTCTCGTAAAATCGATCCTCTCTAAAGATCTAACCAGTTTCATATCCCTGAGACTATTCTCTATCTCTACAACTCTACTATCAGACCAGATATGGAGTACTGTTGTCATATTTGGGCTGGTGAATCCATTTAAAGGTTCTTGACAAATTGTAGAAACGTATCTGTAATTCGGTTCGCTTTATCCTTTCTTCGCCACTGCAAGCTCTCTCTCTCTCTCTCACTCTCTTTCTCGCTCTCTCTCTCTTTCTCCGTTTTTACTGTTTATTTTGCATATGTCTGTCTGAAGTCGAAACTATACTATTGCTCTTAATTAGGAATGGTGATTTGGGATCAGTCTGTCTAAAGTCGAACTATACGATTACTGTATATTAATAAGGGGGATTTGGTGTCTGTCTGTCTGAAGTCGAAACGATACTATTACTCTCTACTAAAAATAGAGATTTAAAATCTGTCTGTCTTGAGTCGAAACTATACTATTAATTTATATTAATAAGGGTTTTTTTTATATCTGTCTGTCTGAAGTCGAAACTATATAATTACTCTCTACTAAGAATGGCGATTTTGTTTATGTTTGTCTGAAGCAGAAACTGCACTGTTACTCTCAATTAAAAATGGTAATTTGGTATCTGACTGTCTGAAGTCGAAACTATACTATTTCTCTATATTAAGAAGTGGTATTTTGTATGCCTGTCTGAAGTTGAAAATATTCAACTACTTCTTATTAAGAATGTGATTTCTTCTGTCTACGAGTGCTTCTATATCTGAATGAGATATTTCAGTGTTCAAATTAGAGAGAATAATATAATAAATTTTCTGTTGTTTTTTTTTTGTATCTGTCTGTCTGAAGTCGAAACTATAGAATTATTCTCTACTAAGAATATCAATTTTGTTTATGCTTGTCTGAAGTTGAAACTCCAGTATTACTCTCAATTACGTATGGTGATTTGGCGTCTGTCTGTCTGGTTTAAACTATAATATTGCTTTATATTAAGTAGAGGGAGTTTGTATATGTCTGTCTGACGTCGAAACGATACAATTACTCTCTACTAAGATTGCTGATTTTGCATCTTTCTCTCTGAAGTCGAAACTACATTATTACTCTCAATTAATTATGGTGATTTGGTATCTGTCTGTCTGAAGTCGGAACTATAATATTGCTTTTAATTAAGTATGGTGATTTAGTATCTGTCTGTCTGAAGTCGAATCTATATATTATTCTCAATTAAGAATGGTAATTTGGTATCTGTCTGTCTGAAGTCGGAACTATACTATTACTCTATATTAAGAAAAGTGGTTTTCTATGTCTGTCTGAAGTTAAAAATATTCAACTACTTCTTATTAAGAATGGGATTTCTTCTGTCTACGAGTGCTTCTATACCTGAAAGGGATATTCAGTGTCTAAATTAGGGCAAATAATATAATAATTTTTCTGTAGTTATGAATATCCTCCTCCTAGGAATTAACTTATCCTTAGTGTAGTATCAGAGGGACACCTCAAAATAGTTGCATTTAAAAGTGGATTTCGGTTAGTTTGTTACGCTTAAGTTTGATATAGCATTTCTAAATTATAACAAAAATATAGCATCCCGTGATTATGGGTATAAGGAAACTTGATTATTTATTTTAATTTACTTTTTTTCTCCTTTTTTTAATGATAGATTCCTGGGAGAGATATTTGATAAATTCTAAAGGATTCGCTGTGTTATTGATAGCGCGACCAGATGTGGATTTCTATCGTTCTGGACAAAGGCTAAAGAGACACGAGGGTCGGATGGATTTCGGTAGAATTTTCATCATTTAAACGTTAATCTGTTTTCGTGGATGCGTCCTCTGGAAGGCACCACCCTTCCGTTTTTCTGTCACGGTTAAGTTCAAAAATAACGCCACAGTTAAATGGTCTGACCATATGCGATGAAAAATTGTGTACAGGCGATATTTCCACGGTTGTTATTCGACTTGATTCAATTTATGCCCTGTAAACATTCACAATAAAACATAAAATTCGTCTACCTGCAACCAATGTCAACGATTTTCCTTAACTCTGCCTAAACCTGGACCAGAGTCTCTCCCCTATAACTGCTTCCTCGATAATTATAGCATGATCGTTTTCAAGTCTAGCATGGATGCATTCTTGCGGAGGCGTTTTCTTTTAGATATAATATCCTGTTCAAATTTCAGCATTGTTGATCACAACAATGAAAATAATAACAGCAACAACAACAAAAACAACAACAATAATAATATAATAATAAAAACAACAACAACAATAATAATAATAATAACAACAACAAAATTAACAACAATAACAACAATAATAATAACAACAATAATAAGTATAAACATTCCAATAACAATAACAATAATAATAATATTAATAATAATAATAACAATAAAAATAACAAACACAATAATAATAATAATAATAATTATTATTATTATTATTATTATAATAATAACAATAACAACAAAATTAACAACAATAAAAACAATAATAATAACAATAAAAAGAAGAATAAACATTCCAATAACAACAACAATAATAATAATAAGAAGAAGAAGAAGAAGAAGAAAAAGAAGAATAAGAAGAAGCAGAAGAACAATAATAGCAATAATGAAAAAGCTGAAATATTAAGAAACCCCCTTGAATATCAAAACTAACACACAGGAACGACAAGCGCAGGCCAGACAAACTGCTGCAAAGGCAAAACATGAAACACTACATAGAACAAAGAACACCGAAGGCCGCCTAAAACATCGAGGATTTGTAGGTTCATTTCAATTGTCCTTCCAGACAACTTGATACTACTCCTAGTGTACCAACTACGATCGGGATTATTTGTGTTTTAACCCCTATGTATACTCCTTATCTCCAAGGCCAATGGAGCATAATTGCACCACTTCTCATTCTCCTTCTCTCTCACATTCCTGTCCCAGGATGCGGAAAAGTCTACAATCTGCCCGTTATTTTAGACCTTATCAATGAAGACCAAATCTGGACGATTATGTTTCAATTGCTTGGTCGTTATGACACTTTTGTCCTACCAAACCTCTACCTTGCCATCCACACTTGTTCTCACTTCATCAGGTACCTCCTCAAACCATTTTCCAGCATACTTCACCCCTACCCTCTTACACACCTCCCCATATATCCGGAGTCCCATGCGATCGTATCTTTTGTGGTACTCTCTCTGGGCCAGTCCAGTTGCTTTTGTTTTACGGCATATCAACCCTTTTCAGGTTATTTAATGCCGAATCCAGCTATTTTGTAGAATTTTTTAAAATAGAATATATCGTACATATATTTTTTTCAAGTCGGTTTCTATTTAACCCATAGTTGGGACGCTAATAGGTACTACCACTCCAAGTCAGAGTGGACCTGGGAGCAATGGAAATGAAAGGGTGGCTCCACACCCCCAAAGCCTGCAAGCTGGGGCCTCACCATCGGATATAGTGTAAGGTCATATCCAAGATCGAAGAAGAAGAATCTAAAGAAGAAATAGAAGGCGAAATGGGTCTCATTAAAAGTTATGGCGATAATTAATAGTAAAGAAAATACTGAAAGTTATGTATGATGTACGTACTTGTTACAGAAGAAAAATGGCATATTGCCAAAAAAAAAAAAAAAGTGAAAAAAATCATCACGTAATTTGATCAAGTACTTGTTTTTTATTCAAGAAAATCAAAGGTTATATATTATTTTAATTGGAATTCATTATTGAGATGAGTATTATTTATATTTATTTATTTATTGCGGGCTATTATTCTCATCTTTATTAGTTGTTGTTTCACGACGTTTCGGCCAACTATTCCTCTGGCCTTCGTCAGGTGGTAACCGCGACGGATAGGAACTCTGAATCTCCTGACTGCATTTTCAGCAATTACTGCCTTCCGTAGTTGTTGTCGTCCCACCACGTTTTGGCCAAGTAAGCTTCTCACCGGCTTTGGGTAGGATTGAAACCGCTATCTTCAGACAATCATCATCTGGAACCGTAGAGATTCAACGTGGTGAGATGACAACAATTACGGCTGGCACTAATTGCTGAGAATGCAGTTAGGAGATTCGAAGTTTCTATCAGTTGCGGTTACCACCTGACGAAGACCAGAGGAATAGTTGGCCGAAAAGTCGTGAAATAACAACTAAAAAAAAAAGATGAGAATAATAGTCCGCAATAAATAAATTAATATAAATAACACTCATCTCAATAATAAATTCCAATTAATTAATATACCATTCGGTACGCATCCGACCATGGAAGATCAGATAATAAATGTGAATTAATAAGATAAAAAAAATCCAACCTTGACCGCCCTTCGGGGCCCGTGGCACAGTTGATAGAGACGTTGAATCTCTACAGTTTCAGGTGAGAATTGTCTGAAGATAATATAACTCAAAGGTTAATCCGTCTCAATGAAGGTGTCGGGGAACGTAGCGGCCAAAGCAGAATCAAGGGCAGACAACTAAGTATCATTTCAATTGTTTTTTTTTGTTTTTTGATAATGTTGGAAATACAACCGAAACATAATAATTAAAACAAAATAATAATTTTGTAAAATAATGTGTATTTAAAAGAAAAAAAAAAAACTAGAAAATAAAATTTTTAAATTCTGAAAACATCTTTTTCGAAAAGTCATTTTAAATAAATTAAAAAACAAAATTTAAAGAATATAAACATGCTTCAGCGTTCACTTATCGGTAAAAAAAAAAGAAGAAGCAAATTTGTTTTTCGAAAAAAGCAAAAAACAAAACAAAACATGCTATCTTTATTCCGCAACAAATATATACGCAATAAAAGTTCTTCATTTTCGTTTATCGTCAAAAGTGTCGATCTGAATAAGCGCCGAAGAAATAAAAAAAAAAGAAAAAGAAGATGCCTGTAAAGTGCCGGTGATTCCCTTGTAATTAATAACAGCCCTTTAATTACCCGACACTTTTTCCCTTGCGACCTTCGCCATTCGTTTTACCGCCGTTTTCTTTCACCATTGCACTGCCAACCCGTCGGACGTAAATCGCGAACATCGGTCCTCGAATTCATCATCTCCTTATTGGCAACAATTTTGATGACCGACGTTATGGCCATTGGCGCAAGTAAAACCGTTTTATAACCAGGAAATTTGGTCAGGACGCCTCCACCTTCGTGTTCCTTGTCGGTTATTGTTATTTACTGATGGAAACGATCCTCCTTCACCCCCGGGCCTTTCGCCGCCATGATTTTTGTCACCATTTCTAGAGAAGGAATTCGTTTTTTTTTTTTTTTATTATTTTACTTTATATTTTCAATCGTTGCTATACGTTTTATTTTTTATTGTTTTCTTCTTCTTCTTCTTCTTCTTCTCTTTCGTTTTCCTTTCTGTCTTCTTCTTTTCCTTCTACTTTTCTTTAGCTTCTATTTTTCTGTCTTGTTTTTTTCTTCTTCTTCATTTTCTTCCTCTTCTTCTTCTTCTTCTTCTTCTTCTTCTTATATATATATATATATATATATATATATATATATAACTACTTAAGCCTGATGAAACCTACAGGGGATGAAACGCAGAATATTCAGTGTAGCTTAATCGCCATATATATTTTATAAATTACTATATATATATATATATATATATATATATATATATATATATATATATATATATATATATATATATATATATATTACTGATGGGACAATACCAATATTTTCCTCGGTTCCGATCCAATTACCGATTCTGATTCCGATTCTTTATAACTCTCTAAATGTTTAACCATAAAAGTGTTACTTTGTCTCGGTTACCGTGAAAACAGATATTAATTGTACCTATATTTTCTCAAACGTAAAAACACACGACGAGGTGATCTAGAGATTTTAGTCTTACTGGAATTTTAAATCAATAAATATTTATTATTTTATTATTACTACAAGCAGTTGAAGATGTTTCTCAAACCAAAACCAAACATAAAAGATAATATTAATATAAGGAATCGGTTTTGGCATCGGAAAATAGGCTAAAAATGTTCCGGTTACAATACCGCTTCCAATACCCCCAAAAGCTCTGATTTTTCCGATTCCGGATTCCGATTAATCCTCCCAACACTAATACAGACTTTTCTTTGGACTACTGCGCTGCACGGAAAAAAAAATCATTATTTCAGCTGTTTTGAAAACTTTCCAATCGGATTATATGCATCGTCACGCTGGACTTATTTTGGAATACTTTCTCTCTAAAGAACACTTTTGCATTTCGGATCATCTTGACTGTAGTTTCATTCACACTGAAATATTATGCGCGGTTTGTTTTTATATTAGTTTTTTTACATATCTAACAGTTTTTCATTTTTTTTATTTGGTAATTTATAACTACAATAAATTGCGATTTCACTTAATGCCTTAACTAGCAAATTCTGGCATTGCTACAAATATAATTTGCTGATTTCTTAATGTCCTCTGATGTGAAGAATAATAAGAATAGCATTCTTTGAAACTCTGCGGAATCAGGATTTTGTAAATTGTTTTTTGGAGTATTCAGTCGAACAATAAATTTTGATTGTAAAGTTCAACTTACAGTTTTAATTTTTTTTCTCTCATATATATATATACACAGAGCATCAAAACAATACGGTAGGAACGCAGAATATAAGGTCCGGAATTGGGAAGAAGAAAAAAAATTAAATAAAGAGAAAAATAATAATAATAACCTAAATTAAGTGAACGCACGTAATTAGTTGCAAGAAACATTTAAAAATAGGAATACAAAAATAATTAGATATAAAAAAAATAATTATAACAAACGGAAAAAAACCCTCTGGAGAAAGTATAGGTAATTTTTTTATCACATGGTTTTCCTTAAAAGGGAAACAGATTCCATAATGTCCATCAAAAAAGTGTGCTTCTCAACGTCTGAAGAGAGGTCGCTCTAGTGAATATTTTCAAACGATGTAAGGTTTGAAATTGTCCGAATGGTCGCCAAACATTTATAACGAACAATGAAAATACACAACTTGTTGCTACCAATCCAATCTTTGCTGTCCTGATTTTGTTGAAATAATATATATATATATATATATATATACATACATATATATATACATATATATATATACATATACATATATATATATATACATATATATATATATATATATATATATATATATATATATATAGTAAGTTCTAAAATGTATATGACGATTAAGCTACACTGAATATTCCTATACTCTAGGATTCTTCAGGCTTATGGCTGAAGAATTCTAGAGTTGATGAAACGCGGAATATTCAATGTAGCTTAATCGCCATATACATTTTATAACTTACTAAATAGCTCTACCTACGTATTGACCACTTTTGAAGTAAATACTTAAAGTTTATGCATAAATCTATACTTTCGTACATTAATTTTATGTGAGTTATTGGCAGCAAGTCATTATTCAAGCACGTCTGGTTAAACACGATAGAGTTATTCTTTTTCCGATTTTTCTGGATATCTTTTCTATTCGCCGAGTATTTTTTTAATTTCACGGGCTTTGTATAAAATGGCGCCCAAAGGTTGTTGCTCAACCATATTCTTCTCTAGCGCTTTTACATCGGTGCATCCAATTATATTCATGAGCGACTGTTGTTGTTGTTTTCATTTTTCTTTTCCGTTGAGGCTTGGTATATTTATAGCATTTTTTCTCTTGGTTATAAAGGTGGGCGCGGGAAGGTTAGAAGCGAATTATATTATTAATTAATATATATATATATATATATATATATATATATATATATATATATATATATATATATATATATATTGTAAGTTATAAAATATATATGGCGATTAAGCTACACTGAAGATTCCGTGTTTCATCCACTCTAGGATTCTTCAGGATTATGCATAAGCCTGAAGAATCCTAGAGTGGATGAAATGCGAAATATTCAGTGTAGCTTAATTGCCATATTTTATAACTTACTAACTAGCTCTACCTACGCATTAAGCACTGTTGAATTAAATACTTAAAGTTTACGCATAAATTTATGATTTCGTATATTAATTTTATGTGAGTAAATGAAGTATATATATATATATATATATATATATATATATATATATTGGAGGGTGTAACATTTTTTTATGGCTATATACGGACCAATTATATACTTGTATACTATATATTTTAGGTTGCGGAATTAAAAAATAAAAATAAATATGCTAGCTTACCGGTTTCGAAGGTCGCTCAACAGAGCTAAAATAGAGCTTAATAATCACATTCAAAAAACAATTGGCGATGAAAAAGGGGGCAAGAAAAAAACCCGGGAAAAGTTATTATTAAATAGAAACTTGTTCGCAAAGAGAATATCATGATAATTTAATAACATAATATAATATAAAACATTTAACACGCATATACATATATGTTATATAATAATAAATTAATAACACACAATATATATCGCAGGTATACATATATATTACATTAATATAAATTAATAACGCACATATACAAAACGTAACACAGATGTGCATATATATCGTATCTCATTATAATTTAATAGCACATATATACAAAACATAAAACGCACATATACATATAAATTCTATCAATATAATTTAATAACCCACATATAAAAACATGTAACACACAAACATATATATTATATTGTTATAATTTATAACACGCATATACAAAATATATAACACACATAAACACATATATTTTATCATTATAAATTAATAACGCACTTACACAAAACATATAACGCACATATACAAAACATAACACTCTTATACACATATATGATATCATTATGAATTCATAACGCACATATACAAAACAATACCTTCTATTTACGCACTGCGCGATTAAATATTATTCTGTACTTTTAAACAACGATTTTAAGAATCCGACTTTTTAAAATTATTTTACAACATACAGAAAAACAATTAGTTACGAAAAATCTTTTCTTTACAGAAATCTCGATTAAAAAACGACATTATAGTAGTTGTTTTTAATGCAGCAATCCATGATAGTGTAGAAATTATAGTGGGTGTTCTTTGCTTTGCTCAGGGTTTAAATAAATCACTCGCTTGGACATGCCAGTGTCCGTCAGTCCTCGCCAGTGGCCACGAGTGCTCACCATCACCGGAAGGTCCCGTTAAGACCCGTCAGAACCCATTTCCATTCAGCAGGACCAACCTATGCCTGCCAGTACCCCGTGTGCCCGCCTGTACCCACATCTTTTCGCCAGGGCCCGCCTATGTCTGCCTGTACCCGCCAGTGCCCGGAAATGACAGTAGATAACTTAAAAGCGGAAACCCGCGTGAACACACCAGAACCCTTACTGTGCCAGACATGATTCGCCTCTACCTGTTAAGGCCCGTCTGTACACGTTAATGCCCGTTTGCCATGATTCGCCATCGCCCACCAGAACCTGCTAGGACTCGCTAGAACCCGCCGGTGCTTTGAGGTTAGATTAGACAACTTAAAAGAGCCATGTCAACGTGGATGACGGTGCCTGCCACTCGATGACAGTACCCGGTAATTGTAGCCTTGCTATAGGTGTACGTGCGCTATCTTGGTCATTTAAATAACGGAGCTAGCGACTACGTTATAACAGAGAATAGATTTTAAATAATTGACACTTGAAACGTATTTTGCTCACAATTATTTTACGGGGAGATGACAAAGAATATTTATTGTTTTAAAAAAAATTGAATGTTTACAATTTTCAATACGGAAATAAGGATATAAAGAAGAAACGGTAATGCAGAAAAATAGGCGACTAGAAGTCCGCAGCAAACAATATCGGATAAAAAAAACAATAAAATAATACTCATTAATTTATTATTTGATGCAAAAATAATCATATGCAATGTTTATTTTTCATCTCTTTTTTTGTTGCGGACTTCGATCCGCCTAATGTCCTGTATCATCTTTTTATCATTTTTCCTCTTAGAATGTGATTACTTGAGAATAGTTTATTTGTCTAAAGGAAGACGCAACAAGTTTTTGTTTACATTAGACTTGAAGACGACTTATTTATTTATTTATTTTTCTGTTTTTCACCCCAAGAAGTTGTAAGGGACTACTATTTGGGACCAGATTTGCTGGTATACTATATAGGGAGTTTGGAAGCGAGATGACCATCACATTACACTTAATCTTCTGCATGTCGGTACAGGTAGAGAAGAAGAGGCCTGGGAGGAAATTCCAAAGTCTAGAAATGGAGAGAAGGCTTTACGGCGTCTAGGGATATCTACAGTTGTAGGGCTGGGATTTTGCTGCTTTCCTGGTTGGTCGAGGGTATATATGTTGAGGGGAAACTAGTGTTTTAAGCTCGTCCGAGGATTACCATTAAAGTACTTGTAAAACAGTCACAGAGATGCCACAGTTCGGCGATGGGACAGAGGTTAGAGTTTGGCTGACAGTGCGGGACCTATTAGTTTGGCGAATGGTTTTTTAACACTATCTAGGAGCGAGAGACACGAGGCAGATGACCGAGCCCAGATGTGACAACAATATTCCATGCATGGGCGAATAGTGGATTTGTAGAAATACAGGACATGGAGGTGTGAGAAATTTTCTAGCAGGATAGAGAGAGCCCACATTCCTCGCAGCAGCCTTGGCAAGTACCTCAATGTACTTGCTCCAGCTATTATTATGATATTGATAAATTTTATTATTATTCAAATTATTACGATTATTTTTGTTGTTGTTATTATTATTATTATTATTATATTATTATTATTATTATTATTATCATTATTATCATTACTTTATTATTATTATTATATTTATTATTATTATTTATTATAATTATTACATTTATAATCATTATTTATATTTGCATTATAATTAATATCATTATTATTATTTATTTTTATTATTATTATTATTTTACAATTATTATTGTTTTCATTATTATTATTATTATTATTATTTTTATTATTATAACTATTATTTTAATAATTATTATTATTTTCATTATTATTAATATTATTATAATTATTAATATTTTCATTATTATTTTATTATTATTATCATTATCGTTTTTATTTTTATTTTTTTATAATTAGAATTATCTTCATAATTATTATTTATTATTTTCATTTTTATAACGATTATTGTTATTTTCATTATTATTATTATTATTATTATTATTATTATTAGTAGTAGTAGTAGTAGTAGTAGTAGTAATAGTAGTAGTAAGAGGTAGACGAGGTGGAAGAGCAGAGGGAGGAGGAGAAAGAAGAGGAGAAAGAGAAGGAGGAGTAGGGAGAGTATGGAGGAATATTTTATTCATCGTTTTTTCTTTCTTCCTTAAATGTATTTCCTCTTTGCTTTTCTTCTTCTACTTTTATTTCTCCACCCGCCCCCCCCATCCACTTCTATCGAGAACCTATGACCGGATATTTCCCACTCGACTTCCTTCCCGATCGAACCTGGCAGCATCGGTAAATGTCGCAAATGGCGCTTTTAGACGGGCCTGTCTCATCAAAAACGGAACAGCACCGGCGAAATCGACGTCACTTTGGTCAGATTTCCATGAGCAGCAACAAGACTCGTGCTCATACGCGTCGTAAAGTTCGCAAAGGAACGAAAACCGAGCTATATGGCCAACCCGTCGGTGAAATTGGCCACTTATTTCAGAAATGAGGAGGCCAGGGAAGAAGACAAAAATATCAAAAAGAAATATCGGATGGATATCAAAAGGTTAAGAAACATATAAATACCGTATTATGATATGTGCCTCAATATATAAAATAAAGCATTTCATATATATATATATATATATATATATATATATATATATATATATATATATATATATATATGTGTGTGTGTGTGTGTGTGTGTGTGTGAGAGAGAGAGAGAGAGAGAGAGAGTAGAATAATGAAAATAGTATTCCGACAAAATAAAGAAACAAAAAGGAACTAACCGAGTTATGTGTTCATCATGGTTTCGTCTTTATTTCAGAAAAAGTATCGAAATAAAGACGAAACGTTTATGAACACATAACTCGGTTTGTTCCTTTTAATTTCTCCTTCTCTCTCTCTCTCTCTCTCTCTCTCTCTATATATATATATATATATATATATATATATATATATATATATATATATATATATATATATATATATATATCAACCGAACCAAATATTTGAATATATAATGTATATGAAGCCTTACAATATTTTCTCCAAATTTACTGGATTCGGCATTAAATTCCCCAAAAATGCTTGGCATGCTGTACCAACCTAACCAAACAAAACCAATCACCAATCTACATGTCTATAAAAGCGAAATTGTCTGTGTGTGAGTCTGTGTGTGTACATTTCCCTACCAAACTACTCTGTCAATTTTAAGTCTACAAACCCGAGATTTAACATAAGGGCTATTGAGATTTGAAGAAAATCTTTTTAATCGATTTTCGGCAAAAAAATTTGGCTGTCAAGGGGTCAAAGTTCAACGATTTTACCTTTGAAAACTCTACCAAACTCCTCCGCCAATTTTGGTTCTAAACACTTGCAATTTTATATGTAGATTACTTGGGCATGGATCAAACTAATTTGATTTGAGCCCAAAACAATTAATATTCAGTGATCAAAATTGGGATCAAAGTTAAAAAAAAAAATTGACCTCTGCGGTCTCTACCAAATTACTCAGCCAATTTTTGGTCTAATCATTTGAAATTTTACATAAAGGTATTCAGACATACAGCAAGCTTTTTAATCGGTTTTTGGTCGCAAATTTGACTGCTAAGGCCGCAAAGTTAAAAAGATTTGACCTTTGAGGTCTCTAGCAAACTATTCAGCCAATTTTGAGTCTAAAGATTTCAAATTTTACATAAAGGTGATTAAGACATGCCGCAAGCTGTTTAATCAGTTTGGGGGCGAAAATTTGGCTGCCAAGAGAAAGTTGAAAGGGCAGACTCTACCAAACTTTTATGCCAATTTGGGTCTAAACCCTGGAAATTTTAGATGTAGGTTACCTGGACATGAAGCAAACTTTTATATATATATATATATATATATATATATATATATATATGCACATAAAATTATGAACAGTACATAGGGCCCGAGCAAAGCCGGGCTGAACTGCTAATAAAAAAAAAATTGTAATATACGTATGCAAATCATACGAAATGACGTCATCGGCGGGGAGAAATGAAGATTTAAAAAGGAGGTCACGTTGGAGACGGAAAATAACGTTCGAGATCAAGTTTACAGGGTGATGATGTTCGATAAGACGATCACGTGAGGTCGTCACAGCGGTGACGAGAGAACGAGATTTTTTAAAAATTCCATTTTCAGTCCAAACTATGTACAGTGCCACTTTAATGTAGGGGCCCACTATCGAGGATACAAGTTGCAGGGACACTATGTGGGGAGTTGAACAGCAATATGTCTGCTCACATTACACTTGAACTTCTGCATGTCAGTACAGTCGGAAAAGCAGGACCTGGTAGGGAATTCCAAAGTCAAGCAGTCTGTGGAAGGAACTATTAGAGTAGAAGTCTTTCTTACATCTAGGGGTCTCTATTGTGCAAAGGTGGGATTTAGCTGCTTGTCGGGTTTATCGGGGATATTTACGTCGAGGGGTACAAGAGCTTGTAGTTCGATCGAGCATCCACCATTAAAATGCTTGTAGAATAGGCAGATGGATGCAACATTTCGTCGAAGGGACAGAACCCCCCCCCCACAAAAAAAAATAAAAGCGAATTGAAGTTCTTTCCTATTCTTTGTCTACTTTGCGACTGATGGAGGCAATATGTTAGGAGCTGGACAACGTTATAGAATTAATCTACGTGAAAAAGGTTGAAATGCTGTGAAAACAAAACAAAGCAAAACAACTAAACAAAACAACAAAACAACTAAACAAAACAACTAAAAAAAACAACAAAATAAAACAAAACAACAAAACAAAACAACTAAACAAAACAAAACAAAAAAAACAAAACAAAACAACAAAACAAAACAACCAAACAAAACAAAACAACTAAACAAAACAAGAAAACAACAAAACAACTAAACAAAAAAAAACAAGAAAACAAAACAAAACAACTAAACAAAACAAAACAACAAAACAAAACAACTAAACAAAACAAGAAAACAAAACAAAACAACTAAACAAAACAAAACAACTAAACAAAACAACTAAACAAAACAAGAAAACAAAACAACTAAACAAAACAAAACAACAAAACAACAAAAATAAAACAAAGCAAAACAACAAAACAACAAAACAAAACAATGCAAAACAACTAAACAAAACAAAACAAACAAAAGAACTAAACAAAAAAAACAACTAAACAAAGCAAAACAAACAAAACAACTAAACAAAACAAAACAACAAAACAATAAAACAAAACAACTAAACAAAACAAAACAAAACAACTAAACAAAACAAACAAAACAACTAAACAAAACAAAACAAACAAAACAAACAAAACAAAACAACTAAACAAAACAAAAGAAACAAAAAAACTAAACAAAACAAAACAAATCAACTAAACAAAACAAAACAAAACAACAAAACAAAACAAAACAACTAAACAAAACAAAATAAACAAAACAAAACAAACAAAGCAAAACAACTAAACAAAACAAAACAAACAAAACAACTAAACAAAACAAAACAAAACAAATCAACTAAACAAAACAAAACAACTAAACAAAACAAACAAAACAACTAAACAAAACAAAACAAACAAATCAACAAAACAAAACAACAAAACAAAACAACTAAACAAAAAAAAATAAACAAAACAAAACAAACAAAACAAAACAACTAAACAAAAAAAACAAAACAACTCAACAATACAAAACAAAACAAAACAACTAAACAAAACAAAACAAACAAAACAACGAAACAAAACACCATGGATAAATATTTGAAGAGATTAAAAAAAACGTGAATTACGTGATTTTGCATATTATAACTCGAAAATGGTTAGTATGCCGTAAAAAATATAACTCGAAAATGGTTGGTATGCCGTAAAAAAAAAATATCAAACTAAACACAATAAATATAAACTACTCTAACTATGAATGGATTTGCGCATGCACAAAGTAATAAAAATATTTTTGTACGCATTATTATCCGGCATAATTGCGTTGACACACCGGTTCTCTTCAGATCACCGAAGTTAAGCAACGTTGAGCTTGCTTAGCACAAAATGGGTGAACATTTAGGAATTCTAAGCGCTGTATGTGCTCTCCGCTTATCTCGGTATTGTTTCCTGTCGTCCTGTACATACACTTAACTTGCCACTGGTATTTAACAATGTCGATTCAGGAAAGGTGTGGTTGAAGATTGCGCACCTCCTGCCACAAAAATTTTACGCGCACGCACCCTCACAGTGGCTATCCATAGTCTGTCAAAAACTGAAGGAGCCTGTGTTATTCATAACTCTCAAACAATATTTTACTCGTTATAAACCATTTTTGATGTATGAGGTAAATGCAAAAACTTTTACTAAAACTGAATTCGGCAGTAAATAACCTGTAAAGGTTTGAGATGCCGTAAAACAAAACACTCAAACCAAACACCATGAATAAATATTTGAAGTTATAAAAAAAAATGGAGCATAGAAAACTTTTACCAAAATGACTGGATTCGGCATAAAATAATTTTTAAAAAAAAGGTTGATATGCCGAAAAACAAAACAGTCAACCTAAACCTCACAAATAAATATTTAAAGATATTTAAAAAAAAAAAAAATGGAGCATAGAAAACTTTTACCAAAATGACTGGATTCGGCATAAAATAATTAAAAAAAGGTTGATATGCCGTAAAACAAAACAGTCAACCCAAACCTCACGAATAAATATTTAAAGATATTCAAAGATGGAGCATAGAAAACTTTTACCAAAATGACTGGATTCGGCATAAAATAATTTAAAAAAAAAGGTTGATATGCCGTAAAACAAAACAGTCAACCCAAACCTCACGAATAAATATTTAAAGATATAAAAAAATGGAGCATAGAAAACTTTTACTAAAATGACTAGATTCGGCATAAAATAATAAATAAAAAAGGTTGATATGCCGTAAAACAAAACAGTCAACTTAAACCTCACGAATAAATAAAAAAGATGGAGCATAGAAAACGTTTACCAAAATGACTGGATTCGGCATAAAAAATAAAAAAGGTTGATATGCCGTAAAACAAAACAGTCAACCCAAACCTCACGAATAAATATTTAAAGATATTTAAAAAAATAGAGCATAGAAAACTTTTACCAAAATGACTGGATTCGGCATAAAAAAATAAGAAAAGTGTATATGCCGTAAAACAAAACAGTCAACCAAAACCTCACGAATAAATATTTAAAGATATTAAAAAAAAAAAAAAAAAAAATGGAGCATAGAAAACTTTTACCAAAATGACTGGATTCGGCATAAAATAATTAAAAAAAAAGGTTGATATGCCGTAAAACAAAACAGTCAACCCAAACCTCACGAATAAATATTTAAAGATATTTAAAGAAAAAAATGGAGCACAGAAAACTTTTACCAAAATGACTGGATTCGGCATAAAATAATTAAAAAAAAAGGTTGATATGCCGTAAAAAAAAACAGTCAACCCAAACCTCACGAATAAATATTTAAAGATATTAAAAAAAAAAAAAAATGGAGCATAGAAAACTTTTACCAAAATGACTGAATTCGGCATAAAATAATTAAAAAAAAAGGTTGATATGCCGTAAAACAAAACAGTCAACCCAAACCTCACGAATAAATATTTAAAGATATTTAAAAAAAATGGAGCATGGAAAACTTTTACCAAAATTCGGCATAAAATAATTTAAAAAAAAGGTTGATATGCCGTAAAACAAAACAGTCAACCAAAACCTCACGAATAAATATTTAAAGATATTAAAAAAAATGGAGCATGGAAAACTTTTACCAAAATGACTGGATTCGGCATAAAATAATAAAAAAAGGTTGATATGCCGTAAAACAAAACAGTCAACCCAAACCTCAGAAATAAATATTTAAAGATATTTAAAAGAAAATGGAGCATAGAAAACGTTTACCAAAATGACTGGATTCGGCATAAAATAATAAAAAAAGGTTGATATGCCGTAAAACAAAACAGTCAACCCAAACCTCACGAATAAATATTTAAAGATATTAAAAAAAAAAAAAATGGTGCATAGAAAACTTTTACCAAAATGATCAGATTTGGCATCAAATTACCTGAAAAGGATTAATATGCCGTAAAAAAAAAGCAACCAAACTAAATCAATCACGACGCGTTCATCCAGGCACTCCGTCCCCGTCACACAGAAATCATCATCATCATCATCATCATCATCATCATCATCATCATCATCATCATCACAAAAAAATCTTATCTCCTCAAATCTTTTCTGAAAGAAAGACCAAAAAGACATTTTTTTTTAAATTCCTTAAAAATCTTCCATTTATTTCAAACTTGAATGGTTTCTATCTCATTCGTCGTATCGCATTTAATCTGATTTGTATATATCCAAGGCAAGAAAATAAATATCCTTATCAGCATATTATACGGAATATCAACGTATACTCGTATATCCATGCTAATCTGTTTGTGGGTCGAGCACTCCGGTGAGTGAAACCGTTAGCTGCAATTAGCAATCTTCTAGCTGTATAACAGCAAGACCCGTGCTAAGATAGGTTACGGAATATCAAGCTTTTTCGCGTAATTACACACAAGATACTGCCAAAAACGTTTTAACAAAAGTAAGCTCCCTATATAGGCCTAGAAAAATTCTCTTACCTGCCAGTATCCTATCTCCACAAAGCCACGATCCGCCCAGACATTACGTATTCTTGCAACACATAGGCTGACTACAACTTTCTTCCTCTGAAACAGGATTGTAAAAAGTCTAATCAAATGGGGGGGGTTAAATTCATGAGAGTTTAAAAAATACAGACAGAAGTTTTCCTATTCGTTGACAAAAATACAGAGAGAAGTTTTCCTATCCGTTGACAAAAATAGAAAAGACATAACTTATCTTCTATAATATAACTCTCACCTGTCGGTTTAAATGTATGTATGCATGTATGTATGTATGCGTACGGAATTTCACGAGGTCGGTATCCATTTGAAGCAGGACTCTTCGGACGACAAATATCGAAAAATTGGCTAAAAACATTAATTCTTTCACTCTCAATTAGGCACTTTTCTACAGGGGGGTGTCGCTTTTTTCGCCGATATTTTCGAAAGTCATCCTCTTTTTTCGATTGACTAGACTAAATTTAAACTTTCGGCGGTTACGGTTTGGAGAAATACAAATAAAATAATCGTAAATAAATAATTTTTGTACACGAAAAACGTATTTTTGTTTTGAAATTCTAGTTTTAATCACGCACAACTTGGGTAAAGAAAATATTTTAAAAATATGTAGGGTCACCTGAATAATCAGAACCCCCTTCCATATTTCTTTTTCCGTTTCGTCTTTTTCAACTATTTCAGCGGATTATTGCACACAAAGCTACCAGATCTATAAAAAAAATTGAAAAAAAAAAATTAATATTTCGAAGGGGGTTCAGTTTCACATACAACGTTCTAGTATATCGATCCTCCATTTTACAAAACCGATTTACAGCCCCGATTTAATGTTGACTCCTTCAACCCCCTCCCTTCTTTTATTATGATTATAGTTATATATGGCATATTTGTATTTAAATCATTTTTTTTGTTTAATTAAACTGTGTTAAATTACATTTATTTTTAAGGAAAAAAAACCCCTTAAAATAAGTTAAAACAAAAAATTGAATAGCAGTAGTGACTTTTAAGTCTCACTTAAGACAGGGAGGCCATGAAATAGATAAGCAGACGAATTTTTTGTAAACCGGATGACAAAAACATGATAGACGATTTAAACGCCTAATCAGGCAAGCTGATCACATTTATATATATATATATATATATATATATATATATATATATATATATATATATGAGCAAACAGTTAATAAAATATGTTAAAAAACACTTTGAAATGAGTTAAAAACATATTTAATCTGAAAAGGAAACACTAGATAAATGGATAGTCCTTAATCCACGGAGTTTCGAAGAAATACTCTCCTTCTCATCAGAGGGCAGGAATTAGCAAAATGCAGGATCGGATTTTGCATGCAGAAGTATTTGATGAAACAACAAGTAAGTCAAAGATCTTACTTGAAAACAAAATAAGTTAAGCAGAGCGAATATGGTAAAGAAAAAGGTGATTACGCACACACACACACACACGTATATATATATATATATATATATATATATATATATATATATATAAATTCATATATATCCGTTAACATACATTTTTTCTTGATAAACCTAGAACCTATAATTAGATGGAATCGAGAAATTGCATCGACAACGAACAACGCCGGACCCAAAGTGGGATTCGATCTCATCAGTGACGAGCTCCGACATAGGCGCGAACCCAGGTCGTCGCACGCATGAAGTGTGCAATACTGGCGACCTAACCGTATGGGCCACGCCGCAATCTATTGGTTATCCCTCGATTTTAATTTTTTTTTTTTTAAATATTTTA
This sequence comes from Euprymna scolopes, assembly GCF_053919585.1. Lineage (NCBI taxonomy): Eukaryota > Metazoa > Mollusca > Cephalopoda > Sepiida > Sepiolidae > Euprymna > Euprymna scolopes. The sequence goes on from NC_136525.1 coordinate 39,627,861, forward strand.
TCTAGTTCTACATTCTAGAATGTGACAAGTCACGCGTCCTATACAACTAAGATAGGTACTGCTGATATGCAGGCGGAAGACATCACATCTACAAACATTAACTGAAATCAGCCGACTCCCCAGACACGATTTCGGAACAACCTATTTGTTGAGGGACATCACGTCCCTGCGAAGGATGATCCGCTTTTTTCTACATAATGTTGCTAATGTATATATGTCTAATGTATGTTTAATGTCTAATACATATATATATATATATATATATATATATATATATATATATATATATATATATATTATAGTAAAAAAATAATTATATATATATATATATAGTTATTTAATTATAAAATATATATGGCGATTAAGCTACACTGAATATTCCACGTTTCATCCACGCTAGGATTCTACTTTTGTTAAAGCTTATCCAGGCGCATAAGACTGAAGAATCCTAGAGTGGATGAAACGCGGAATATTCAGTGTAGCTTAATCGCCATATATATTTTATGACTAACTAACTAGCTCTACCTACGTATTGAGCACTTTTGAAGTAAATACTTAAAGTTTAAGCATAAATTCATACTTTCGTATGTTAATTTTATGTGAGTAAATTAAGTATATATATATATATATATATATATATATATATATATATATATATATATATATATATATATACTCATTCACATGCACCTCTGCGTCAATAAAACAAAACTCATCAGTGTCGCTTGACTAGCACCTTTATCCAGCCGTAAATCGAACCTACGACCATCGAGTTGACAGTTGGCAGCTCTACCCACAGGACCATAAACTGGTGACTGCGAATGCCTCTCATCAAGTGCCTATTAAATAAGCTCCACCGTGCTCGAACTGCTAGTTTGTTTTCAAACAAACGGACAGTGAGCTCCGTTTAAGGATAAACAAAGCATTGGTTGAAAATACATTTGCGACAGTGCTCAACCCAAAGAGGGGGGAGACAGATGGAACGATAAAAGTATCGCCCAAGAAAACATGACATGATTCCATCTCCGTTTGATGAAAACTGGTTTTCTCTTTTTGTTGCAGACAATCTACTAGTTGGCTAGTTGTGTACAAATACCAAGACATAGATTTCAGACATGCTAGAAGTATGATGTCTGAAAGTGGCACAATATTCAACGAGCGAGACCGGAGATGTGCCGCTGTACAACTCATGCTCTTTACCGATCCAAGTTTTTACAACGGTACCATTGTCAGCACACTCAATATGCAAATCCGGGTGCTACAACGAAATTTACGGCTACGGTTATGGTTTACGGGTGTAATGTCAAGTAAGGGTCATATCATGCCACCTCACATCATCTGAATGTGCTGAAGTGTGTGGTTTCTATCTCATTCTGATGCAGTCAGGTAGCCGCTGGCAGAGCCTGGGTGTGACAGCAGGACTCGACGACGTCCTAGAAATTCAAAGAAACGTAGGCTTGGCTTCAGGAGGAAAGCTACGGCTTTGTACCAGTCTCGCAATGTCCCAACTCCTCCACCGACCTGAACCCACTGGACTACTTCGTTTGATCATACATCGAGAATATCACCTACATGACCTCCCACAACACCCTAGCCGATCCTTCAATTTATCGTCGAGCTCCCCTCGGCGCTTGTGGAAAAGACACGCTCCCAATTCTGAACTCGTATCGAGGCGGAGATTGAGGCTGAAAGCAGCTACATTTAATATATAGCAACTGTGCTATATAATCAAGTTATTGATTTTTTCAGTAACAGTTTCAAAATAAAACTGTAGTGTTCTTTTCTTTAGGATGACAATTTTATCATTTCACCCAATATATATATTGAAAGATTTCGGCGCGTTTTTCTTGATCTGTGTTGGTTAATAGAAATTCTTGTGTGCGGGGCGTTTGCTCAGTTGGTAGAGTGCTTACCTCGCATGCAAGAGGATCGGATTTCGAATCCTGAGTTCGAATGTGTCTAACTGATGAGTCCAAATGAGGGCGAAACTCGAGTCTTGGACTTCCGGTTCGTTGACTGTCATGGCTCTTGTGAGTTGCGACGTTGTTTGGCTGTGGAATTTATTATATACAATCTCTCACATTCTGAAAATCACACACAGACATATATATATATATATATATATATGTATATATATATATATATATAGGTTTGAGGTGTTCAAAAGTCAGAACTAATGAAGACAATGAGGTTGTTAAATAGTGCTCAATAAAATGAGCAAAATATTTTTTTATTATTTGGGGTAAACAGTTACATATGGTCGCTACAAATAGCCATCTGTTTCACCCAAAGAGACTTCATCAGTCGACCTGGAACCTCTCGACGCCAAAAAGAAAAATGAAAAATGGGATAGATTAGAGAGAGAAAAAAAAGAAAAAGAAAAATGGAGCTCTTCAAAAAAAGTATAAAAAGTTCATAAGGAGTTTATAAAAAGTCGCGGAAAAAGAGGATAAAAAAAGGGGAAGATCGCATTGGGACCTATTGGAAGATTATTCAAAACTTTTCAAAACAGAACGTAAATTTGAAATAAAAATAAAAATGGGTCATAATTTTACTGGGGCTGTGAGTTGTACAGGAGGGTTGTGTGTGTGTGTGTGTGTGTGTGTGGATTCTACTGATATTGAACGTGTCACGGAAAGTAAAGGACTTTGCACGTGTGTGATGTTACTACGAGATTTACGTGTCGTTATGCGTTAAGTTAGGGGTGGGAGATTGACTAATGGAGACATATTCATGCTTAGGCAAATATTTGCATACATACATACATACGTACCAAATATACAAATACATACATACATGTGTGAAAGAAACACAAACATACACACGTAAATAAAAGAACATACGCACACGCAAGAATAGAGCTATATGTATAGATACACAGATAATCACAGGTAAACAAATATAGAAATACGTACAAATATACAGACATACACACACGCATACAATAATATACACATATATATCCATATACCTACACATATATATATATATACATATATACACACATACACATATATATAGACATATGCAAATAGATATAGATACACAAACACACACAAACACACGCACACACACATATATATATACATATGCAAATAGATATAGATACACAAACACACACAAACACACGCACACACATATATATATATATACATATATACTATGTATATATACATATACATAGACACCCACACACATATGAATACATATATATATACATCAGCAAATGCGTCTATATGAACATCTACATATATATGTATGTACACAATAAATATACACAATATATATATATATATATATATATATATATATATATATATATATAGTAGTAAGTCATAAAATATATGGCAATTAAGCTACACAGAATATTCCGCGTTTCATCCACGCTAGGATTCATCAGGCTTACGGAATATTCTGTGTAGCTTAATTGCCATATATATTTTGCAATTTACTAGCTATGTCACGTATTGAGCACTGTGGAAGTAAATACTTAAAGTTTACGCATAAATTTATACTTTCCTATATAAATTTATGTGATTAAATGAAGTATACATATATATATATATATATATATATATATATATATAATATAAGTAATATCAATACAATATATATATATATATATATATATATATATATTGTATTCATATTCATTAAAATACTTTTTTCGTTTTATTTAAAAAGAATTAGGAGATATGAGTTGTGGAATTGCATTCATCTGCAAAAGATCTAGCTAATTTGCATATTCTTTTAAGCATTCATTTTAATTAATTCCCTATCAGTTTTTGGTATGCTCATCTTTAGTTAACTATTTCGTGGAATTATATTCATGCAGATATTCTACATGATTTATACTTGCGTAATATTTGCGTAAAAAAGTGTGCAGTAAACACAAAATTGTTTCCATATATATTTATGTATACGTATATATTTTTGTTTAATCTATAAAAGTGAACGTAATAAAAAAGAGTGCGTGCGTAAATATATAACCATTTATATATTTTTCTTTTTTGACGTGTAGATTGGTGAAAACATTATTACTTACTTACATGTCCTGTTGAAAAGTAGTATTGATTAGCAAATTGTTTTTAACAATATTCTAAAGAAACACCAAGATTTTTAAAATCAAAGAGACGTTATGTTCCTTTTTATTTATATATTAATTTATGGATCTTTGTAATGATAAGGTACAGCGAACTAAGTATTATGGTATCAATTTGATACACAGTTAGACATTAATAAGGATTTGTACTGAATGCAAAAATAAGCATGTATATATTAATACGACAGCGTGTGTGTTCTTTTGTGTGTCACGCTTACATCCGGGTCTTTTAATTGTTATGTACTTCTATTTCTTGTCATAAATAATTTTACCAAGAATTCTTCGTAAGTTTTGGTTTCGGTTTCGATTATAGCTGATGGCACTTAAATCATCTATTTTTTTAAATAAATAATTTTATCACGAATTCTTCATAAGTTTTGGTTTCGGTTTCGATTATTGCTGAAGGAACTCAAGTTATCTATACAGACATATATTTATTTCATTAGTTTTTATGTCGGTTTCTATTCAAGCTAATGCACCCAAGTCATATGGATATATTTTTTTTAATTTTTGAAACCGCAACTTAGTAATCTATAAAAATCGATTAACTCTATGAGAATATATTCGAAATCTGCACGAATTAAAATATTTAAGCGTACTTTACGAACGGTCTTTACCGAACGTTCGTGCAAGCTTAGATAAATACTTTTGCAGTTTTAACAAAAAAAAAAACACAATAATATAAGAGCATCTATATGGACAGTGAAAATCTACAGAAGGCCAGCATCAATATATTACATACTAGCGGGGGTACCCGGCGTTGCCCGAGTGTTTGTTTCCGGGACGGGGGGAGGGAGTTTTAAAAAATGTTATGGTAGGTAAGTAGGAAGGATCAAACCCGGAGTCATGAGTAAAAGTAGGAAAATAAAGTGTGAAAAACAACAAAAAAAAAACATCTGCAACGTTAACAGTTCGGCCACCAAGAAAAGTCCATTCCAGTTGTTTAGAAAAAAAAAAAAAAAAAAAAAACGACTACGGTAGGTCGGCGCGAACGTGAAAATATAATGTGAATTGTCCAGCACGCTAACCACTACGCCACAGAGCACTGCAGCTTAGTTTAGTGATTTTAAATAACTTCTCATGAAAGAACTACGAAGCCAAACCGGTGTTCTCTTCTCAACTGTTCCTTGTGAACGATCCCCAAACGGTGTTAAGTGGGGGCAGGGGGAGGAGGAATTTCTTAGAGAGAAAATATTTTACCACTTCCATTGATCTTAACCGATTTTGGCCGTGACTTCTCAGCAGAAAAAGTATAGAAATCTAAGATTATCGAGGAATTTGAGAAATTATAAGCCTATAACACACCTCAGATATTGTCCTGCCGTTTGTGCATATTATATTTGCATGAAATATCTTGATTTTTAATCCTATTAATATCAAAATCATCGGGAAAAAATGAGTTCATTTTATTTATATATATATATATATATATATATATATATATATATATATATAAGATATATATATATATAAGATAAGAAGAAGATGAATGAGTTCCCTGTGGAATTTTCATAGGTCCCGCTAGTTATATTATTATTTTTCTACTGAATAATTTTCCTAATTTTTTAAATTTAAATTTCAGCATTACACGTAGGTACGTAATGTTTTTCTATCGTCGTCATAAGCAAAGAAACCTGTGGACGTACTTTGGCTCGGCGTCAGAAAACATAATGTTATTACTAGTGCTATGACAAGAGAATATTCGTATTATAGTTTTGACTCTCAAGTATATCTCTGACACAGACACATTTAATCAATCGAGAACCACATCACTCTATCTAAAAACATATAAGATATTAACTGATATATACTCGAGAGTCCAAATAATGAAAAGAATAATCTCTTGTCATAGCCCTAGTTATTACATACTAACTTTTCGTAGGCGACAAGTTTATGTATGATATTCGTTTTCAGAATACCTGAAAACCTTAAAAGGATTTTTGTTAATTTATATTACTTTTGAAAGGATACGTAAGCATGTAATAATGTTTTCACCTGAAATGCGTCTGTTTTAAAAATCTACACGAGCACAATGAAAAATATATAAATGTTCATATTTACGCGCACAAATTCGTTGTTTCATTTAGCAATTTAAATGTTCAATTTGGCTTTTTTGTCTGTGAAAATTAAGCATTTTTTGGCCCTTTTATTCTGAAAGATGGCTTTAAATATTTTTTTATGGTATGATAACCCTGAGGACGACGCGCTATTGTGAAGAAGCACCATGTTTTTTTTTATTTTATTTTATTTTTATACGATTATTCCGTTATTTTCACACCGGAAAGTAAAGTTTTTTTCTTTATCTGTTATTTTCCCGGCTTGTACTTATACTCAAAACACACTTTTCTGACTATTAAACGGGATAATAAAAAAAAATAAAATAAAAAAAACAAATGAAAAAAAAAATAATAATCGTTTCCAAAAACAAAAAAAAAACAAAAACAAAAAGAAACTGCAACTAAAAAAGCCTCGCGATTTCTGCTATTACCGAGAGTCTTCGTCTCGAAGGCACGTCTTGACTTGAAACTCGAAGCGACAAGCCAGCTCATGATATAATCCAACTTTAAGCTGGACTTAATCTCTTGTCAGGTCTATCGTTCACCCGCTTTCAAAGCCCCTCCCTTCGCCCTTCAGCGGAATATTCACCGTTCTACCTATCTGTTCCTCCGATATTCTACCAGACTTGTAACGTCTTGCCCGAAAGGTTTATTGGCGGCGGAGTGGGGTGTTCGAGTATGTCTGCGCAAAAGCGAAAAGAGAGATTTGCTAAAGTGTCTTATGATTGACGTCCATCTGACTAGCTGTCAATCAGGCTGTTCAGTTACCTGTCTATCTATCTATCTATCTATCTATCTATCTATCTATCTATTTACACATATATATGTGTGTGTGTGTGTGTGTATGTGTGTGTGTCTATAATATAAATCTCACATGTCTGTTTAAATGTATGTATGTATGTATTTATGTTTGTATGTCTGACTAAAACTTTCGAGAGAGGCGATGGATTTTCACAAGATCAGTATCGTTTGAAGCGCGACGCCCCGGATGACAAATATCGAAAAATTGGCTAAAAACATTAATTCCTTCACCCTCAACTGGGAACTTTACTATAGGGAGGTGTCGCTTTTTTCGCCGATATTTTCGAAAATTATCCCCTTTTTTCGATTGACTAGTCTTAATCTAAACCTTCGTCACTGCCGTTTGGGCGATTGACGCCACGCCAAAGATGTCACACGCGTTCCCCCCGTTCTTTTCTTCTTACACAGTACGGGTTCGAGCCTGCGTGCCTACTACCACGTTTATTTATTTATTTTTTTTTTTGCTTAACACACACCTCCAAACACTCGGGCAACACCGGGCACCCAGTCTAGTGTATATATATATATATATATATATATATATATATATATATATATATATATATATATATACCTACATTTATCGTGTTTCTATCTAGCAATCTATCTATCGATTTATCCAACGTTTTATCTATCCATCTACCAATCAAGCGATCAATCTATTTATCTATTTATATATATCCCAATTTATCTACCGTGTTGCCTATCTACAGTGTGAAGCGATAGAATTGTCGCCCTAGAAAAGACGATATGATTCCATTTCCATTTGATGAAAACCGGTTTTTATTTGATTTCAGACCATCTACTGGTTGACAAGTTGTGTACAAATCCTAAGAGTGATAAGAGCCATTTATCGTAAAGTGAGACTATGTTCAACGAGCGAGATCAGAGATATGCCGCAGTACAACCCATGCTCTCTACCGATTCAAGTTATGACAACAGGACCACTGCTACCACCCTCAAAATCCAAATCCGCGTGGTGTATCGCTTGAGGGCACAGCTCAATGAAGTTTTTGGTGTGATTTCAAATGAGTGTCGCAGCATGCTACCTCACATCTTCAAAGTCGGCTTGAAAGTCAACACAAAAATGTACCTTGATGTGTTGAAGAGTTTGGTGATCCTCTGGTGCAATTAGGTAACTGTTGGAAGACTCTGAATGTGGCAGCAGGACTCGGCGCCGACTCACAAGTCCAATATTCAGGTTTGAGATGTTCAAAAGTCGGGACTAATTAATACAACGAGGTTGTTTGATAGTACTCAATAACAAGAGCAAAATATTTTTTATTTGAGGGTAAACAGTTACATATGGTCGCTACAAACAGCCATCTGTTTCAGTCAATGATACTTCCTCAGGCGACCCTGGACCCATTGAGGCTATAAACAAGAACCTTTTCTTTGTGCTGTCGATGGGTTCAGTGTCGCATGAGAAAGTTTCATTGACTGAATATCTATCTATCTATCTATCTATCTATCTATCTATATATATATATATATATATATATATATATATATATATATATATATATATGTATATATATATACTTCAGAATAGTTTTTATTTAACAATCAGTTGTTATGGAAAAGTGAGATTGTAAGGTTTACAAAATATTACTGGCAGGAATATTCTATAAGTTATCCCATCTAAACAAGAATTGCTCGATATGCAAGATAGAGCAAATAAATTAAATTGTAATTCAATGAATTTCAAAAAACTCTCATTGAAATGAAATGAAGTGGTTGAGTTTCATATCAAAGAATTTTTATTATTCTTAGCAAGACAAAGTATGCTTTAGAAAATTAATCTCCTTAACCTATAGGGTTTCGATGTCTACCATCTCCTCAGAGGAGAGAAAATATTAGCAAATACTTATAAAGGTATGTAACTCAACCACTTCATTTCATTTCAATGAGAGTTTTTTGAAATTCATTGAATTACAGTTATATATATATATATATATATATATATATATATATATATACATATATATATATGTGTGTTCAAACTTTATGATTTGAAAAGGTTATCTTTCAAATACACAATATTTTATTGTTTGAAAACAAATAATACAATCGAATAAATTTATTTCCTTAACCCATGAGTTTTCGATGCTTATTTTTCTCCTCAGAGGAAAAATATTAGCAAGTGTTTTTATTGGTTTTCACCTTATTTGTTAAAAGCAATAAACATAGGAAATTAATGTTTTGAAAACATTATAAAAACACAGAATAAGGGAAAGTGAATATTGAAGCAAAAAACAAAACGATATTGTATTTTAAATCCAAAATGAATGTTAAATTTGAAATAGAAATTCCTAGTAGTAAGGATGTAAGGAAATCCATCGCGTCTTGTAGTCCTTCTAAGGTATCAGGTCACAATTACATGCAAACATATTCCCTTCGTTTCACTGTTGGTTATATAAGATATCCGGCAAAGATTTTGTTTATATAAGATTCAAAAATTAAACCCAACTGGTAAAGCGAAGTTGTTAATATACAGGGTGTCCGTAAAGTTACTATACAGTCTTACAAGTTACTATGCAGACACCCTGCAATATCTTAACCGTACAGTAAGATATTGTATTAAAATATTTATTTGTAACAAAAGAAATAATAAGAAATAACACCTTTATGTTTATAAAAATCTCAGAAAATACACGTGTTACATCCGAAAAGACTGTAACAATCAAGGCAAACAATTTCTATGACAAATATTCAAATTGGAGGCCTTCAGCTCCAATACATTCTCGACAACGTGACACTACACTCTGACAAACTTTGGTGCACAGGTCACGATCAAGGTTGACAAATGACTCAATAGCAAATTGTCGAAGATCTTAAACACTTTAACTATTAATATAAATATAATAAATAAAACAACAAGATTGTATAGTAACTTTACGTCACCCTGTATAACTTGAATAAGAATAAGAAAATCATTGAATTTGCATATCTGAAGCAGTGTGTGTGTGTGTGTGTGTGTGTGTGTGTGTGTGTGTGTGTGTGTGTGTGTGTGTGCTACAGATATGCAAATTCAATGATTTTCTTATTCTTATTGAAGTTATATATTAACAACTTCGCTTTACCAGTTGGATTTAATTTTTGAATCTTATATAAACAAAATCTTTGCCGGATATCTTATATAACCAACGGTGAAACGAAGGGAATATATATATATATATATATATATATATATATATATATATATATATATATATATATATATATATATAAATGTGAACGTGTCTCTTTGTGTGTGTGTGTGTGTATGTGTACATTTCCCTTCGCAATAATTATGAACATTTTAAGTCTACCGACTCGAAATTGGATATACAGGGTACTGAGATTTGGAAAAATCTTTGTGATCTGTTTTCGGCCGAAAATTTGGCTGTTAAGAGGTCAAAGTTCAACGATTTGACCTTTGAGAACTCTCCCAAACTCCTCCGACTTTAAATTTTAGATATAGGTTACTTGGACATAGATCTAACTTAATAACTTGATTTGAGCCTAAAACAATAAATGTTAAGCGGTCATAATGGGGGTCAAAGTTAAAAGAAATGACCGCTTGTTTTTTGCTCAACATACACCTCCAAATACCCGGGCAACACTGGGCTGAAATGCTATTATATATATATATATATATATATATATATATATATATATATATATATATATATATATACATTTACATGTATATTCTTTTATTGGTTAACTAGTAGTTCAACCCGGCTTTGCTCAGGCCTTATGTACTGTTTTATAATAACTTTATATGCATATTTATTAAAAAGTGTGAATATGTACGGTAATGCTTTACTATATAATAGGCTTCCTTAACTACCACAGAGAAAAGTTGCTAAAGAACAGAGGTCAGTGTTTTTACTTTGACCCTAATTTTAACGCCTAATTGTTTTTTTTGTTTTGGGCTCAAATCAAATTCGAATGTTTGACCCATATCTAAGTAACCTACATCTAAAATTTCAAATATTTACACCCAAAACTGGCAGAGGAGTTTGATAGAATCTGCAAAGGTCAACTCTTCCAACTTTGACCGCTGGGCAGACAAATATTCGCTCAAAAACTGCTGAAATTCTGAATACCCTTTATGTAAAGTTTCAAATGTTTAGACCCAAAGTTGACTTAATAGTTTACTAGAAACGGCAAAGATAACATTTTTGGACCTTTGACATCTTGGAAGCTATATATATATATATATATATATATATATATATATATATATATATATATATATATATATTTATATGTATATATATGTATATATATATATGAATATGTATATATATATGTATATATAGGTATGTATATATATGTATATATATGTACATATATATATACATGTATATATACATATACATATATATATATACATATATATATACACATATATATATATACATATATATATATATACATATATATGTATATATATATAGGATTGATATGTAGTTTGCTTGAAGCATTGTGTGGGATAGGTGTGTAAAGAGATTGACTCGTACTAGGTGTTTTATGAACGTCGAGTAACTCTTAATACTGTTCTGATCTCATATGGACAGCATATTTTAGAAAAAAACTTTTTCGGTTTTGGTTTGTTCTACACATAGGTTTGAAAAAGTTGTCACCCCCCTCTAAGAAACAAATATATAACAAATCTCTTTTACACACACACACACACACACACACACACACACACACACACACACACACACACACATATATATATATATTTGCATCATATCTCAGTTTTTGTCATTAGACTGTGGCCGAGGGATTGACTCGTACTAGGTGTTTTATGCACGTCGAGTAACTGTTAATACTGTTCTGATCTTATATGGACTGCATATTTTAGAAAAAAAACTTTTTTTGATTTTGGTTTATTCTGCACATAGGTTTGAAAAAGTTGTCATCCCCCCCCCCCTAAGAAACAAATATATAACAAATAAATGTTATAAAAGGCAAGATAACTTACCTTTCTACCTAACTGGATAAGTTTTTAGTGTTTTTATTTAATGTAAAATGTTTTCCGTTCGAAAAACGAGTAATGTTGAAGCCAGCCGGCGAAAAAAAAAAATGGTGGCCGCGATACCTTTGAAGACTCAATAATCACTTAAAAGTAAGAAATAAAACAAAATATTATTAGAAACCCAGTGACATTCCTTGGGTGGGTTTCGAAAAACATTCAGTTTTATTTCTTAAATAAAGAACCACAGAAATGAATGAAGAAAAAAAGGAAAAGAAAATGTTTTGTATTTTTATTTCCGGTATATCAACCCATTTGGTATTATTTGCTGCCAGATCCACTAATTTAGGAAAAGAAAGACAGAAAAGTTTTATGCTTTAAGTTATTTATTTCTTCATATATTTATCTATGGTGTTTAGTTTGGTTGTTGTGTGGAGAACAATTATTGATTTCTTTTTTTTTTTTTGGTTTTGCAGAAAATCACTGAGTTTAGCGAACGAGAAAAGAAAAAAATACAATAACATCAACGTTTGTGTGCAGTTTGGATCTGCTAACATCAAGAAATAAGGAAAGAAGGTAAGGAGGAAAGAGGGGCAGGAGGAAAGAGAGTAAGGAATAAAAGGGAAACAAGAAAAAAGAAAGAAGATTTGGGAAAATCGACGTGATCCGTTTTCGAACAGAAATTTGGCTGTCAATGTGGTCAAAGGTTAACGATTTGACCTTTGAGAACTCTACCAAACTCCTCCGACAATATTGGGCCTGAACACTTGAAATTTTAGATATAGGTTCCTTGGACATGGATCTAACTTAATAACTTGATTTGAGCTCAAAACAATAAATGTTAAGGGGTCAAAGTCAAAGTTAACAAAATTGACCTTTTTTTTTTTGCTCAACATACACCTCCAAACAGCCGGGCAACGCTGGACTGAAATACTAGTATATCTATAAAAGTGAAACTGTGTGTGTGTGTGTGTCTGTCTGTCTGTGTTTATGTACATTTCCCTACCAAATAACTCTGTCAATTTTCAGTCTACAGACTCGAGATTTGACGAAAGAGGTATTGAAATTTGGTAAAATCTTTTTAATCTGGTTTTGACCAGAATTTAGGCTGTCAAGGTGTTAAAGTTCAACGATTTGACCTTTGAGAACTCTACCGAACTCCTTCGACAATTTTGGGTATAAACACTGAAAATTTTAGATGTAGGTTGCTTGGACATGATTCAAACATTTTAATCGGTTTGGGTCAAACATTTGAGCTGCAAAGGGGTCAAAGTTCAAAAGATTTCACCTTTGTGGTGTCTAGCAAACTACTCAGCCAATTTTGGGTCTAAACATTTGAAATTTATACATAACAGCTATTCAAACATGTAATAGACATTTTAAATCAGTTTTATAGCGAAAATTGAAAGACTTGACCTTTGCAAATTCTAAAATACTTGAAATTTTAGATGTAGGTAACTTGGATATGAGTAAAACTTTTTATTTTGACTTGAAACCAAAATAATAAATGTCAAGGTGTCAAAGTTGTGGTCAAAATTAAAAAAATATATATCTCTGCGGTCTCTACGAAATTACTCAGACAATTTTCAGTCTAAACATTTGAAATTTTACATAAGGTGTATTCGCACGCAGGCAAGTTATGACGAGGCTGGACTGCTGGTATATAAATATAAACAGAAGAAGGAGTAGAGGAAAGTCGAGGAAAATGGGAAAGAAAAAAAGAAAGACTAAAAAAGGAACGGTAAGATAGGACGGAAGTTAGGAAAACGCAAAAGAAAACAAGAACGAACTAAAAACGAAGTAAAGGCAGAAGGAAAAAATGGTCAAATAAAAGCAGAAAATAAAAGAAAAGGAAAAAATAAAGAAACAAAGGAAAATAATGAAGATAGAAAGGAAAAAGAAAGAAAACAAGAAAGAAAAAAGATAGAAAGTGTGAAAGAAAAAGGAAAGGTAAAAGAAGGAAAGAATAAAGAACGAATAGATAATAAGGAAATAGTATTGCAAAAGAAAGGAAAGGAATTAAGAAAGAAAAATATAAAGAAAGAAATATGGAAACAAAGAATAAGAGAATAATAAAAAAAGGATTTTAATGCATCTAAAATCAAGCTTCTATCTTTACATCATCAACGCTTTAATCCCCATCTGGAATCAATTTAAATGAATAGCTCTCGTCTTGGGGAGGCTTCATGTTTTGAAAAACATCTGGGCTTGACCTTTACTCCTAATCTGAAATGGAACACATACATCAAATCCGTTGCCAAGGTCGCTGGAAAAATGGCGAGATCCTTCTATCGATCCAGTAGATATTTCACTGCTGATGCAATTCTCTATCTACAGGGTGGTCAAAAAGTCAGGTAATTACACGTGTTACACAATCAGTGGTAAATCGCTTCCAGCGATTGATAGAGAGAAATGGACGACAATTAACAAAATAAACATATTTCATGTTTGTTTCCTTTTATATTTCAATTTATGGTACTTAAATATACGTGTATTGCTAATATCGTTTTTCTTTAAAATGTTACCTGACTTTTTGACCACCCTGTATATAAGAGCCGAGTACGCCCAAGGATGGAGTACCGTTGCCACACCTGGGCAGGAGCTATTAGAAAGGACTTGTCCTGCCTTGATAGAGTTCAAAATAGACTTCGTAGCCTCGTAAGAGATGTCCTTTTCTCTTTCCTGCAACCTTTTTCTCATAGAAAAGATGTTGCGAGTCTGTCTCTGCTTTATCGTTATTTTCATGTCAGTTGCTCGTCTGAGCTCCAATCAATGGTTTCCCATCGCCAAACTTTAACGAGAAACACTCGTCTAGCTAAAAACACTATCAATAATTTACCACATTCTTTATTTGTGTCTAAACCTAAACGTAGATTCCATTAACAAAGCTTCTTTCTTAGAACTGCACGCATGTGGAACTGTCTTAACTGCTTTCAAGCTGACTACAATATGGTTGTCTTCAAGTCCAACGTAAACAAGTTCTCGATGACTCGTTCCACGTAAGTTAAAAAATGTACCGAATTTCTATTACTAACGATTACTATATTGTCCAATTGAATACTGTACACTCTTTAACTTTTATCCTCGAGTGGCATCTGGGCCTTGATAAGTGGCGATGTATATGTAAAAACATTGAGCAGATGAAAGAAAGAAAAAAAGGGAAGGGGGAAAGAAAAAAAGATCAAAGGAAAATGAAGAAAATAGTATTGAAAAAGAGAGGAAGAAATTAAGAAAGAAAAAAATCAAGGAAGAAATACAGAAAGAAAGAATAAAAGAATGAAACACAGAAGGGGAAAAAGAAGAAGAAAGACAGAGGAAGTAGAGAATGAGAGGCAAAAGGAAGGAAGATAAAGAAAGGAAAAAAGTAAGAAAGAAAGTATTGAATAAAAAATAACAAAGAAAGAAAAAAACAGACAGAAAGGTAGAAAGAAAGACAGAGAAAAAAAAGACTGAAAGTAAGAAAAAGAACTAAAAAAAGAAAAAAAGGAAGAAGTAAAGAAAAAGAAAGAAAAGACAAAAGATAGGAAGAAATGAATAAATAAAAAAAAATAAATGAGGAAGATAGAAAGGGACAACTAAATAACGAAAAAAGAAAGAAAGAAAAGAAAGTTGTTGTTCCACGACGTTTCGGCCAACTATTCCTTTGGCCTTTGTCAGGTGGTAACTCTGACGGGATTGGAAATTCCAAATCTCCTAAATGCATCCATAGTTGTTGTCTTCTCATAATACTCATCTCAATAATGAATTCGAATTAAATAAAAAAAAACAAAAAACAAAGGAAAATAAAAAAAGACGAAGAAAACGCACTGAAATAAGAAGTGTGTGCGTATTTTTGCTCGGGCTACACATGTGCTAGAGCAAACGTGGAGAGATATTAATTTTCCACGGCAGCAGCCCATTATAATAATAGTGCAAGGGTCAGTCAGAGATTAAGGGCTCAAATAACAACAACACAAAAAGAAACAGGGGTGATACGATCACGAAACAAGGATAAAGTTGAAGAAAAGAAAATGCGTCATATTCGTATCTCTGAGATTTCAAGCCAGCAAGGGGAGGGTCTAAAAATAATCGATGACCAGTGTTGACTGCTGGGGGTGAAATGGAGCAAATATCTAACAGCGCTGAGTAAGAGCACGGTAAGGTTCCGGTGAAGACGAGTTTAAATGATTTTTACAAAACAAGTAATACCAACTGATACCAGATTAAAAAGAGATGCTATCCAAAGGCAAGATGTTTGCATTCATAATTGCAACCAAAATTCAAGATGGCGATGGGTAACAGCAAAATATGTTAGAGTTAAATTGTTTCGTATGTTCATTTAGCAAGTAGGAATTTTTTTAAACAGAAAGATTGACACCAATTGGCTGATGAAATCAATAGCTAGGGTTTAGTAACTAAAATCAAGACAAGCATTGGTCAATTGCTGCCAGGCACACACACACACACACACACACACACACACACACACAAACACACACAAACACACACACACACACACATATATATATATATATATATATATATATATATATGATTTTCAGAATGTGAGAGATTGTATGTAATAAGTTCCACAGCCAAACACGTCGCAGCCCACAAGAGCCATGACAGTCAAGGGAACCGGAAGCCAAGACTCGAGTTTCGCCCTCATTTGAGCTCATCAGTTAGATATATCCGAACTCAGGATTCAAAACAAGAGGCTCGGGTTTCGAATCCTGAATTCGGATGTGTCCAACTGATGAGCCCGAATGAGGGCGAAATTCGAGTCTTGGACTTCCGGTTCCTTGACTGTCATGGCTCTTGTGGGCTGCGACGTGTTTGGCTGTGGAATTTATTATACATACACACACACACGTATATATATATATATATATATATATATATATATATATATATATATATATATAATTACGCATATAAATAGATAGGTTTGGAAGCTAAAAACAACGCATTTATTTTATATATAAACAAATTTATTTGCTTGTATCAGATATATTTCGATGCTAAATATCCTTACCAATGAAGAATCTGCTTTTTCTTTTTCTTTTTCTTGACCGCATGCTGGAATTCCGCGTGTGGGAGTGTTGGTAGTAGTTCGATGGTCTTGGTAACGGTTCTATATTTTAAAATAATAAAATAAAAACAGTCATCAGCAAAGGTGAGCGTAACCAGTTATTCAGTCCTTTTGAAATTTTACTCTCTATTTTTCTCGTTATCTACTGAATATTTTTAATGAAACCTATATGAAATATATCCCTTATAAAATTGTAAAGATTTTCTATTCTGAAAGAAGTTTTAAAAAAAATAATCTGAAAAAGTTATTTTAAAGTTTTTGTTAAAAAATTCAGATTTTCTCATTATTCAGACATGTACGACAAAGAGGGAGTTGCAAAAAAGAGCTGTGTTGTGAGGAAAAATACAAACTGAAACAGAGAGAATATTCAGACCTGTAATAATACAAAGAGGAGGTTGCAAAAATGAGTTGTGGTGTGAGGAGAAATAAAAACAGAAATAGAGAGTAGGAGAGTTTTTATAGATACATGCAAAACCACATTCATTTTTTTTAATCCAAATTAGTAAATTAAATAAAATATAATCTTAAAAAGATACGATACAAGTTAGAAAAGCATTTCATCCAAGGCATGAAAATTGTTAAACAAATTTTTTAATGTTTAAAAATAAAGGTACAAGATTCAATTTGAAATTTATTTATCTACAAAGTGCACTTTTATACATTTTACCAAAGTAAGGTAATAAATTTTTATACTCAAATAACATAACGTCAACAATCGTTTGTATTATTATTGTATTTTTACTCATATGTATATATATATATATATATATATATATATATATATATATGCATATATATATACATTCAGAAGCGGCATATATACATATATATGTATATGTTTATATATATAAATATATATATATATGTATATATATATATATTCAAAAGCGGAATATAAACGTTGTTACCTGAAGAGGTCCCTAGTTACTAAATGCTACAAGACCGAAACATGCTCATGACTGTGTAGCAACAAATGACTGCTTCTGTAAAGACAAATTAAAAGTAAAGTCCTTCATCCAGCATGCTTTGAATCGACCTGTTACGCACACCATTTGAAAAGGGAAAATTTTTCCGAAATTAATAATGGAATACGTCGCATAGGCTTACAAGTTACAAGTAAGACATTTTACCATACAACTGAATATATATATATATATATATATATATATATATATATAAATTAAAAAAAATATATATGTATGTACTTATTGATTTGTAAATCGCCACTTGTTCTCGTTTTCTCTTACCAACAGCGACGATAATTCATTCCTCGCATTGTGACAGCCTTCTAAATCTCTTTTACACACACACACACACACACACACACACACACACACACACACACACACACACATATATATATATACTTTCAATTTGTCTTTACATAAGCATTATATATATATATATAAGTGGACGTGTCTGTCTGTCTGTCTGTGTTTCTGTGTTTCTGTGTGTCTGTGTACATTTCCTTACGCAATATCTCAATTTTCAGTCTACAGATTCAAAATTTGATACACAGGGTACTGAGATTTGTAATCCGTTTTCGGCCAGAGATTTGGCTATTAATGTGTCAAAGTTCAACGATTTGACCTTTGTAAACTCTACCAAACTTCTTCGCCAATATTTGGTACAAACAATTGAAATTTTAGATATAGGTTACTTGGACATCGATCTAACTTAATAACTTAGTTTGAGACTAAAACAATAACTGTTAAGGGGCCACAACAGGGGAGGGGCAAAGTTTTAAAAAATTTGACCTCGGCGGTCTCTACCAAATTATTCAGACAATTTTTGGTTTAAACATTTGAAATTTTACATAAAGGATATTCAGAGATAGGGCAAGCTTTCTAATCGGTTTGCGTCGAAAATTTCAGCTATCAATATATAAATGTATCTATGTATGTTTGCATGTCTGCTGAAAACTTTCGACAGAGGCGACGGATTTTCACAATATCAGTGTCCTTTTAAAGTTCGATCTTTCAGACGACAAATATCGAAAAATTAGCTAAAAACATCCATTTCTTCACCTTCAACTGGACACTTTTCTACAAAACGAGTCGCTTTTTTTCACCGATATTGTCCAAAGTCATCCCGTCTTTTCGATTGTCTCGCCTTAATTTAAACCTACGTCACTTCCAGTTTGGTGGTAGTCGTAACAGCAAAGACGTCACATTTTTCCCCCGTTCTTTTCCTCCTTCGTGGTACGGATTCCAGCCTGCCTTCCTAATACCACTTTTGTTTGTTTGTTTGTTTTTTGCTCTACATACACCCCCAAACACCCGGGCAGCGCCGGGCTGAAATGCTAGTATATATATAAAAGTGAAAATGTCTGTGTGTCTGTCTGTCTGTGTACATTTACCTACCCAATAACTCTGTCAATTCTAGGTCTACAGACTCGAAATCTGACTTACGGTGTATTGAGATTTGAAAAAATCTTTTTACTCGAGTTGATGCCAGAAACTTTTGCTGTTACTGGTCCAAAGTTCAGCGATTTTTATCTTGAAAACTCTATCAAACTCCTCCGCCAATTTTGGGTGTAAACACTTCAAATTTTAGACGATTGTTCCTTGGACATGGGTTTAACTTTATAATACTATTTGAATCCAAAAGAATAAATGCTAAGGAGTCATAATTGGGGTCAAATTAAAAAAAAAAACACCTCTGCGGTCTCTACGAAATTCCTCAGCTAATGTTTGGTCTGAACATTTGAAATTTTACATAAAATGCATTTGGGCGTGTTTTGTCGTAGGCGAATTGGTCCAAAAGTAAAACTTAATATTCTTTTATTCAAAATGATGAAGAGCTACGAAGATGGGTGTTATACCATTAAAACGAGCGACTTTTTTTATGTCCAGAATTTAGTTTTGTATATAGTCACCACCATTCTCAATGAATTTTGCCAGGAATTCACTGACGCATCTCTGTTCACGACAGACGTTCAGGAAAGGGTGGGTGCTTTCTCAGAGTCTTACACCGTCAATATCTGCAACAGAAAGATGAAACTTTCCGGTTATGTCTGCACAATATCAGGCATCATAACAACATGGGGCATCATGGGGTCAACGTTTTAAAAAATATGTAACCTCTGCAGTCTCTATCCAATGACTCAGCAAATTATTGGTCTAAAAATTCGAAATTTTACACAAAGTGTATTCAGAGATAGGGCAAGCTTTTTAATCGGTTTTTGGCCGAAAAGTTGGCTGCCAAGGCGTCAACGTTCAAAAGATTTGACCTTTGCGATTTCTAGCAAACTATTCAGCCAATTTTGGGTCTAAACATCTGAAATTTTACATAAAGGGTATTCAGACATACAGCAAGCTTTTTAATCAATCTTTGGGCGTAAATGTGGTTGCAAAGAGGTCAGAGTTAAAAGAGTTGACCTTTGCAGTCGCTACCAAACTCCTCCGCTAATTTCTTTTTTATTTAAGGACTTGAAATTTTAGATGTAGGTTACATGGGTCAAATATTTTATTTTGATTTGAGCCCAAAACAATAAATGTTAAGCGGTAAAAATTGGGGTCAAAGTTAAAAAGAAATTTGACCTCTGTTGCCTCTACCAACTTTTCTCTATGGTAGTTAAGGAAAACCTATTATATATTAAATAATAACAGAAAGGCATTACGGTACATATGCACACTTTTTAATGTATACATATGTACACAATGTTATTTACAGCACATAGGGCCCGAGCAAAGCCGGGCTGAACTGCTAGTATAATATATATATATATATATATATATATATATATATATATATATATATATATATATAAAAGTGAACGTGTCTGTCTGTCTGTCTGTCTGTCTGTCTGTGTACATTTCCCTACGCAATAACTCTGTCAATTTTTAGTCTATAGACTCGAAATTTGAAATACCGGGTACTGAGATTTGGGAAAATCGATGTGACGGGTGTCAGCCAGAAATTTGGCTGTTAAGGGGTCAAATTTCAACGATTTGACCTTTAAGAACTCTACCAAACTCCTCCGACAATTTTGGGTCTAGACACTTGAAATTTTAGATATAGGTTCCTTGAACCTGGATCTAATTTAATAAAGTGATTTGAGCCCGAAACTATAAATTTTAAGGGGTCATAATAGGGGTCAAATTAAAAAAAAATTTACTCTTTTTTTCTTTTACTCAGCATACACCTCCAAACACCCGGGCAACGCCGGGCTGAAATGCTAGTATATATATATATATATATATATATATATATATATATATATATATATATATATATATATATATATATATATATATATATACTTTTCCAGAGAAAGTCTTTGATTTCCGTGTGTTTATATTTTATCAGCTCAAATGAAGATAAGGCTCTGGAAGAGCAACAGAGCTAATAGGCTTTTTTTTCGTATCAAGAAATATACGATCTGATAAGAAGAGAAGGCAGGAATACTTACAAGCGAAATTACAAGCAGAATCAACATGGCGCCGGAGGAGTTTTGTTATCTTACGCTAAGTTAATACCAGAACAAAAACACGCAATCCTCTTTATTATAGCTGTAGATGTCATCAATGGTAGAGCCCCTCCCACCTCTCTCTCTCTCTCTCTCCTCTATCTTTCTCTATCGCTATATCTCTCTCTCTCTCTCTCTCTCTCTCTCTCTCTCTCTCTCTCTCTCTCTCTCTCTCTCTGCGTATCAGTGTATATATGTCTTGGCTCAACAGTGTGCTCATTTCGAATTTTCTGTACACGTTCGTATGTAAAAAAAATCCTGATTTAAGTTCTGGAGAGACAATGGATAACTCCTGCAGAAAGTTTCTAGTGAAACAAGTGTTGCAAACACTCTAACCGCATTGTTCATGAATTAGCATTGTCTGAGTGGCATGGAATATTTCTGTATCTCTTTGGATCAATGCCGGAATAAGCAGAGAGCGTTTCGTCTTATTCAGAGTTTTCAGTTTTGCGAATCAAATGATATTCTCTGCAAAGTTTTTCTAATCAATGACTCTATACTTGAGACAATATTTCGCAAGCCCTTACCGCACCGCTGTTCCATCGGCATTGCTTGAGTTCAACCACCTGGAGAAATCCAAGATAACTGGAAACAGTACTAACATAGGTAGAGAAATGTTGGTTTTTCGAC
>NC_136525.1:39654964-39669964 GCF_053919585.1 Euprymna scolopes
AGGGTTGGGATGGAAAAGGAAAAAGTGAAGAAAGTGATGTTGGGGTGTAGGGTGGGGTAAAAAGTTGAGAAAAGTTGGAAGAAAGAGGAAACGTTTTTTTCATGGGGAGGGGGGGTAAGAAATAAGAGGAAAACAGAAAAAAGAATAAGGAGTTGGGGAGAGGGAGGAGGAGGAGAAAAGCGAAGGAGACTTTTTAGTGAGAATAGAAAAGGTGAAGAAAACGATTAAAAAGAAGATGACGATGGAGAGAAACAATGGAGAAGAAAAAGAAGAAGAAGAAGAAGAAGAAGAAGGAGAAGGAGAAGAAGAAGGAAAAGAAGTAGAAGAAGAAGAAGAAGAAGAAGAGGAAGAAGAAGTAGAAGAAGATGGAGAGAAACAATGAAGAAGAAAAAGAAGAAGAAAATGGAGAGAAACAACAGAGAAGAAGAAGAAGAAGAAGATGGAGAGAAACAATGGAAAAGAATAATAATAAGAAGAAGAAGATGGAGAGAAACAACGGAGAAGAAGAAGAAGAAAAAGAAGAAGAGAAAGATGGAGAGAAACAATGGAGGAAAAGAAGAAAAGAAAAAAGAAGAAGATAACGATGGACAGAAACAATCGAGAAGAAGAAAAATAAGAAGAAGGAGACGAAAAGAAAAAGAAGAAGAAAAAAGAAGAAAACGAAGAAGAAGATAACGATAGAGAGAAACAACGGAGAAGAAGAAAAAGAAGAAAAAAGGAGAAGAAAAGGAAGAAGATAACGTTGAAGAGAAAAAAAGATAAACTTAACTAACAATAAAGAAAGAAAATAAAAAAACGAAAAATAAAACAAAAAATTAAACAATAATAAAGCAAGGGAATTTAAAAAAAAACAAAAAATAAAAATAAGAATAAAATTAACGAATAATAAAAGAAATTTAAAAAATTGAATATAAGAATAAAATTAAATAATAATAAAGGAACAAAATAAACAAAGTACGAATAAAATTAAACAATAATAAACGAAGAAAATTTAAAAAAACAACAAAAAAGAAAAATAAGAATAAATTTTAATAATAATAAAAGAAGGAAAGTAAAAAAAAATAAAATAAAATTAAACAATAATAAAGGAAGTAAGTTAAAAAAACAGAAAGAATAATAAAAATAAAATTAAACATTAATAAAAAAAAGAAAATTTAAAAAACGAAAAAAGGATAAAATAATGATGAAGGAAAAAATTAAAAAAACGAAAAATAAAATACAATATAATTTAACAATAATAAAGGAAGAAAATTATAAAAAATAAACAATGATAAAAGAAAGAAATGTAAAAAAAATAAAAATAAGAAAATAATTAAACGATAATAAAGGAAAGATATTAAAAAAGAAAGAAAAGGATACAATTAAGCAAAAATAAAGGAAGAAAATTAAAAAACGAAAAAGGAAAAATAAATATAAAATTAAATAAAGAAAGAAAATTAAAAAAAACGAAAAAAGGATAACATTTAACAATAATAAAGGAAAAAAATAAAAAAACGAACAAGAAAAATAAGAATAAAATTGAATAATAATTAAGGAAGAAAATAAAAACAAAAAATAAAAACTAAATAAAATTAAATAACAATAATAAAAGGAAGAAAGTAAAAAAAAACGAAAAAAGGATAAAATAAAATATTAATAAAGGAAGAAAATTTAAAAAAAAACGAAATATAAAAAACAGTATAATTTAACAATAATAAACGAAGAAAATTATGAAAAAAGAATAAAAACCAGAATAAAATTAAACAATAATAAAGGAAAGAAATTAAAAAAAGAACGAAAAAAGGATAAAATGAAACAAAAATACAGGAAGAAAATTAAAAAGCACGAAAAAGAAAAATAAGTATGAAATTAGACAATAATAAAGGGAGAAAATTATAACAAAAAAGGACAAAAGGTTAAAATAAAATAATAATACAGGAAGAAAATTAAAAAAACGAAATATAAAAAATATAATTTAACGAAAATAAAAATGAAAATAAACATAAAAATAAGAATAAAGTTAAACAATAATAGAGGAAAGAAATTTAAAAAAGAACGAAAAAAAGGATAAATTAAACAAAAATAAACAAGAAAGTTAAAAAAACAAAACAAAATAAAATTTTACAAATAATAAAAGAAGAATATTTTTTATCAAACGAAACACATCAAAATAAGAATAAAATTAAACAATAATAAAGAAAGAAATTTATAAAAGAACGAAAAAAAGGAAATATTTAACAATAATAAAGGAAGAAAATTTAAAAAAAAGCGAAAAAAGGATACAATTAAATAAAGGAAGAAATTTTAAAAAAATAAATATAAAATTAAGTAATGATAAAAGAAGAAAATTTGAAAAAAATGAAAAAGAAAAAAAGAATAAAATTAAGTAATAATAAAGGAAGAAAATTTGAAAAAAATGAAAAAAGAAGAATAAAATTAAAAATAATAAAGGAAGAAAATTTAAAGAAGGAAAAAGAAAAATAAGAATAAAATTAAACAATAATTAAGGAAGAAAATTTTTAAAAAGGAAAAAGAAAAATGAGAATAAAATTAAACAATAATAAAGAAAGAAATTTAAAAAAGAACGAAAAAAAGGAAATATTTAACAATAATAAAGGAAGAAAATTTTAAAAAAAGCGAAAAAAGGATACAATTAAATAAAGGAAGAAATTTTAAAAAAATATATAAAATTAAGTAATAATAAAGGAAGAAAATTTGAAAAAAAATGAAAAAGAAAAAAAAGAATAAAATTAAGTAATAATAAAGGAAGAAAATTTAAAAAAAAATGAAAAAAGAAGAATAAAATTAAAAATAATAAAGGAAGAAAATTTAAAGAAGGAAAAAGAAAAATAAGAATAAAATTAAACAATAATTAAGGAAGAAAATTTTTAAAAAGGAAAAAGAAAAATGAGAATAAAATTAAACAATAATAAAGGAAGAAAATTAAAAAAAATGAAAAAGAAAAAAAGAATAAAATTAAACAATAATAAAGGAAGGAAATTAAAAAAAACGAAAAAAGGATAGAATTAAATAAAGGAAGAAATTAAAAAAAAAATTAAATATAAAATTAAGTAATAATAAAGGAAGAAAATTTGAAAAAAATTAAAAAGAAAAAAAAAGAATAAAATAAAACAAAAATAAAGCCAGAAAATTTAAAAAACTGAAAAAGAAAAAAAGAATAAAATTAAACAAAAATAAAGGAGGAAAATTAAAAAAATGAAAAAGGATAAAATTAAACAATAATAAAGGAAGAAAATTTAAAAAAAAACGAAAAAAGGATAAAATTAAATAAAAGAAGGAAAATTAAAAAAAATAAAAATAAAAACAAAAATAAAATTAAACAATTATAAAAAGGAGAAAATTCAAAACGAACAAAAAAGATAAAATAAAACAATAATAAAGGAAGAAAATTTAAGAAACGAAAAAGAAAAGATAAGAATAAAATTAAACTATAATAAAGAAAGAAAAAAAAAAAAACGGAAAGAAAAGAATAAAATTAAACAATAAAAAATTAAGAAAATTAAAAAGACCACAATTCGCCCAAGTGTTGTTTTAAAATTTAGGCTGGTGCACTGTAATCCAATTGACCAAATGTTCACTATTAACGATCACTACGATATTGTCCCGTTGACTACTGTACGATTTTTGTAAAAAAAAATCCAATTAAATGTTATTGTAAAAATATAGCACAATATAATTTTTAACATTTGCTTATCTTAGTCTAGTTACGTATCAGAATCTAGTTTAATTTATCATCAGATGTTAGTTTCAAGTTACAATATTATTATTAGGTAGGTTGGTTAAAAAATAATGTCGTTTTTTGACAATCAACTATATATATAAAACGACATTATTTTTGCACCAACCTAATATATTACGCTTGTGTGGTTTTGTATTACTTAGTAGTTCCGCCCAGCTTTGCTCGGGCTCTATGTACTGTTCATAACTTTATATGCATATGTATATATTAAAAAGTGTGAATATGTACCGTAATGCCTTTCTATATAATAAGTTTCCTTAGCTACCATAGAGAAAAGTTGCTAGAGACCGTAGACGTCAATTTTTTTTTTTTAACTTTGACCCCAATTTTTATCCCTTAACATTCATTGTTTTGGGCTCAAATTGAATTATAAATCTAGATCCCTGTCCAAGTAATCTATATCTACAATTTCAAGTTTTTAGACCCAACATTGGCAGAGGAGTTTTATAGAGTTCTCAATAATCAAATCTTAAAGTTTGACCTCTTAACAGCAAAATTTCTGGCCGAAAACAGATTAAAAAGAGTTTCCCAAATTTCAATACCCCTTATGCCAAATTTCAAGTCTGTAGACCGAAAATGGACAGAGTTATTTGGTAGGAAAATGTACACAGACACATAGGACAGACAGACAGACAGACAGACAGACAGAGAAGTTCCCTTTTATAGATATACTAGCATGGGTACCCGGCGTTGCCAGGGTGTTTGGATGTGTATGCTAAGCAAAAAAAAAAAGTCAATTTTTTTTTTTTACTTTGATCCCTATTATTACCCCTTAACATGTATTGTTTAGGGCTCGAATCAAGTTATTAACTAAGATCTATGTCCAAGGATATACTAGCACGGGTACCCGGCGTTGCCAGGGTGTTTGGAGGTGTATGCTGAGCAAAAAAAAAAGGTAAAATTTGTTAACTTTTACCCCTATTATGACTCATGAACATTTATTGTTTTGAGTTCAAATCAAGTTATTAACTTAGATCGATGTCCAAGGAACCTATATCTAAAATTTCAAGTTCGTAAACCCAAAATTATCGGAGGAGTTTGGTAGAGTTCTCAATGATCAAATAATTGAACTTTAATCGCAAAATTTCTGGCCGAGGATCGATCACATCATTTTTCCCAAATCTCAGTACCCTGTATATCAAATTTCGAGTCTGTAGACTAAAAATTGTCAGAGTTATTGCGTAGGGAAATGTACACAGACACAAAGACAGAAAGACATACAACCAGACACACAGACGCGTTCACTTTTATAGATAGATAGATAGATAGATAGATAGATAGATAGATAGATAGATGGATATTGAATGCAAATAACTTAAAGATGTAGTTTAACACATATTAAAAATATAAGGTTTATTTATTATGTGTTTCTTTTATAATAAACAAATTTTCTCAAAACTAATCTCTCGACGGAGGCCTTCTTTTCTAAGGCAATTGCACAAAGATCTATTACACAAAATCTCCAGCTAAGATATAGCTGGAAATATCTTCTCAATTATTAAATCATTTCTCTCCGATAGGTTCATAAGAGTAGTATTTGATGGGCCGAAATAATAATCATACAGTATTAATGCTGGAGTCCCTCAGGGGTCCATCCTATGCCCAACTCTCGTCCTGATCCACACCGATGATCTCCCAAATCAAATCCTAAGATCATTCGTATGTCTTTATGCTGACGACGCTACCTCTATGGTAATACTTCAAAGGCCGTAAACAACCAATTTCTCTTTGATTCTTTTTCCTACAATAGGGTCGTCTTCAAGTCCAATGTAAACAAGTTCTTGATGAGCTGTTGCCCCGTAAGTAATCTAATTGACCAAATTTCTACTACTAACGATTACTAAAATATTATCCCATTGACTACCGTACACTCAATAACCCTTATCCTCGAGTGGGCTCCGGGGCTTGATAAGTGGTGACTCCTATGTAATTTTTTACGACGATATTGTCCCGTTGATTACTGTACACTCATTAACTCTTACCTTCGAGTGGCCCCAGGGCCTTGATAAGTGGTGACTCGTTTTGTAAAAAAAATAAAAAAAATAAAGACGTGAAAAAACAAACAAACAAAAACGAATGAGAACATGGTGGAGAAGAAGAAGAAGAAGAAGAAGAAGAAGAAGAAGAAGAAGAAGAAGAAGAAGAAGAAGAAGAAGAAGAAAAAGAAGAAGGAAATTAGAAGAAATAGATGATAAAAGATGAAAAAAGAAGAAAAAGAAGAAAATGAAAAAGAAGGAAAGGAAGAAAATAGAATAAACAACGTAGAAAGACAACGGCAAACAAGAAAACAAAAAAAAGACCCCCCCCCCAAAAAAAAAAAAACAAAAAAAACAAACAAGTGAAGCACGCATGGTGCCCCGTGAGTGCACAGTGAACGATCGCATGAAAAATGACTAAGTTTAGCCCCCACCCCCACTCAAGGATGATTCCATTGATTTCAATAACAATAAAAGTATGAAAGGTTGAAATATTTGTGATCCTCATTGAATCCTGGGTAACGTCGGGTCTCCCTGCTAGTAATAATATCCTCCATCAACCATAGCCTTGAGCCCCTGGAGGGACATAGGCCATCTACAACTTTGTAGATGCTTTTGTAGCGAGAAATTTTTTTACAGTGTGAAGGTGCTGGCCCCCACGTCCAACCTTCCCAGAAAGTACATACAGCGCCTAGCCTTCGCAAATGGTCACCCATCTGGTACTGGCCAGGCTCAACATTACTTAACTTCGGTGATCTGTGTCGACGTGATTGTGCCGTACAATGATATATTCGAAAGAATTATAAAAGAACGTGTTCTAAGAACACTTAGAAAAATCGATTTTGTTTTGGTTGAAAACAACAGTAAATATTTTTTTATAGTCTAATACAGGAGTTCTCAACCGGGGTCCACATGGACCCTAGTGGTCCATGGAATATTTCTGGGAATCCACAAGCCAAACATAACAAAATAGGGGCCCGCAACGATATTTTGGTGGCCCATGAAGAAAACCAACTCAGAATAGTTTTTATTATTAAAAATTTAATTTCTACTGTAATTTTGTATAGTTTCTTTTTTCAATCATTCAAGTTATTTTAACTATAATATTCCTATTTTCCAGGTTTACCTCATTAAATTAGTTTTCATTTAAAAATAAAGCTTAATTATATAATACTAGCGGGGGGTACCTGGCGTTGCCGGGGTGTTTTTGTGTGTGTGTGGTCGGGCGAGGGTGGGGGTGTTAATAAAAAACTAAGAATAAGCGAAGTAAAAAAAAAACCCAAAAACAAAAAAATGAACGTTAAAATTCTGAAAAACACATGAAAAATGGCTCAAATAACCCTGCTTCAATATTAAAATTTAAAAAATCGAAAAAAAGACACCTTAAACCACGATTCGAATCCAAAACCTTTAGATAATGAGGCCGCGCTCTAAGCAGCTGACCTAAGACACCGTCGACGAAATTGTATCGCTTTTTCAAATATTTAAAGTAAATCAGGTTACGACGTCGTATGACGCATGCGTAGAAGCGAACTCGTCATGAGAGGACGGTTTTTGCTAACCCCCACCCCTGTTGAAAACTACTGATTTCAGGGTGAAGGAATTGACGTTTTTGGCCAATTTTTCGATATTTATCGGGTGAAGGTTGAAAGTTTAAAACGATACCGATCTGGCGAAAATCCGTGGCCCGTGTGGAAAGTTTTTGCGAGACATACAAACACACACACATACATACAAACAAACACACATACATGCATACATACAAACACACTTTCGCTTTTATATATATATATATATATATATATATATAGATTTCTTTGATTATTAAAACCTTCAAATTTATGAGTGAAAAAAAGGAGATTGTCTCATGACCAATAGTTATGAAGGGGCCCACCAACATAAAAAGAAGGGAAAAGGGGTCCATGAGTAAAAAAAGGTTGAGAACCACTAGTCTAATATATAAATGTCTATATGTATGTATGTCTGTCTGTCTCCATATTTTCAAACTCGATTTCCTCCGAACTAAAAGTTGCAGAGCGGCGCTAGGGGCCTCAAGTGATTGGATTTTTTACGGGCCGTTCTTTTATGGGCCTTTGACTGGTTAAAATTTTTTCAAGGGGTTAAAAATGGGTCAAAATTTAAAAAATCGTTAGACATTTTGTACATTAATCTTAGTTTACTATTAATTTTTAATCGGTTTATATGCGTGTCACGTTAGTACAGTGGTAACGTCACCACCTTTGAATGCTTCGGTTTCGATTCTAGCTGATAGCACCGAAATACTTTTTTTTCTTTTACTTTTGAAATCACGACTCTATACTAATTTCAGCGTAATCTCCACCCCCGCTAGTGTAATATAATTTATGATGGATTAGGCTTCGCTCATTAGAAAAAACTATATCTCACTCAAGAACGCTCATAAAATGTTTTTTTTTTCTTTCTAATCGATATGTTTTTCGTAATTTTTTAATTTCCCTACCTAGCCAATATCGCCTAATTTTACTTTGCCTATTTTTCTGGATGCCACAAAGAGGCTCACTGCACTTTGTATTTCTAAAATAGACACCGATTTAATCTCAACGAGACTCGGGGTCAGTTAACTTCTTTCAAATTCGCCTCAACAATTAAAAAGATGTAATCAAGTTACTTAAATTTCAAATTCGCCTCAACCACGCAATGTGAAGACCGGTGTGACAGCCTGAGTACTACTACTACTAATACTAATTAAAATACTTATAATACATCTTCTTCTACTACTACTACTACTACTACTACTACTACTACTACTACTACTACTACTAATATAATAATAATAATAATAATAATAATAATAATAATAATAATAATAATAATAATAAATCTTATAAACTGCATCCTATCTTCGGCTTAACGATCAGACCAGGATAATGGAAAGATCGAGGAGGTGAAGTACTAACCAGACCTCCACTGGCAAAGTGTGATGGTTACTTGAACATTCGGGAGGCTTATTGCCATACAATTCCCACAGAATACACAACCTGGTCCTGTCTGTTCTTATATTTCTTGGAGAAAAGTTTGCTGCATTCTCCTATTATGTGATTTTCTTTTTTCGTCTCTTTGTTCACAGAGTCCATATTTGCTGTGCTTTGTCGATTTTAGTTTTGATATAGTTGGCCCTTATTGTCTTGTGCGGTTTTTAATAGTTATTAAGTTTCTCAGTCTATGTCTCTTTCTTGTAGGCATATCCAAGTGTTTTCGTGAGTTTCATTTTTTTTGCCACCCTTTATAAAACGTCAGTGTGGTTCTTTCTCTTCATACTTTTTCTGCATCTTCTTCTTCTTCTTCTTCTTCTTCTTCTTCTTCTTATTATTATTATTATTATTATTATTATCATTATTATCATTATTATTATGATAACATAACAGATATTTATCTCCCCCCCCCCTCTCAACGGTGGAAGAATTTGACACAAGGATCGCAAGGCGGAATTTAACGTGCCAGTTGCTTAGAGAACGAGCGCTGTGACCTGCTTTAAATACTTGGTCGGCCTGTCGGCATTTTCCAATGAGGGCACCCTAGGCGGTTAACAGTAAAACTAAACTTCACGAAATGAGAAGGCAAAGCTTGAGAGGTGGACCTACTAGAACTGCACAAGGGCATACTTCAGCCAATAGAAAACCACAATGGCTTAGACTCTGGTTACTTAGAGCGAAGATATAACTGCAAAACGGTGCGAACGCGCATATGGCGGTTATAAGTGAATACTAAGCCGTGTGCAAAATGACGTCACGGTTAGTGAAACGAAAATGTATATATAAAAAAAGAAGAGAAACACGTTCGAGAGGGCAAAGGTCAGAGAAAAGGGGCATGCCCGCTTTTTTATTCGGGGAAAGTACCCGGAAATAAATGTCGTTATTAAAAAGAAGGAGTATTTACTTCTCTTATGTCTCTTGCGACGTATTCTACTACAACGCGTTGGGTCAAGATGTGCCTATATGTATACCCGTGTGTAAACGTGTGTAACCTTGCAAAACTCGCAGTTGACTAAGAAAGCAAAATGTAGTAGTATTTACTTTCTTTCCATCGCAGATGTTACACAAGGTCAGATTTTGGTAAAAGTAAAGCCAGCTCTTCTAAAGGGAAAGCACTCTGACCAATTAAAAACTGTCTTAACAGACTCATCAATATTACCTGATCAGAGTGCGTCAGGCACAAACTTACTCCACCCGAAAGACAGCGAGCAACGTCTGGAAAGGTGGACCTACTAGAACTGCCATGAACCAACAGCCATACCTTACTCAACAGAGAAAAATATATTTCAACAATAGCCTGGACTTTGTTGGTGTTTGGGCCTGAGGGACCACCCGCATCACTGCAGGATGAGAAAGGAGGAGGTAATGCCAGGTAATGTCCCGCTCGTTGTGTTTCGAATCTGCGTAGCTCGTTTTCTCCCGCACGTACTTTAGCAGACAAAACTAAAACAATTTGAAAAAGTAAAACGAAATACCAGTTCAATAATACAAAAAAAAAAAAAAAAGAAAAAAAGCGGATGCTGCTCCAATCAAGCGTGAACGCTGAACGCCTCTTTTAAAAGTTGTTTTTATTGGTTTTCTTTGTTTTTTGTGGGGGGGGGGTGCTGTTCGAAATCTTTGCAAAAGTCGTTTATCTTAATATTTTAATACCTTTTAAAATGTGTCTCTCCTTCGCCTGCCAAGACACATTTGGTACGCTCACTCGATTCAAACGACGAGGAACAAGGGGGAAGGGAGGGTGTAGGAGGAGAGGGTCTATTTTCGTCCGCCATATTTGATGATTTTCTCATTCTCTTTCCTATAATGACTTTTTCCTTTTATTATATATATATTTATATATATATATATATATTTGTATATATATTTGTATATATATATATATATATATATATATAATTGTATATATCTATAATTGTGTGTATATATATATACACACATATATATATACACACGTATATATACACATACATACATATACACACACACATATATATATACAAACACATATATATACACACACACACATATATATGCACACACACACACACACACACACACACACACATATATATATATATATATATATATATAAGTGAACGTGTCTGTCTGTCTGCGTGTCTGTGTGTGTCTGTCTGTCTGTCTGTGTACATTTCCCTACGCAATAACTCTGTCAATTTTTAGTCTATAGACTCGAAATTTGAAATACCGGGTACTGAGATTTGGGAAAATCGATGTGACGGGTGTCAGCCAGAAATTTGGCTGTTAAGGGGTCAAATTTCAACGATTTGACCTTTAAGAACTCTACCAAACTCCTCCGACAATTTTGGGTCTAGACACTTGAAATTTTAGATATAGGTTCCTTGAACCTGGATCTAACTTAATAAAGTGATTTGAGCCCGAAACTATAAATTTTAAGGGGTCATAATAGGGGTCAAATTTTAAAAAAATTAACCATTTTTTTTTTGTTTTTTTGCTTTTTTTGCACAGCATACACCTCCAAACACCAGAGCAACGCCGGGCACCCCTGCTAGTATATATATATATATATATATATATATATATATATATATATATATATATATACTAGCAGGCCACTCGGCGTTGCCCTGTCGTAAAATACACCTAAATATTATATTTTAATTAATGCAGATTTCGTATTTATTATAAGCAGCAATACCGTAGGTATAAACATAAGGTTAAACTTCTGTAAAAATATGAAGTAAAAAACAACTGAGACATGTGCTTGCAAGTATTACATTTTTTCGAAACAGTTCACTTCTTGAAGTAGAATAAATAAATGTATATATACTCCAGCTGAGATCGAAACCAAATCTTAAAGACAGTGGGGTCAAGTACGATAACCATTAGGCCAGCATAACACGGTATTTAAAAAGAGTGTTCAACCCTACTTATTCTTGACATAAGGACTGTGTTATGTAAACTATTCATGGTTTGGTTTGGTTGTTTTGTCTTACGGCATATCACTCCATTTCGGGTTATTTAATGCCGAATCCAGTTATTTTGGAAAAAAATATTTACATTAAATCCAGTTATTTTTATAGAAGGTTTTTATTCTTCAAACCTTATGCATCGTCACTCGCTGGTTTGTAGGGTTTAGTTTGGTTGTTGTTTAGCGGATTTTATCGTGTTTGTTCCCTGCTCTGCAGAACATGAATGAGTTTTGCAATGGGAGAGGGAAAAGGCCAACTATATTAATATTTGGTACATTTTAAGTTAGGAAACCAGTCTGGAAGTGGGGGAGATAGAAAGAGGAAACGAGAAATGGGAAGAAGGAAAGGGGGGAGGTGGGTTGTTGTTTTTGTTTTTGGTTTATGAACATAATCAACTTTTTCAAAAGAAAGTAGAAAAAAAAAGCATCAATGTTAGGTGCATTTCGTCTCAGGAAGCCAATACCTTCAGACAGCCTGATCTGGTAGCGCCAGAAGATAAACCCTTCACTTTTCAAACCTACTTAGGTGCTAATGCACTTACCGATCCGCGCTATTTTTTAAATCGTATTTCCAAGTTTAATTAAAGTTTTATTATATTTTTTTATTATTATTCAATTGTAAGGTTAAAGTACAGAATAGGTACAAAACACCCTCCCCTCCCCATGTTAAGAATGACTTTTTAAATAATAACGTTATTATTTCAGCACGGATCAATAACTGCATGAGTAATCCTACATAATCTTTACATGAGGCATCTGTTACGTGAACCAATCAGTAGTTGTATCGAAATCAGATATTTAGTAAAGAATCAGTTACAGTATCGGAATCGGAAAAAATATTGGAATACTTTAATCAGTATAAATTATTTTATTGAATGATTTCCTTTTACCATAGGAATTTCAGTGTAGAAAAGCTTTTTCAAAGAGGTGTTTTATTTTCATTTTGCTGGTGGTATGAACCCCGAGGGTTGAATGCTTTCCTTAAGGGAGCAAAGTATACGCTCGATCTTCTTAACGGTAGTTTTAAGTCTTAAAAGACGAGCTTTTATGTGGTTGAGGCGAATTTGAAGTTTAACTAACTTGATTACATCTTTTGTGTGGTGAAGGCGAATTTTAAATTTAAGTAACTTGATTACATCTTTTGCGTGGTGAAGGCAAATTTGAAGTTTAGGTAACTTGATTACATCTTTTGTTTGGTTGAGGCGAATTTGAAGTTTAAGTAACTTGAATACATCTTTTGAATGGTTGAGGCGAATTTGAAATTTAAGTAACTGATTACATCTTTTGAATGGTTAAGGCGAATTTGAAATTTAAGTAACTTGATTACATCTTTTGAATGGTTAAGGCGAATTTGAAATTTAAGTAACTGATTACATCTTTTGAATGGTTGAGGCGAATTTGAAATTTAAGTAACTTGATTACATCTTTTGAATGGTTGAGGCGAATTTGAAATTTAAGTAACTGATTACATCTTTTGAATGGTTGAGGCGAATTTGAAATTTAAGTAACTGATTACATCTTTTGAATGGTTGAGGCGAATTTGAAATTTAGGTAACTTGATTAGATCTTTTGAATGGTTGAGGCGAATTTGAAATTTGAGTAAGTTTATTACACCTTTTGAATGGTTGAGGCGATTTTGAAATTTAAGTAACTTGATTACATCTTTTGAATGGTTGAGGCGAATTTGAAATTTAAGTAACTGATTACATCTTTTGAATGGTTGAGGCGAATTTGAAATTTAAGTAACTGATTACATCTTTTGAATGGTTGAGGCGAATTTGAAATTTAAGTAACTGATTACATCTTTTGAATGGTTGAGGCGAATTTGAAATTTAGGTAACTTGATTAGATCTTTTGAATGGTTGAGGCGAATTTGAAATTTAAGTAACTGATTACATCTTTTGTGTGGTTGAGGCGATTTTGAAATTTAAGTAACTTGATTACATCTTTTGTGTGGTTGAGGCGAACTTGAAATTTAAGTTACTTGATTACATCTTTCGTGTGGTTAAGGTGAATTTGAAATTTAAGTAACTTGATTACATCTTTTGTGTGGTTAAGGCGAATTTGAAATTTAAGTAACTTGATTACATCTTTTGAATGGTTAAGGCGAATTTGAAATTTAAGTAACTGATTACATCTTTTGAATGGTTAAGGCGAATTTGAAATTTAAGTAACTTGATTACATCTTTTGAATGGTTAAGGCGAATTTGAAATTTAAGTAACTGATTACATCTTTTGAATGGTTGAGGCGATTTTGAAATTTAAGTAACTTGATTACATCTTTTGAATGGTTGAGGCGAATTTGAAATTTAAGTAACTGATTACATCTTTTGAATGGTTGAGGCGAATTTGAAATTTAAGTAACTGATTACATCTTTTGAATGGTTGAGGCGAATTTGAAATTTAAGTAACTGATTACATCTTTTGAATGGTTGAGGCGAATTTGAAATTTAGGTAACTTGATTAGATCTTTTGAATGGTTGAGGCGAATTTGAAATTTAAGTAACTGATTACATCTTTTGTGTGGTTGAGGCGATTTTGAAATTTAAGTAACTTGATTACATCTTTTGTGTGGTTGAGGCGAACTTGAAATTTAAGTTACTTGATTACATCTTTCGTGTGGTTAAGGTGAATTTGAAATTTAAGTAACTTGATTACATCTTTAACAAAAATTAAAAGGTGTTAATCATTCAATAAAATCTAATTTATAAACAGCTATATGTTTGTCCGTCTGTCTGTCTCCATATTTTGAAACACTATCTCCATCGAAACTAAAAGTTGCAAAGCGGCGGGTCGTTCTTTTGTGGGTCTTTAGTCTGTAAAATTGTTTCTAGGGAATCAAAAATGGATCAAAATTGAAAAAAGCCCTTGTACATCTTGAACATTCATCTTAGTTTATTTTCATTTTTAATTTTTATTTTTTAATTTTCAGTTTTTAATTTTTAATTTTTAATTTTTAGTTTTTAGTTTTTAATTTTTTAGTTTATAATTTTTAATTTTAAGTTTTTCATTTTTAATTTTTAATTTTTGGTTTTTAATTTTTAATTTTTTATTTTTTATTTTTAAATTTTAATTTTTGGTTTTTAATTTTTAATTTTTAGTTTTTAGTTTTTAATTTTTAATTTTTAATTTTTGGTTTTTAATGTTTAAGTTTTTATTTTTATTTTTAAATTTTAATTTTTGGTTTTTAATTTTTAATTTTTAGTTTTTAGTTTTTTATTTTTAATTTTTAGTTTTTAGTTTTAATTTTTAATTTTTAATTTGAATTTTTAATTTTTAATTTTTAATTTTTAATCATTAATTTTTAAATTTTAATTTTTAGTT
>NC_136525.1:39674964-39712464 GCF_053919585.1 Euprymna scolopes
ATACCCGTTCCAGAGAGGGTTCTAATCTATTAAGATGATTTGTGATCTTTTTAATAGTTCGCAACTAAGGAGTAAAATATCATACAGTCGGGTGTAAATAATTGAAATTCATACATATTATCCAAACATATCGAACATTCTTCTCATTTGAAATTTATTTATATATTAATACGATAGCGTGTGTGTTCTTTTGTGTGTCACGCTTACGTTTAATAGTTATGTTCTTCTATTTCTTGCCATAAATAATTTTACCAAGAATTCCTCATTAGTTTTGGTTTCAGTTTCGATTATAACTGAATAACAGTAATCTATTTTTTTTATATAAATAATTTTATCAACAATTCAACATAAGTTTTGGTTTCGGTTTCGATTATGGCTGAAGGAACTCAAGTTATATATATATATATATATATATATATATATATATATATATTTCATAAGTTTTTATGTCGGTTCCGATTCAAGCTAATGCACCCAAGTCATATAGATATATATATTTTTTACATCGCAACTTGATAACATATAAAAATCGATAGAACATTAACTCTATAATGATATATACGCAGTCTGCAAGAATTAAAATATCATATTTAAGCGTACTTTACAAGCGGCTTTTGCCGGGCGTCCGTGCTAGCTTAGATAAATACTTTTGCAGTTTTAACAAAAAAGCTACTATAATATCAGAGCGTCTTCATTTACACTGAACATCTACAGAATGTCAACATCAATATATTACATATGAATGAGTCCCCTGTGGAATTTCCACAGATACCGGTAGTGTATGTATTAATACGATAGCGTGTGTGTTATTTTGTGTGTCACGCTTACATGCTTTTCATTCTAATGATTGTCGTTTAATCTTCTAGTTCTTCTTGTTCAACCACGACGATATGTTTTGTAGGAGAGATGTTTATGTGACCGTGTGTATGCAGTACTAAATAAAACGTACGTGTGTATGTAATTGTATCGTAGCGTGATGAATATGTAATATGGCACTAATAAATGCCTTTTGTGTTCTTATCATTAACGGACCATATGTAGGTACGCATGTGTGTCACGGACTGTTGTCCTTAGGTCCTTAATGTCTATTTTAGCAGCCCGTAATTGTCTACGTATTGGTGCCTTTGTGTCAGAACACATAACACATGACCACATACCTTTTTCTGCCGTTGGGCGCCTATGTCTTTTGACCCTGCCTGGGTGATTTGTCAATCATCTTTGAGGGAGCTGAAACCTGTTATAACAAAACGGGCCCAAGACGAATGATTGTTTTTATGTCTGTTTTTATTAACTCTCAGGCATTTCCTTACAGAAGGGGAGTGATCGACGATCTTGGGTTCAGGTGATTCTTCCTCGTCTCCATTCTGAGACTTCTCCTCCCCTCATCGAGAGACGCATTTAAGCTAATCTTGTTCATTCGGCGTCTTCAATTCAACTCAACGATGCTTGTGCACACCGGAACACGTGA
This sequence comes from Euprymna scolopes, assembly GCF_053919585.1. Classification (NCBI taxonomy): domain Eukaryota; kingdom Metazoa; phylum Mollusca; class Cephalopoda; order Sepiida; family Sepiolidae; genus Euprymna; species Euprymna scolopes. The sequence goes on from NC_136525.1 coordinate 39,676,433, forward strand.
CATTCGACACGTCACGTCTGGTCACCCTTTCTGATACTTTCCGGTGCAAACTAGACCAGATCACAATTTGACATGTTTGACAACCTACCAAATCATAACGATTCCAATCTTTATTGTCCATTCATGACTAGATAGATAGATAGATAGATAGATAGATAGACAGACAGACAGATAGATAGATAGAGAGACAGAAAGACAGATAGATAGAAAGACAGACAGACATACAGACAAATAGATAGATAGACAGAAAGACAGACAGATAGATAGAGAGAGAGAGACAGATAGATAGAGAGAGAGATAGATAGATAGATAGACAGACAGGTAGATAGATAGAGAGACAGAAACACAGATAGATAGAAAGACAGACAGACAGACAATAGATAGATAGATAGATAGATAGAAAGACAGACAGATATATAGAGAGACAGACAGACAGACAGACAGATAGATAGATAGATAGATAGATAGATAGATAGATAGATAGATAGATAATTTACTGCTTCTGCTCGGCGACTCTCTAACAAAAGTAACACCCCGTCGGCAGAATTTTCTTCTTTTTTTTTTCGTGTATTCACAAAAAGAGAAATATATTCATTTAAAAAGAAGAAATACTCTATAATGGAACGAAGAAAAAAATCTTGAAGTGATGTATTGTTCGTCTAAAACATATAACTCTGTTATGTATTTTCTTTAATTATTTGCAGACTATTATCGCCATCTTCTGGGTTTTGTTTATCAACGTTTCGGCCAACTATTCCTCTGGCCTTCCTCAGGTTGTTAACGCGACGGGATAGGAACGTAGAACAACCGACTGCATCCAAAGCAATTACTGCCATTCATAGTTGTCGTTTCACCAGGGTTAGGCCAACTAATCCCCTGGCTGGCTTTACGTATCATTGAAACCGATACCTTTAGACAATGTTCACCTGAAATCGTAGATATTCTGCATCTCTATCCACGGCCCCGAAGGGAAATCAAAGTTGGATTTTTTGGTCTAAACGTGATGAGACGACAACTATACAAGGCAGTAATTACTGTGAATGCACTTGGAGATTCGACATTCCTATCCCGTCGCGGTTAACCACCTTATGAACGCTTGGAGGAATAATTGGCTGAAACGTCGTGAAGCCATAACAAAAAGATACGGATAATAGTTCGCAAACAATTAAATTAAATAAATTATACAAATTACTCACATAAAAAATAATTCCAAATTAATACAAGCTTATAAAAGTATTTTGTCGTGTGTTATTAAAAATTTCTGTTTTGAATGTTTTTATCAATAACTGTAGAAGTATGTACGCGGTTGTTACTGAAAAAAAAAGTATTACGTGGTTGTTACTAAAAAAAAATATTTACGGGGTTGTTACTGAAAAAAGAGTATGTACGTGGTTGTTACTGAAAAAAGAAATATTTACGTGGTGGTCACTGAAAAAAGAGTATGTACGTGGTTGTTACTGAAAAAAGAAATATTTACGTGGTTGTTACTGGAAAAAGAAATATGTACGTAGTTGTTACTGAAAAAAGTATGTACGTGACTGTTACTAAAAAAAGAAATATGTACGTGGTTGTTACTGAAAAAAGAAATATGTACGTAGTTGTTACTGAAAAAAAGTATGTACGTGACTGTTACTAAAAAAAGAAATATGTACGTAGTTGTTACTGAAAAAAAGTATGTACGTGACTGTTACTAAAAAAAGAAATATGTACGTGGTTGTTACTATAAAAAGAAATATGTACGTGGTTGTTACTGAAAAATATATATATACATGGTTGTTACTGAAAAAAGAAATATGTACGTGGTCTCACTAAAAAAAGAAATATGTATGTGCGTGTTACTGAAAAAAGAAATATGTACGTGGTTTTTACTAAAAAAAGAAATATCTACGTGGTTGTTACTAAAAAAAGAAATATGTATGTGGTTGTTACTAAAAAAAGAAATATGTACGTGGTTTTTACTAAAAAAAAAATATTTACGTGGTTGTTACTAAAAAAAGAAATATGTACGTGGTTGTTACTAAAAAAAGAAATATGTACGTGGTTGTTACTAAAAAAAGAAATATTTACGTGGTTGTTACTGAAAAAAGAAATATGTACGTGTTTTTTACTAAAAAAAGAAATATGTACGTGGTTGTTACTAAAAAAAGAAATATGTACGTGGTTTTTACTAAAAAAAGAAATATGTACGTGGTTGTTACTAAAAAAAGAAATATTTACGTGGTTGTTACTAAAAAAAGAAATATGTACATGGTTTTTACTATAAAAAGAAATATGTACGTGGTTGTTACTGAAAAAAGAAATATGTACGTGGTTTTTACTAAAAAAAGAAATATGTGGGTGGTTGTTACTAAAAAAAGAAATATTTACGTGGTTGTTACTAAAAAAAGAAATATGTACATGGTTTTTTACTATAAAAAGAAATATGTACGTGGTTGTTACTGAAAAAAGAAATATGTACGTGGTTGTTACTGAAAAAAGAAATATGTACGTGGTTGTTACTTAAAAAAGAAATATATACGTGGTTGTTAATGAAAAAAGAAATATGTACGTGGTTGTTACTAAAAAAAGAAATATTTACGTGGTTGTTACTAAAAAAAGAAATATGTACATGTTTTTTACTAAAAAAGAAATATGTACGTGGTTGTTACTTAAAAAAGAAATATTTATGGGTTGTTAATTAAAAAAGAAATATGTACGTGGTTTTTACTAAAAAAAGAAATATTTATGGGTTGTTAATTAAATAAGAAATATGTACGTGGTTTTTACTAAAAAAAAGAAATATTTATGGGTTGTTAAATAAAAAAGAAATATGTACGTGGTTTTTACTAAAAAAGGAAATATTTATGGATTGTTAATTAAAAAAGAAATATGTACGTGGTTTTTACTAAAAAAAAGAAATATTTATGGGTTGTTACTGAAAAGAGAAATATGTACGTTGTTGTTACTGATAAAAGAAACATTTACGTGGTTGTTACTGAAAAAAGAAATATGTACGTGGTTTTTACTAAAAAAAGAAATATTTACGTGGTTGTTACTGAAAAAAGAAATATGTACGTAGTTGTTACTAAAAAAAGAAATATGTACGTAGTTGTTACTGATAAAAGAAATATGTACGTGGTTGTTACTGAAAACAGAAATATGTACGTGGTTGTTACTGAAAAAAGAAATATGTACGTAGTTGTTACTGAAAAAAGAAATATGTACGTAGTTGTTACTGATAAAAGAAATATGTACGTGGTTGTTACTGAAAACAGAAATATGTACGTGGTTGTTACTGAAAAAAGAAATGTGTACATGGTTGTTACTGAAAAAAGAAATATGTACGTGGTTGTTACTGAAAAAAGAGTCATCTTATTACTATATCTATTGTTTATTGTTTTTAATGAAGAATACTACGAATGCTAAACTTATATTCCATTAGATAAGAGAGGGGACGGAATTCACTCCACATTAAAACCCGACATTGTCTCTAACTGTACGCTCGGGATGGGGTTCATTATTATTAATAAAGCTATCACCTTTGGTATTAATACTTTACTAGGCTATCATTATGATAACTACTAATAACATTGTTTTTACCATTCAACAATTTTGTTTCAATTTCATTGTACACATTACAATCAATTGCGTCTCGTTTTTGCCGTTTGTATTAAACGCTATTACGTTGTTAAAAAACATAAGAAATAAATAAAAAATACATTTTTCTACCACAAACGTCTAAAATAATTCACGTGAACTCTTTCCAACATTGTTGCAAGGAATTAACGCTGTCCATACTACAAATTTCCATATTTTTTCAACGTCTTTCATTTTTATTTCGATACTTTTTGTGACGAAGAGCGGAGGACCGTTTGAAATATAAAAATAAATTATTGAACACAAATGTAACATGGTTTTCATGCTTCAAATTACCCTCATAACACTTAAATCACTATATATATATATATATATATATATATATATATATATATATATATATATACAGGCTTCGTATTACCATAAAAAAACCTAGGACCCTTTTATATGTGTAGTAAAAGCGATTTATACTTATTTGGATCATTCGAATTGCTATTCTTATGCAAGTTCATTATTGTGTCGACTTTCTCTCATGAGATAACTTCCTAAACACGTTACTTTATTTTTTTTATTTACTTAAATTCTATTCCCGAGTTCGTTTTTAATTCATCTATTGACAAAATAATTAAAAAATGCCTCTTGAAGTTACGAATAGGGTTGAATTATTTTTTTTTTTCGTTAAGAACATATTGCTAGGTTCTTTTTATTTGAAAATATTATTATTTGTATTAATTATTTTAATTCGTTCCCTTCGTAGCAGAAGATTATTATGGTAATTGTTTCCGATTAGAAACATTCTTGTCATTTCTTTTCTTGTCGTTTTTAGTATAGAATTTTTCAGATTTTAAAACCTATAGTTTTAATACCCGTCCTACAAATGGGGTCTATATCATTGAGAAACTGTAAGACTCTTTAATTGGTGTAATAAAAGTAAATTGTATTATTTGGAATATTCGGACTACTATACCTTTATTGGTCGTTTACGATGTCGATTCCCTTACAAAACGTGACTTTCTGAACACGTTAACGCGTTTATCTTATTTTATCATCGGATAACAAATACCTTTTTAGTTCATCCATTCACAAAGGAGAAAAGTAATGTATAATGAAATTTAGAAAAATCTTTAATTAGTTTGCTTTGCGATTAAAATATATAACTATATTAAGAAGTATGTACTGGTTTGCTTAAAGCATTGTTTAAAAGAATAAAAGTGTTATTGAAGACATTTCAATGCAGAAATTATACAGTCGTTGTAAGCAGATAAATAAATAAATATTAATTCAATAATGTTGTTTTTTTAATTTATTTACCTGATTTGTAGAAGGTATTTTTTCGACTGTAGATGGTATTTATTTCCTCAATTTTTTTTTTCGAGAGCATCTCTCATCTTCAGGGATAGAAATGTACATTCACTCTTTATGCTGCCGATAGAACAAAAAGTGAATGGACATATCTACCCCTGAAGATGAGAGATGCTCCCGAAAAGTTTTTGGGAATGAATACCATCTACAATCGAAAAAAGTCAATAAATTAAAAAATATTATTCAACTATATTGTTTTTATATGTTGAATTTATGATCGGAATTTCTATTTTGTGTGTGTTTTGTTCCTAGTGTTACAAGAAAAGGTTGCCCCCTTTCCTGTAAATAAGAAAAACATTAAATAAGTGAAAAATGAGATTAGGATAAGCCGAGACTCGAACCTTGTAAGTAAGGTTCAGAATAGATTCAGAAATTAGAATGTTAAAATTTAGCTATTGTTTTGGAAATAGTTAGATATTGTTTGTATTGTAAAAAGAATTTAATTGTTTATTCTTTTATGAAAACTGTATTAAAATGGTCAGCTAGAAAAGAATGAACAATACAAATTAAAAATATATTGAAAAAAATAGGTTAGGTTGAAAAATAGGTTAGTGAGAATTCTTTGTTTGCAGAAGTGTGTTTTGGAGAACGTGTATTGAGCCACGTGAGTTGGCCACGTTTAGAACCACACATCTGACGTCATAGCAAAAAGAGATTTCTCAATAATAGAAGCTACGATTTGCAGATTAGCCAGGGGATCGAGAGTCAAGAGCCGGCAGTCGAGCAGTTGAAGCAGAACAGCTGACTCTGCTAGTCAGATAGAGGGAGTTGGAGTCAGGGTCCTTTGTAAGCGAAGGAAAGAACATTTAACCATGTAGAAACGAATTTGAATTCCTGATATCATCACCATTGCGACCGGTCAAATGAAATAAAGAATCATCATCGATATTTGTAACTGCTGTCTTCGTGTCGTCATTCAACAATTGAAGGTAATGTGCTAATCATCTTAATATGAACTTTATATAAAACCCTTCCAAGTAATGTGTCCCCCTCCTCCATCAGAAGTGATGGTTAATCTTCCTCCTGTGTTAAAAAATATGTTATATGTTGTTTGCAGAAGTGTGTGTTGAAAACATATGCTTAGCTATGTGAGTTGGTCACGTTTTAGAACCACACATCTGACATCACAGCAAAAAGGGAATGCTCAATTATAGGAGCTAGGATTAGAGGATTAGAGGGTCGACAGTTGGTAGTCGAGCAGAGAGGGCAGAACAGTTGAGGCTGCTAGTCAGAGTGAGAGAGAGATTTGGAGTCAGGGTCCTTTGGAAGCGAAGGGAAGAACATTAAACTATGTAGATCCCGAATTTGAATTTCTGACGTTATCATCATTTCGACCGGTCAAATGAAATAAAAAAAAAAACATAATCGATATTTGTAACTGTGTGTCTTCGTGTCGTCATTCAACAATTGATGGTAATGTGTGAATTATCTTTAATGAACTTTGTATGACCCCCTTCCAAGTAAGGTGTCACCCTCTTCCATCATAAGTAATGACTGCCCATCCGGTGTTAAAGGAACTGATCACCCTCTCTCCTCGCTAATATATATTATAAGAATCAATAGAACTGTAATATGTATAAATGTTTCTCTCTCCCCTTCTGTGTAAAACAGTGGTTCTCAACTTGTTTTTACTCATGGACCCCTTATCCCTACTTTTTTTTTATCTTGGTGGCCCCCTTCATAACTATTGGTCATAAGACAATATTTGGAGGTGTTTATAATCACAAAAATATTATATAATTAAGCTTTATTTTTAAATGAAAACTAATTTAATGCAAATAAAGTATTCTATAACAACTATAATAATTATGATAATAATGATTATAACAAGTAATAATAATAATAATAATCTAAATTAGAGTGATAATAATTCTTTACCAATACATACATATATATATATATATATATATATATATATATATATATATATATATATATTAGTCCTCGCGCGAAAAAGCAGGACACAAAATGTTTTAAATAATAATAATAATAGAATCACAATAACAAAGTCTTTCGCTAGCGAGGACTACTATTGAGCGTAACCAGTTATACACTCCTTTTGAAATTTTCATCTCTATTTTTTTCGTTATCTACTGAATATTTTGGATGAAACCTATATGAAATATGTTAATATTCCTAGTGTTTAACTTATATTCCATTAGATTTATTATTTTGAAAGCCATTTTTAACATGGCGAGGAAAGGGTATTTTACATATACTCTGTGTTTCTACCTTACAATTGAATAAAAAAAATACAATTGAATAAAAACCAGATATCGTGAAAACTTGAATTGCACATGAAAACAGTATTTACAAATAGTGTGGTACCAAAAATGCACACGCATATTTTATGACCATTCTTGAAGGAGATATTGTTTTTAAAAGAAACTACCCCCTCCAATATTTTTAAGAATATTTTTAGTTAATTACAGTTGTTTTAAAAAAGGTAAAATCGATTTTCTAAGTGTTCGTTTTCTACCTAGCTGGCTAAATTGTTAGTGGTTCAACTTATTTTAAAGCGTTTATTCAGTTCAAAAACGAGACTAAAGACCGCATAATATTTTAAAAATGTATTTATAATTATTTACTGTGATTTTAAAAAGGGCAAAATCGATTTTTCCACCTAGCTGGCTAAGTTGTTAGTGGTTCAACTTATTTTAAAGCGTTTATTCAGTTCAAAAACGAGACTAAAGACCGCATAATATTTTAAAAAATGTATTTATAATTATTTACTGTGATTTTAAAAAGGGCAAAATCGATTTTTCCACCTAGCTGGCTAAGTTGTTAGTGGTTCAACTTATTTTAAAGCGTTTACTCAGTTCAAAAACGAGACTAAAGAACGCATAATATTAAAAAATATATATACATATTTATAATTATTTACTGTGGTTTTAAAAAGGGCAAAATCGATTTTTCCACCTAGCTTGCAAAGTTTAGTGGTTTAACTTATTTTAAAGTGTTTATTTAGTGAGAAAAAAAAACAACAAGTCAAGAAGGAGTTCTCCTCCGCTAAACGAGTACATAAAAGATGGTGTAGTCTCAGAACAGATACTGAACTTTGCTGCTGCTGCTGCTGCTGCTGCTAATAATAATAATAATAATAATAATAATAATAATAAATAAATAAATAAATTTGCCTTCAGATGAAACAAACGTTTACTCACATGCCGTATTAAATTTAAGGCCTTTATATTACTAATAGGCATAAGAAAAATTATTTGTATTGTTTGTACAAATAATTATTTGTATTGTTTGTACAAATAATTTTTATCCGGTTTGCTTACAATGTAGACTTCCGGTCATATCCTATACTAGCTAGACGTAATATTTTACTTTATGCAGATTGCGTATGTATTATCATAGAATCTATCTTTCTGTTGATTATTATATATTACGAGGAATAATTTGCCCTGCGCACTAATTCACACACAAACAAAGAAATAATATTAATGATAATATCGTTCATTGAATTCCGTCTGTATTATATATTATTTAATTGGAATTCATTATTGAGATGAGTATTATATATTAATTTATTAACTGCGGACTATTTTCCTCATCTTTCTTAGTTGTTGTTTCACGACGTTTCGGACAATTATTTCTTTGAACTTCTTAAGGTGGTAACCGCGACGGGATAGGAACTCCTAATCTTCTAACTGCATCCTCGGCGATTACTGCCTTCCATAGTTGTTGTCGTATCACCACTTTTTGGCCAAGTAAGCTTCTGACCGGCTTTGGGTAGGATTGAAACCGCTATCTTCAGACAATGCTCACCTGGAATCGTAGTGAATCAACGTCTCTATCCACTGCGCCATGGACCCCGAAGGGCGATCAAGGTTGATTTTTTTTGTCTTATAAATTCATGTTTATTTATTATCTGATCTTCCATAGTCGGATCCGTACCGAATGATGTATATATTATTTTAATTGGAATTCATTATCGAGATGAGTATTATTTATTAATTTTATTTATTGCGGACTATTATCCTAATCATCTTTAGTTATTATTTCACGACGTTTCGGCCAACTATTTTTCTGGCCTTCGTCAGGTGGTAACCGCGACGGGATAGGAACTCCAAAATTTCTAACTGCGTTCTTAGCAATTACTGTCATCCATAGTTGTTAAAATGATACGTATAATTAAGGCATTTTATAAAACATGATTTATTACTAATGTATCTGCTTTGATATATATATATATATATATATATATATATATATATATATATATATATATATACAAGCAAAAGTACCCGTCGTTGACTGGGCTCAAAAACAGCCTGCAGAAAATGGACTCTGATTTATGAAAGTATGATAGGTTATGAAAAGGAAGGGTTGTAAAGAGATAGCTTGGAATTCGGGGGTATCAAAACCAAAGTAAAATATGATGAAAGTAAAAATAAAATAGATAAACCACATAATTTATTATACCATATCTGTTCACACTGAAACACTTATCACAATATTCTGTGGATCTATATTAAAAACCTTGTTAAACTTTGTGACATATTTCCATTCTATGGAGGTCAGGCGCGAACGAACACCCCATAATTTTATTATACCATATTTCTTCAAACTGAGACATAATTATCAAAGTATACTTGCGCAGATAGATATGAAAAGTCTTTATTAAAGTTTGTGCCTATTTCCATTCTATGGAGGCCAGGCGCGAACGCAAACCCCAGAATTTTATTATACCATCTCTATTTAAGTTAAAACATACTTATCAAAGTATTCTTATGTACATATATATCGAAACTTGTAAACGTTTTTTTTTTTTACTTTTAAATTTTTTATTTCCATACCTTGTAGACCAGGCACGAACGCAGACCCCACAATTTTAATGAACCACGGTTCTGCTAGATCAAACATACCCATTCCTATGTCTCGATACATCTTCTATCATTATATGTTATCAGTTTTTAAAAAATAGTCAACCATATAGGAGCCTATTCCTGACCACACACACACACACACACACACACACACACACACACACACACACACACACAGAACTTTATATATATATATATATATATATATATATATATATGCTGCAGAAACAGCCATATATATATATATATATATATATATATGCTGCAGCAACAACCATGCTGTTTGTAACAGCGTCGCCGACCACGGCTCTCGAAATTGAAGAGTCATGGTAACAACGGGAAGCTGGTAAAGACCGTAGTTTCCTGTTGGTTTCCGATAGATAAGTTGGTGGTCTGACTCTGCATTAGTGCTGCAGCTATTAGAGAGTTACATTTCATTGAATGAACTCCAACATTTGTTGCCAAATACTGCAGCAGAGCATGATCCTCTTCCTCCAGAAATTGGGTCGCAGAGCAGTGTTCGAGCATAACAATGACCCAAATCACACATCCAAGACAACCACTGCTTTACTGAAGAGGCTGAGGGTAAAAGTGATGGACTGGTCAAGTATGTCTCCAGACATAAACCCAATAAAACATCTTTGGGTCATCCTGAAGCAGAAGGTGGAGGTGCGCAAACTCTCAAATATCCGCCAGCTCCGCGACGTCGTAATTGAAGAGTGGAAGAGCATTCCAGTGGCTACACGTGAAGCTTTGGTAAATTTCATGCACAGGAGAGTAAAGACAGTTTTGGATAATGATGGTAGTCACAGATATTATTGAGAGTTGACATGTTGTATGTTAATATTGACAACCTTTCGTAAGGGATTTAGTTTTTAATGGCTGTATTTTGAGTTATTTTTAGGGGAAAATAATTTGACTCTGTTATATATGCTGAAGACAGATTGCTTTTCATTGTGTCAAATAATCATCTTTCCAGTGTTTTCCCATGAAGAGATATATTTAGATTATTGAAGTATATCTAAGTATATAGTTATGTCTCGGAAGTAAAGTGAAAAGCACATCTTATTTTTCTTTTATTAATATTATTTTTTCCTTGTACACATGTTTGTGAATTATTCCATGGATTTCTGCCTTTGGATTATTATGGACCATCTTCTTCCAATTACGGGATGTCTTTGGATTTTACTTGTACAAATGGAAATTCTTTTAACTTTCTTGAAGTTTTACATTTGGATTTTACCGTCACTGGATTTTTTATCTTCTACCAGACTATCCATTCATGTGTAATCACCCTTTTCTTTACCATATTCCCTCTGCTTCACTTTTTTTTGTTTTCAAGTAAGATCTTTGACTTACTTGTTGTTTCATCAAATACTTCTGCATACAAAATCCGATCTCGCATTTTGCTTATACCTACCCTCTGATGAGATGGAAAGTATTTCTTCGAAACTCCGCGGATTAAGGACTATCCATTTATCTAGTGTTTCCTTTTCAGATTAAATATGTTTTTAACTCATTTCAAAGTGTTTTTAACATATTTTATTAAGTGTTTGCTCATATATATATATATATATATATATATATATATATATATATATATATATATATATATATATATATATATATATATCAAAGGAATTGCCTGTGCGAGTTGCAAATGAGCTTGCATCGGGCCGCATACAACTGGCGAATTGCAGGTTTAATACGTCTACTCTAGTATACCAAGAACAGACAGATTTCTGTTGTTTTTTGTTTGTTTGTTCTTTTTTTTTCTTTTTTTTTTGCATTCTTCTGTTATTTAACTGATTTGTCCCCACCCCTCATTCAAACACTGCATGGGGCGGGCCGCCTCCATCATGCCTTTTAGCGCCCCCGCTGAGTTTATGTCTTACTTCGTTTCTCTTCCTTCCGCATCTTTTCCCTCCATCCTTTCTTTTTTCATGACTATTGTTATTTGAACCGTAACACCTGTCTGTCACAGCGTGTCACAACGGCTTCCACTTGGCTACCCCAAATCGAGCTTCACGTCAATCAACTGACTACCCTGACAACCCCAACAAGTGAACGGGGGTAGCAGATAGTGGTTTTGTTTTTTGTTCTCTACGAGAAGTAAGGCAGCTTTTTATATATATATATATATATATATATATATATATATATATATATATATATATATATATATATATATATAATAAAATACATTTATTTTATTATATATATATATAATAAAATAAATTTATTATATATATATATATATATATATAATAAAATAAAGATAGTTCTTCCTTGTTTTCTTCCTTTCTTTCTCTATCTTTTATTTTATTTTTTCTGTCGCAACTTCAACGTTGCTTGTTGTTCGTGGTTTCTAACCTAGCTTACATCAAACTTATATCAGGTCTGTGCAAAAGATTCCGCCGATTTAATATGCCATCTTGAAAGTGAAAAAATTGTTTTTGAAAATAAATAACCTTGACTCATTATATCAAAATACAACATATACACTTGCATTTATTATATTTCAACATAGACATAACCACTCATATACAAGATGGAACGATGAAAGTGTCGCCCGTAATAAAACAACACTACAGCTTTTGTTAATTTATTTTATTGCGGACTATTATCCTCATCCGTCCTAGATGTTGTTTCACGACGTTTCGGCAAAAAAATTCCTCTGGCCTTCGTCAAGTGGTAACCGCGACAGGATAGGAACTCCGAATCTCCTAACTGCATTCTCCGCAATTACTGCCATCCATAGTTGCTGTCGTTGTCAGTAATTGCTGAGAATGCAGTTAGGAGATTCAGAGTTCCTATCCCGTCGCGGTTACCACCTGACGAAGGCCAGAGGAATAGTTGGCCGAAAAATCGTGAAACAACATCTAAGAAAGATGAGGATAATAGTCCGCAATAAATAAATTTATAAAATAACACTCGTCTCAATAATGAATTCCAATTAAAAATAATATATCCTACAGCTCTATTTTAAAACATTTATTTTAAAAAATCAGGTTTGTATTACTATACACATAGTTCGAAAAAGTGCCCCCAAAACACATATATAACAAATACATGATATCAAAGGCAAGATAAGTTACATTTCTACCTAACTGGATACTTTTTTTTAATGTTTTTATTTAATGTAACATATTTATTCGGCTCGAAAAACATACAACGTTTACCGATGTATTTGAAAAATGCAAATGGCGGCATGCTTGCTATTGAACACGGTAAGTTTGGGAAAACGAGCTTAAACAAAAAAATTATACAAAATACCGTTAAAAACTCACTCAATATATGTTACCGTGACATAGACGCATATATATTCGGTGGGTTTCTAACAGTATTTTGTATAATTTGATTGTTTAAACTCATTTTCCCAAACTTACCGTGTTCAACAGCGAGCATGCAGCCATTTTTCTTTTTTAAAATATATCGATAGACATTGTACGATTTTCGAACCGATTACACGTTTTAAAGTGAGTAAAACCACTAAAAAACTTTTCCAGATAGGTAGAAAAGTAACTTATCTTGCCCTTGGTAACATTTATTTGTTATGTATTTGTTTTTTAACCACTTTTTCGAATCTATGTGTAGAGTAACACAAACCCAAAAAATCAATTCAGATAACTTGACTATGTAGTAAAGCTGACATCTACTCAATCGCCGCCTCGATACGGGTCCGGAACTGGGAGCATGTCTTTTCCACAACCGCTGACAAAAGCTCGGTGAATACCCGGCAGATGGCGGCGATCTGGCTGTGGGACGTCATGTCGGTGATGTTCTCTATATATAACCAAACGAAGTAGTCCAGCAGGTTCTGGTCAGGGAAGAAGGGGACCAGTGAGAGATGGTGTATTTATTTGCTCCCCACCGAGCAAATTAGGCACAAGGGCGATTTTTAAAGTGAGGAGTGAAGAGGAAATGGGGACCAACTCCCCGGGGAGTAGGCGAGCTGGATAGTGAGAATTGATATGAAGGGTTGTCCCTACATTGACCAAGGTCTGTGCTGGTCTTTGCTTGACACTTGTTGCCCAGGCCCCGAAGGGCGAGGGCCAGGGAAGTATGGGGGCCAATGAGAGATGGGTACAAAGTCATAGCACTCCTTCTGAAGCCAAGCCTGCGTTTCTTTGGACTTGTGGGCCGGCGCAGAGTCTTGCTGCCACACCCAGAGTTTACCAACGGCTACATGATCGAATAAGAGGATCACCACACACTTCAGCACATCCAGGTACACTTTGGTGTTTACTTTCAAACCGATTTCGAAGATGTGAGGTGGCATGATGCGGCCGTCACTTGAAACCACACCAAAAACCATAACCGTGGTGGAAAACTTTTTTTCATCACCCTGACGCACGTCTTTATTATTCGTGGCAATCCAGCGATAGATCTTGAGGATACCGGCAATGGTCCTGTTGCCATAACTTAGATCGGTAGAGAGCATGAGCTGTACAGCAGCGCATCTCCGATCTGGCTCCTTGAACATTGTGTCACTTTTAGACATGATAGGAGGCTCTTATCAGTCTTGGGATGTGTATATAATGATCTGTGCATGCGAGCTTTAGTGACCGAACGTGCTCAACAATAAAAATCGAGTCCTTAAAGGGCTGATATAATTATTGAAATAATATTTTTTAAATACCAACAGATACTAGTGCTTTATGCTTTCGGGAATCACGCCACGAAACTATCTCTGACTCCTTTAGCAAAGAAACAAATCACACGGCCAAGTTTAACCGCGAGAAATATCGTTCACATTCAAACATTTATTTTTAAACTAGCCCGGGTACCTGGCGTCGCCCGGGTGTTTGGAGGTGTGTGTTGAGCCAAAAAAAAAATAAAGTAGTAGTAGGCAGGCAGGCTCCGACCCGTACCGCAAAGGATGAAAAGAATGTGAAAAAACAAACAAAAAACGTGACGTCTTTGCTGTTGCGCCCATTGCCAAACCGGAACTGACGAATGTTTAAATAAAGGCTATTCAATCGAAAAGAGGAGATGATTTTCGAAAATATTGGCGAAAAAAAGCGATCATATCCCTGTAGAAAAGAGCCCAGTTGAGGGTGAAGGAATGAATGTTTTTAGCCAATTTTTCGATATTTGTCGTCCGAAGGGTCGTGCTGCAAAACGATACAAATCTCATGAAAATGCGTCGCCGCTGTTGAAAGTTTTTAGACATACATAATCGAGTTTAAATTCCCGGGGTCCTACGCTCTTCAATTGCCTACCACGTAACATCAGAGAGATCACGAACTGCAAAACAGAATCGTTCAAGTCGGCGCTGGATACCTGGCTGAAGTCTGTACCAGACGAACCTCAGATCCCCAGTTATACCGCTATGAGACGCAGTGAATCCAATAGCTTACGCCACATGCTTGTCTGTGTAAAGAGGGACAGCGAAACGGTGCAGCGGTCTATTGATTCGACGCCGCCTATACCGTCCCAACTGGAGGCCGCTTGCCGCAGTGACCTTGGAGGGCTCTGACCGCCGAAAGACATCACAAAAAAAAAGACACATACATACATACATACATACATACATACATACATACATACATACATAAATACATACATAAATACATACATACATACATACATTTAAATAGACAGGTGATATTTATATAATAGATGTGATATATATGTGTTAGAGAGTGTGTGTGTTGATGAAAAAATATGGGCATTCAATTATATTTCACCCTTTATTTATACCATTCCTTTTTATTGATTAAGCTCGGTATATGTTTAATATAACTTCACACCGTATAAAAATAGATGGCACAAAATTTATATTCCAAATTCCAAAATGTTGTTTATCTTACCGTTTATTACTTTCAGCATGTTAAAATGTTCAATTCTTGACAACATCTGTTTCGAAGCGCAGAAACAATCATATTATTATTTTGTCAATTTTTTAATAGTTTCCGCGCTAACTCATCAGAAGAATAAGAACTCATTAACTTTTTAAAAGCAAAAGAATACGCAACTGGGCATTAATACGAAACTGTCCGGAATTTAGCATTTAAACATGTCTAACGAAATAAACTACAGTATAACCCGGATATAAGAGACTTCGCCCCGTGCTAACAACGCTCTTATACCAGGGTTATACTTATCCAGGTTTCTTATATCTACACTGTACATTAACACAGGCTCTAATATGGAACCAGAGAAAATGTCTCTTATATCAGGGTTTCTTGTATTTGGGTATCTTACATCCGGGTTACACTGTATAAGATGAACAACATCTTGGACTTTGAAATATAGATTTTTTTGTCATATATATTAGTGATAGTGACGATTCCAGTATTTTTCCCCGATTTCGACACAATTACCGATTCCATACTAAATTCCACATTCCGATACAATTACCGACTCCGATTCTTTATAAATCTCTAAATATTTATCTATAGCGTCATTATTTTTTTCCCGATCACGGTAAAAACACATATTGAATGTTCGGATATTTCCCAAGCGTATAAATACACTAGTGCTGATTATCTATAGAGTTTAGTTTTACCGGTAATTTGAAATAAATAAATAAATATTTTTGGCTAGCAGTTCAGCCCGGCTTTTCTCGGGCTCTATGTAATGTTCATAACTTTATGTCCATATATATATATAGATTAAAAATTTTGACTCATGTCTAGGTAACCTACATCAAAAATTATAAGTGTTTAGACCCAAACTTGGCGGAGGAGTTTGGTAGAGTGGGCAAAAGTCAACTCGTTCAACTTTGATCAGGGCTCCAAAACTGATTAAAAATCGTTCAACTTTGACCCGTTGACAGACAATTTTCTGACTGAAAACCGACTAAAAAGATTTTGCCTTTTATGTCAAATCTCGAGTACGTAGACTGAAAATTGAGAGAGTTTTTACAATACATCTTATGAGATGAATATTTCTTTTTTTATTTCATGTTCAAATAAGCAACTACCGCAAAAATTGGAATACACCCTACTAAAGCCTTACTGTCACAGCTGGTGAATGTCAAAGATGCACTTTGGGCGTGATGACACTTTAAAAGAACGATGTGCACTAAAATTCTGTTTTAAACTTAGAAAAATACCACAAAAAATATATGGAATGCTTCAGACTGCTTTTGTGCTATCTTGCCTGAATGGGGCATCAGTTCTGACTAGCATAAGAGATTCAAGGAAAGCAGGGGGTCTGTGAGGGATGATGAGAGGTGTGGTAGGAGTATGGAAGCCAGAACACCAGAGTTGTTTGGCCGAAAACAGAATTTCTTGGATAAGAACTGTCGTGTGTCTATAGAGACAATACGTGCACAGTTTGATGTCGGTCTGGGAAATTGTAGGTAAAATTATCCGCGAGGGACTAAACATGGAGAAGATTTGCGCGAAGTTAGGAGAAGATCCCAGACTATTTGACGAAGATGAGCATCAAGGCAGTTGCTCATCCTCTCTATAATCCAGACCCTGTATCCATGTATCTGTTGGTTATTCCGGAAGTTTAAAGAACGTTTTAGAGACTGTCATTATAAGACAATTGAGATACTGTGATCAAGGTCATTGACATGCTCACGCGAGAAGACTTCCATGGGGACTTCCAGAAGTTGTTGAACGGTACAACAAGTGCATTGCAGCTGGAGGAGATTACTTCGAAGGGGAGTAGAGTGTTGATGTGTCTACTATTAATACAAGTGTCCCTATGAAAAAAGTATGGAAACTTACCGGAGGCATTTCGTAATTCTGTTTGAAGAAATAATGTTACCCATTCTGGGACAAATATTCATCTCAACTTGCTCTTTTCTCTGTCTGTCCCTCTCTCTCCCTCTCTTTCTCTCACACACACACAATATATATATATATATATATATATATATATATATATATATATATATAATAGCTAGCATGGATGCACGGTGTGCCCGGGTGTTTGGAGGTGTGTGTTGAGCAAAAAAAATAAATAAATAAATGCAAAAAAAAAAAAAAAGTGGCAGTAAGAAGGCAGGGTCGAACCCGTACCGCGAAGGAGGAAAAGAACGGAGAAAATGTGACGTTTTCGTTGTTACGACCACCGCCAAATCAGAAGTGACGTAGGTTTAAATTGAGGCTAGATAATGGAAAAGAGAGGATGACTTTAAAAAATAACGGTGAAAAAAGAGACCTCTCCCCATAGAAAAGTGCTCAGCTGAGGGTGAAGATATTTATGTTTTTCGCCAATTTTTCGGTATTTGTCGTCTGCAGGGTCAAGCTTCAGAACGATACTGATCTTGTGAACATCTGTCGCCTCTGTCAAAAATTTTAAGCACAAATGCAAACATACATACATACATACATTTATATATTGATAGCTCAAATTTTCGACCCAAACGAATTAAAAAGCTTGTCCTATCTCTGAATACCGTTTATGTAAAATTTCAAATGTTTAGACCAGAAATTGTCTTAGTAATTTGGCAGAGACCACAGAGGTCAATTTTTTTTTTTTACTTTGACTCCTATTATGACCCCTTAACATTTATCGTTTTGGGCCAAAAATCAAGTTATTAAGTTAGATCTATGTCCAAGGAACCTCTATCTAAAACTTCAATTGTTTATACCCAAAATTGTCGGAGGAGTTTCGTAAGGTTCTCAAAGGTCAAATCGTTAAAGTTTGACCTCTTAACAGCAATATTTCTGGCCGAAAATGGATCACAAAGATTTTCCCAAATCTCAGTACCCTGTGTATCAAATGTCGAGTCTGTAGACTGAAAATTGACAGGGTTATTGTGTAGGGAAATGTACACAGACAGACACTTTCACTTTTATAGATATATAGATTTACTATAATTATTATAAATAATTAAATACCTACAGACACTAGTGTTTCATCATTTCGGGAATCTTCAGTGCAGAGTGTCACGATTAACACCAGTCGATAGACTCGAACCCGGCAACACAAGCCATATCTGGCTTGATTAACAAAGACCGTATCCATTCGGCTACCATTAACCGCGTGAAATAACATTGAAATTAAACATTTTATTTTTTTGTTTTTACGTCAGTCATGGTGATCTAATCGTTATACGATAATGTATGCATAAGAGCTAAATTGACCGACTTAATTCAACGGAAAGTGCCCAACGATACGAAACGAGTTTCTTGAAGGGGCTGACATAATTATTTACTATAATAATTAAATATCTACAGGCACTAGTGTTTCATCGTTTCGGGAATCTTCAGTGCAGAGTGTCACGATTAACACAATCAGTTAACTCGACCCCGGCAATACAAGCTATATATATATATATATATATATATATATATATATATATATATATATATATATATATATGTATGTATGTATGTATGTGTGTATATTTTCGCAACAAGTCATTATTCAAGCATGTCTGATTGAACATGACAGAGGTATTTGTTTTTTTCCGATGTTTCTGGATATCTTTCCCATTTGCCGAGCGGTCTTTTTATTGTCAGCTGGCATGTTATATAAAATAACGCCCAAAAATTGTTGTTCGTCCATATTCTTCTCAAGCGCTTTCTATCGGTGTAGCCGATTATCTTCAGTAGTATTTGTGTTTGATATATTTTTCTTTTCCTTTGAGGCGTGGCGTATTTATAATTGTGGGTGGAGGCGCTTGAAAAGAATATGGCCGAACAACTTTTGGGCGCCATTTTAGATAACATGCCAGCTGAAATTAAAAAGACTGCTCGGCAAATGGAAAAGATATCCAGAAAAATCGGAAAATGTCATGTTCAATCAGACGTACATGAATATATATATATATATATATATATATATATATATAAGTATATATTTATAAATATATATATGTATCTATATATGTTCATTAGTGTGTGTGTGTGTGTGTATGTGTGTGTGATGCTTGATAGCGAACGGGCGATGAGGGCCTGGTTTTGAAACGATGTGGGTGGAGCGTAAAGGAGCTGGGAACATGATCGGCGCCAGTTTGGAATTAGTGCGGAGGAAAGAAGGAGTGACTGGACCCGCGGCAAATGGGACAACATCCATCCCTGCCCTGACGGAGGCGACAAACTGGCTACCTTGGAGTAACGACGGGGTCGATGTGTGTGTATGTGTGTGACTAGGGGCGGGGATATTCGAGGTGGGTCAATGGAGAGGTTAGGCAGACCCATAGGAAAGCGAAATAGAAGCAAATGAGAAAATACGAGAGGAAAAGGCAGATAAAGAGGTAAAATGAAAAGATAGAGAGACTGGCAAATAAGGACAGAAAGATAGAGATAGAAAAGAGAGAAAGAATTAGAGAGAGAATTATAGAGAGAAACTAAGAGAGAGAGAGAGAGAGAGAGAGAATGAGAAAGAGAAACCGAGAGCAAAAGAGAGAGAGAAAAAAGAGAGAAAGAGAGAGTAACCGAGAGAGAGAGAGAAACAGGAAGGGAAAGAGAAAGTGAACGCGAGAGAGATAGAGGGAAAGAGAGAGAAAGACAGACAGAAAGACAGAGAGAAACTGAGAGAAGAATGGAGCGAAAAGCTGAGAGAGAAAGAGAGAAAGAAACTGAGACAGAAGAGAGAAAGAAAAAAGAGAGAAACCGAGAGAGAAAAAAGAGAGAAAGAGAGAGAGAGAGAGAAACCGAGAGAGAAACATAACTAAATAGAAGAAAAAAGATAGATAGTTTAGATAGATAGAGAGATAGATAGATAGAAATAGATAGATAGAGAGAGAGAGAACGAGAGAGAGAGAAAGAGAGAGAGGGGGAGAGAGAGTGGGTGAGAAAGAGTTCTGAAGTGTTTATGTAGACAACGAAGAAGTCCAATTGATGGAGAGGACTTGAAGAAAACGATCGCAGAAAATGAGATCCTAACATATTTTATGGCAGCACACTAATTTGTCAAAATTTCACGACAAAAAATAAGGATTTTCCACCCAACAAAAGGATATAATTTCTATTTCATTTATTTTTTATTCACATAAATATATTCTGTATTCAATATTCTACCAAATAATAATGACCAATTTATATTGGACAGATGTGCCTGGTGTTTCTTAACTACTGCTGCAATATGTGAGTTAATATTTTCTTTATCAAGTCTTTCGCATTTTAAAAATTGTTTATGCCGTTTAGGTAAGAAACTCCCAGTCCACATAGGTATGAAGTTAAGAATTACAGTAAGATTTTTGATAGTGTATTTACTTAGATATAGATATTCCTTTATAACATAATTCTTAAAGGCGTTCAATGGCAGTAGTGTGTAGTTTATTTTAAAGCCACGACCACTGTAAAAGTTTACTTATATTTCCCTTTACATAACTTAAAATAGAAAATACTAAAAATACTAATACATCTTACTTAAAAATACTTAAAAATACTCATACATCTTAAAACGATTAAGCAAAATCAAATTAAATGGTTTCTAGCTATTATCTCCTCAAAGAACATCAGTTATTCATTTATTTAGGGCATAATCTGAGTTTCTCCCATGATTACGAGACGACATTGAAGCACAGAATCGGGCTGAGTTGGGCGGCTTTCCAAAAACATATACCATTCTACAATAAAAAATGGCGCCGATAATTGTTAAACTAAAAGTTTATTTATGTTCTCCCAATAGTTTTCTATGGCCTTGATTGCATCACGTGGATTAAACAATTAACCAATCGCATTTAGATATTTCATAATCACGTAATGCGTTTCATTACGGGACATCGCCAGATCGAAAAAAGAAAAAATGCAATATATCCCCCCTCCGTGAAACTACTTTCCTATCCCTATTTTATAAAATCAAAAGTATAACCCTTAAACTATTGGGCCACGTCAAACGATCAACCATTAGTTTGTCAAAGTTATGCTTTGAAGATATTTTAGAAGGTCAAAAGAGACAGACAAAAGCGAAGAGGATGGTGAAGAGAAAATGGTTTTAAGTAGACATTTCTCAACAGTTGGGCGTCCATCAACCAACTTGCCATGGATCGGAAGGAATGTCGCAAAATAAGTCACGTGGGCTCGCAATCTGAATCAATATGTAAGTACTTCCACTGGACCATCTGTAAAAAATTAAACATCCAGTGTAGCAGCAAGTCCTGGAACATCAACCTGAAAGAACAGTTGGAAATTACTTATATACAATATATTACGACCATGTTATCCCCACAGCCGCCTACCTAGAAAATGCTGCTGTGAAACCTTACATAGTTATATGGAATACGTCAGAGAGAGTGGCAACATTGGTTGAAGTGAGTGTCCCTAAAGATGGAGAACAGAGCTGAAAGATAGAAACAGACTAAATATCAAGGTCTCACGTATGATATGAAACGAAACTGGAATCTTAGGGAGATATCAATCATACCAGTTATTATATGTGCCACAGGGTTTATGAAGAAGAACTTGACGTCCTACCTAACTAATATTCCTGATGAACCAAGTGCAAAAAAGATCCAGAAAATTGCACTTAAGGGAACAACGAGGATACTGGACAGAGCTCTCGTTTGGTTTTGATAAAAAGCAGAGCAATGTTGGCAGCTGGTTTTGCTGCTTCATACCCGGCGTTACAATCTTCAAAGGAAGAAAATTTGAAAAAAAAATCAAGAGGAAGATGTGACTCATCGTCATAGTTATATTAGAGTGGAACGATAAAATTGTCGCCCTAGAAAACCGGTTTTCTTTTTTCTATTTTTTTTTTTTTTTGCAGACCATCTACTAGTTGGCCAGTTGTTTACAAATCCTAAGATCGAGAAGAGCATTCTATCATGCCTGAATGTGACACAATGTTCAACGAGCGAAATTGGAGATTTGAAATGAGGGCCACATCATGCCACCTCACATGTTCGAAGTCGGCTTGAAAGTCACAACCAAAATGTACCTCGGTGTGCTGAAGTGTATGGTGATCTGTTAATACTGTTTTCGTCTTTTTTTTATGGAACTTTAAGCAGTTTCTCTAATAGGCGACTCGAGATTCTACGGGTCATACATCGTCAAAATAAAATAAAACGTCACAAAGTGTATCTTTCCTCCTCTCCCTTGTTCGATGGATGACGTAATTATATTGCGACTTTATCCATTGTATGTAGTTATCGTCCATTTTTCATTTTAATTGATTTTTCTTTTTTGTAGACGTTGGTCCAGATAAGACCCGGACTCACTTGATCTAAAACGAAAGATGATTGACGCAAATACAAGAGCCTCATATTGACCGCAATGTTGCATCCCTGTCTCTGTTTTACAAGTACTTTAATCAATATTACTGATGAACTCATTGCACTTGTGCCCCTCGACGTACATTTCCCTGACAAAACCGCTTAGCAAAAAAAAAAAAAAAAAAAAGATTCCCCTACCACTGTCAGAAAGTTTTCTACTCTGATAGCTTCTTCCCGAGAACAGTTAGACTCTGGAATTCCCTTCCTGCTACCTGCTTCCCAAACTGTACTGATATGCAGAAGTTCAAATGCAATATAACCCAACATCTTAATCTTTCTTAGGTATGGTCCCAATTAGTAGCCCCTTACGTCCAAGTGTCAACATCCCTTGTTTGGAGTGAAGGTGAAAAACAAAAAGATCAAGTCTATAAGTTGGAGAAAACAGTCAGCAGGAAGGGAGTTCCGCACGCATGAATTCCTTGGAAAAAAGAAAACAACTGCACGCCTGTTGAACTCTCTTCCTTTTGCCTGCTTTCGAGTTAACTACCATTTTGTAGTCGTCAAGTCCAACGTAAACACATTCTTGATGAACCGTCTCCTTAAGTAATCCAATTTACCAAATTTCCATGACGAACGATTACTACGATATCATAACATTGACTACTGTGCAAACATTAACCCTTATCCTTGAGTGACATTACAGCCTTGATAAGTGGTGATTCTTTGTAAATAAAAATATACCGGAATAGAAATATGCATTGAAACTAGGTATCAACAAAAATATCGCCGTTGACGAAAAACACTGATTGTTTATGCTAAATTCTTTTCCCGTTGATAATAAAATGACACTGAAATTTTTTTTATATATTTGTGGAAAAGAAGAGAAATTAGCTGTTATCTGTCTGTCTATCGATCTATCTATCTATCTATATTTGTATCTGTTTATCAATATATCGATCTATCTTTGTAACTGTTTATCTAGCTATCCATCTATTGATCTATAGATCTATCGATATGTCGATCTATCGATCTATCTGTCTATCCAAGCTAAGCTATCTAAGCTAGAGATGAGATGGGAAGCTATGTTTTGATAAAAGTTGTCAAAACATGTTGAGGTGTAAACTGGACGAGTTGTACCGAAGCAGAGTTAACCAACATCGGAAGTACGTGTCTGGTGTCACGTGTTCTGGTTAGCTGAGAAAATAGATGAGTTGGAAAAAGGACGTCAAACAGAGCGAGTGGTTTAACACTTCGTTCCTCACTCACCAGACAAGGGAACTGACGTGTCACAGAATGGAGACGAGAATTAACAACCCAATCAAAGATATTTACTTCCCATTCTTCTCCGATCGACACTTTAAAAATAAAATAAAATAAAACCAAAATTGAATTAAAATAAATCAAAATAAAAGCCAAGCACGTCCAAGGATTGAATACTGCTGCCATATCTGGGCAGGAGCTGCTAAAAACAGCCTATCATGCCTTGACAGAGTACAAAATCGACTTCGTGGCTTAGTAGGAGATGCCCTTTTCTCTACCCTGCAACCTCTCTCCCACAAAAGAGACGTTGCGAGCCTATCCTTGTTTCATCGTCATTTCCATGTCAAGTGCTCGTCCGAACTCTAATCTCTGGTCCCCCCCCTCGCCAATCTTTCACGAAAAACACCCGTCTAGCTGAATCCACTGTGAAAAATTTCTCCCACTCTTTATCTGTGCCTAAATCAAAACGTGGATTCCATCTGTTCCGTCTGCCTGCTTACCACCGGACTACAACTTGGATGTCTTCAAGTCCAATGTTAACAAATTCCTAATGAACCGCCCCTTAAGTAAACACTTCATCAAATCTCCACACTAACGTACTGTACTTGCAATAACCCTTATCCCTGAGTGGCTTCCGGGCCTTGATAAGTGGTGATCACTGTGTAAAAAAAAAAAATGAAAAAAGCTTTTTTCTTAGAACTGCACGCCTGTGGAACTCTGTTCCGTCTGTCTGCTTCCCACCTGACTACAACTTGGATGTCTTCAAGTCCAACGTTGACAAATTCCTAATGAACCGCCCCCTTAAGTAAACACTTTCAAATCTCCACACTAACGTACTGTACTTGCAATAACCCTTATCCCTGAGTGGCTTCCGGGCCTTGCTAAGTGGTGACAACCGTGTAAAAAAAAATACATAAACAAAATAATAAATAAGCAATCCTTATTTAAGATTACTACACATTAATAATAATAACAATGTATAACAATTAAACAGCAAGCGTATGATATATGAGTTAGATGGTGCGAACATGTGGGCTACATGGCTGCATGTATATGTGCTCATGCAAGTTTATATGGCCTAATATTGCCTCATTGATTTCGCCGGGTGACCCTAATAATATTAATCGCAAATAACAAATAAGACATAATACACCAAAAAGAGAAATCCAAGTTAACTAAAATAATAAATATATAAAAAAAAATAGAAAAACTCTCGAAATAACGTCTAACCACTTCGTCATAACACATTTCGGATATAAATAAATGATTATAGTCAGTAGAATACTACTATATAATTCAATTTAAGATACAACAATCCATAAATAAGTATATGTACACTATATAACGAATTAAATAAAATACCCCCCCAAAATAGGAATAATATTACTAAAATAAAAATTAATAAATAAAATACATAAAAAAGTAAGATAAGAGAAAAATCGGATCATACGGTATCACTGGTAGAATACTTAACATAATTAAACCCTTCTTAGATAAGAGAAAAATCCAGGTTGTCCTCGACGGTCGTACATCTAAACAATATGATATAAATGCGGGAGTGCCCCAGGGATCTATCCTTGGACCTCTGCTGTTCCTGATATTCATAAATGACCTCCCCGACAAAATTGCCTCTGAGATGGGTATATATGCTGATGGCACCACACTCTATAGCAGGCACGACAGGAAAACAAATGAACATATATCTAAAGTAATGGCAGAAACACTAGAGGATGACCTCCAATCAGTAGTGGAATGGGGACAAAAATGGATGGTAACGTTCAATGCCACCAAGACTAAACTGGTTTCATTCAATAATTACAAGAAACCTTCTCTACCACCTATAGCAATGGCCAACGACTCTTTATCTGAGAGTACGTCTCTCAAGCTCCTTGGCCTAACGTTCACAGGAAACATGAGTTGGAACAATTACATCGAGGGCATTGCCAGGGCCGCTGCAAGGAAGGTGGGCTCTCTCTACCGTGTTAGAAAACTTCTAACACCCGAAAGTATCCTGTACCTCTATAAGGCCACTATTCGCCCATGTATGGAGTATTGCTGTCATATTTGGACTGGTGCATCGGCTACTAGTCTCTCGCTCCTTGACAGGGTTCAAAAGAGAGTCGCAAATCTGATAGGCCCTAAACTGGCATCTAAACTTCAGCCTCTGTCCCATCGTCGAAACGTTGCATCCCTCTGCCTGTTCTACAAGTATTATACTGGTGAATGCTCTGAAGAACTGCAAGCACTTGTGCCCCCACAACGTGAACACCCTCGACAGACCCGACAAGCTGCAAAATCCCACCCCCACACTGTAGAGATCCCTAGATGTAAAATATCTTTCTACTCCAGTAGTTTCTTCCCCAAAACTGCTAGACTTTGGAATTCCATTCCAGGTCACTGCTTCCCCAACTGTACTGACATGCATAAGTTCAAGTGCAACGTGAACCAACATCTCGCTGCCCTAATCCCTACATAGTACCCCAGTAGATGTTTCCCCTGATAGTAGCCCCCTACACCAAAGTGGCAATGTGCCTTGTTTGGGGTGAAAATGTTAAAAAGAAAAAAAAAAGTAATGCAACGTTATACACTTAACGGAGAAAACAATCTATAACGGTTATCCCCGTTAGATCAGCTCATCAAGTAGTCTCCCTTTACCAACCGACTTCATTAAAAATCTATGTACCAACCTCTCTCACACAGAACGCAGATACACAAACAATAAATCATATTAAATTAAAATGCTATCAACAAGTTCCGGGCAATTGTTCACCGCGAGACTGTTACTGCTTACAACAGCACGTTTGAACCAAACTCAAATAAATATCTGATGAAGCGATCTTTCTCGAAATATTATATATTACACGGATATACCACCAGAACGACTTTCCCAGTAAGCAGCTGGTATACTATTCGAGGAAAGGGTTCTGCCCAAGAAAAGGCGCTTATGTAGATACAGATAGATACCCACCTCAACGTGGCTAGACTAGTATCAATACAAAGCAAGAAATCGCACCTACAACCACTTAGTTGATAGTTCTATTCCATGAGCCATGGATCGGTGCTGGTAAAACAGATCTCTAATGTGAAAATAAGAATTAAAGATACTTTTGGAAGGCTAGAAAATAACGCATGCATTTTTTTTTAATAAATAAATTTATTTGTTTAATCAGGTATTTCGATCATAAACATGCTTGTCAATGAAAGTATGTTATTTTTTTTCTCCCTGGTGGAATCTGCGCGTAAGAGTGTTAGTGGAAAAGTCTTATAATGGTATGTCTTTCTAAAAAAAAAAAAAACGTATCAGCAGGATGTCGCGCTAGCCGCGCAAAATGAATTATAAAATGTTACCTGCGTTAAAAGCGTTGCATATATTTTGAAATAAGGAAGTATCTTCATAACGCGACACCCTGCTGATAATTGTTTTTGAAAATGATACCGTTATACGACCTGCGGACTAACACGCAGATTCCACCATGCAGACAAAAAAAAAAAAAAAGAGAAAAAAGTAACAGACTTTTATTGACTTGGACGTTTACATCAGAATATGTGAATAAAATATAAATCTTAAAAAAATATGCGTTTTTTTAGCCTTCCAAACGTATTTTATACTAGCAATTCAGCCCGACGTTGCTCGGGCCCTATATACTGTTCATACCTTTATGTGCATATGTGTATATATACATATTAAAAAGTGTGACTGATTGTCTAGGTAACCTACATCTAAAACTTCAAGCCTTTAAACCTAAAATTGGCGCGTGTACATTTCTCTACCAAACTACTCAATTAATTTGAAATCCACAGACTCGAGAGTTGACGTAAGGAGTATGTAGATTTGGGAAAATCTTTTTAATCGGTTTTTGGTCAGAAATTTGGCTGTCAAGGGGTCAAAGTTCTACGATTTAACCTTTGAAAACTCTACCTAACTTCTCCGCCAATTTTGGGTGTAAACACTCGAAATTTTAGATGTAGGTGACTAGGGCATAGATCAAAATTTACACTTGATTTTAGCCCAAATCAAAACATGTTAAGAAGTCAAAATAAATTTGATCTCAGTTTTTGGTCTAAACATTGGAAATTTTACATAAAGTGTATTCAGACATAGGGCAAGCTTCTTAATCGTTTTTTGGCAAAAAATCTGACTGAAAAAAACAGTTCAGAAGATTTTACCTTAGCGGTTTCTAGCAATCTAGTTAGTAAATGTGGGGTCTAAACATTTGAAATTTTACATAAAGGGTATTCAAACATGCAGCAAGCTTTTTTCGGCGAGAATTTGGCTGGCAAGAGGGAAACGTGGAAAAAATTGACGTTTGCAGACTCTACCAAACTGCTCTGCCAATTTTGGGTCTAAACATTTTAAATTTGTAAGTGATGTAAGTAAACCTGGACATTATTCAAACTTTTTTTACATATATACATACGATGCACATAAAGTTATAAACAATACATAGGGGCATAGCTAATGAACTGCTAGTATATATATATATATATATATATATATATATATATATATATATATATATATAAGTGAACGTGTGTGTGTGTGTGTGCGTTTCCCTACACAATAATTCTGTCAATTTTTAGTCAACAGACTCGAAGTTTGATATACAGGGTACTGAGATTTGGAAAAATCGATATGATCGGTTTTTGGCCAGAAATTTGGCTCCTCAGGGGTCAAAGTTCAACAATTTGTCCATTGAGAACTCTACTAAAAACCTCCGACAATTTTGGGTCTACGAACTTAAAATTTTAGATATAGGTTCCTTGAACATGGATCTAACTTAATAACTTGATTTGAGCCCAAAACAATAAATGTTAAGGGATCATAATAGGAGTCAAAGTTTACAAAAAATTGACCTCTGCAGTCTCTTTCAAATTACTCTGAAAATTTCTGGTCTACATATTTGAAATTTTACATAAAAGGTATTCAGAGATAGGGAAAGCTTTTTCCTAAGTTTGGGTCGAAAATTTTTAGTTACCAATATATAAATGTATGTATGTATGTCTGTTTGCATGTCTGCCTTAAACTTTCAATAGAGGCGACGGATTTTACTAAGATCAGTATCGTTTTAAAGTTCGACCTTTCATACGACAAATATCGAAGAATTGGCTAAAAACATTAATATCTTTCCCTTTAACTAGGTACTTTTCTACAGGGGGCGGGTATCTTTTTTCGCCGATATTTTTGAAAGCTATCCTCTCCTTTAGATTGTCTAGCCTTAATTTTAAAAAATGTCGCTTCCGGTTTGGCGGTGGTCGTAACAGCATAAACGTTAGGCTTTACCCCGTTCTTTTCCTCCTTTGTGGTACGGGTTCGAGCCTGCCTTCCTACTACAACTTGTTTTTTGCTCAACATACACATCCAAACACTCGGGCAACGCCGGGCTGAAATGCTAGTCTATCTATAAAAGTGAAAGTGTCTGTCTTTCTGTGTGTCTGTGTCTGTGTGTGTACATTTCCCTACGCAATAACTCTGTTAATTTTTAGTCTACAGACACGAAATTTGATATACATGATTCTGAGCTTTGGGAAAATATTTGTGATCAGTTTTCGGCCAGAAATTTGGCTGGTAAGGGGTCAAAGTTCAACGATTTGACTTTTAAGAATTCTACCAAACTCCTCCGACAATTTTGGGTTAGGGTTGACATTTTAGATAAAGGTTCCTTGCACATGGAGCTAACTTCATAACTTGATTTTAGCCCAAAACAATAAATTTTAAGGAGTCATAATAGGGGTCAAAGTTTTAAAAATTGACCTTTTTTTTTTTTTTTTGCTCAGCATACACTTCAAAACACCCGGGCAACGCCGAGCACCCATGCTAATATATATATATATATATATATATATATATATATATATATATATATATATATAT
Organism: Euprymna scolopes; assembly: GCF_053919585.1. Lineage (NCBI taxonomy): Eukaryota > Metazoa > Mollusca > Cephalopoda > Sepiida > Sepiolidae > Euprymna > Euprymna scolopes. The sequence goes on from NC_136525.1 coordinate 39,706,407, forward strand.
ATATATAGTATGTTACTTATACACGACTTATATACGATGAGCGCTGTCCACGAAGGTGCTGCGCTTTATAGTAGTGACCTAAATCAAGCTGCTGAGGATAAACGCAAGCACAGAAAGGACAGATTATCAACCAGACACACCCAACCCCACCCCACCCCCACTACCTTTATCTGCCCAAATTGCACAAGACAAATTGGGTCTTGGATTGGGCTCTATGCTCATCTGAGGACCCACAGAAGCCACAACGGAGGACAGTCTTATCTCGGACACGAGTGATCGCCGATGATGATGATGACTTATACACACATTATTGGTTACATATGTCCAAATTCAAGGATAACACTTCATAAGATAAAAAAGAATCGATTCGTTTTCTAGTCTGATGAGGGGTTTTCTTTGAATTGGGATTCCACTGAAACATGTATGCACATATGCAACCAATAATGCATGTATAATAAACGGACTATATACCAGCTCTGTCCTGCATTGAGCACCTTTAATGATCTCGTGAGTTTCATTGGATTTACATCTAGGAAACTAATCGATACAACCACTATATATATATATATATATATATACATATATATACATATATATACATATATATGTGTGTGATGTGTGTGTGATGTGTGTGTATGTGTGTGTGTGTGTGTGTGTGCGCGCAACATATATATGTACATGCATAAAATTAAAGATGGCGTGAATATGTTCTAAAAGGCGGGAAAACTCAGTGTTTGGCGTCAGAAATGGGAAAATGGGCGGCGGAAAATAAAGACGAGCGAACTAAACAGTAAATGCCTAAAAACACATAAATTTTGAACGTGGTTTGGAATGCTGTCTCCAAATATCCGAACTTTATATATTTTTGTACGCTACGAAATAATATTTAACCATCTATTTATTTATTTGAATTCCGTATTATTATTATTATAATTTCAAATATTTGTTCTCCCTGAGACCTTTGCAATCGAGCATGCGCAAAAAATAAAAACCGATGATCATATTTAATAAATAAATTATAAAAGAAAAGAAAAAAAGAAAACAAACACTTTGTCTCGCGTTGGATGGCGAGAAATAAAGGTAACGTGCTACAAACGAGTACAAAAAAATGTGTGTATATACTTCCTGTTGAATCATGACACGGTGATATATATGTGGTATTTCTTTCGTATCTATCATTACACATTAGCAAAAAAACAAAAAAGGAGACACAAAACAATCTATAGGAGCCGATATTCATAAAGGAATTAGGTCACCTCTCTATATAATAACATGTCTACAGAAATTCCCCTGTGGACCAAAGTATAATAGGTTTGCAACAACAGATGCAACATACAAATTCGATACATTTAGCCTAATAACCACTATCTGATTTAACTTTTGAAAACCATTATAGACACATTCATTGCATCCTACGAGCAACACCATCACAATTGCAAAACCTTTAAAGGAAGTAGTTCCTATTTTTCTTTCTAAATATGTAGTCCTACCACTGCTACCAGTTGTCACCGGAACGACTTGTACACAATCCACATATTCTCTGATTACACCGACCGTAACTTGCTATTACATTATTAAATATACCTAACATTAATCTTTTCAATTTTCGATTCATAAATAATAAAGATTCCCTCGCCAAAATCCATCCATTCTGATTGACTGAGCTCCGAAAATTCTCATATTCCAGAATCCAATTATTTGCTTTATAAAGGAACGCTTACTAACATGTAAATATGGCGTTAATAAGAGACATATTACGACGTCTACGACAAAGCAACAAAAAAATAAACGGTTTTTGTGATCGACTTTTTATACGATTACACATATTAGGTGCACATTTGTAATGTTTCCAACCCACGCATTTCATATATATATATTTATATATTGTAGATTTTAGCTCCCAAATATTTGCCTTTTTTCCATTAAGATTTCTCCAGAAAAAAACAAACAAACAAAAACAAAATACAAATTAACAATATATGGAAGTACATTTATAAATTATTTTATATTTGCCACGCCATTCGACGATATTTATAGGTAAAAAAAGACGGAAGTTTATTGAACGAAATAAACGGAACTCAACTTTGCTAACTATTTCTTTTCGTAATTAACGTGAAATTATTTGGAAGCTAAATTCTTCAATATACAAATACATATGAAATGCGTCGGTTTAAAACAGCACAAATCTACAGAAGCATACAAAATATGACTATAATGACGTTTAATTAACTCTGGAGTAAATTGAGGAGATTAGCTTCCAAATATTTGAGTTTTTCCTATGATTATGCCGGACAAAATACGAGAGTTTATTGAACAAAATAAAGCGACACAATTTTGTTTCCGCAACGTATTTTTAAAATTAAATTTCCTGAACTAAATTGAAGAGGTTAGCTTCCAAATATTTGCGTTTTTTCCTATGATTATGCTGGAAAAATACTGTGAGATGGAGGTTGCAGCGAAGAGAAAAGGACATCTTCTACGAGGCTACGAAGCCTATTTTGAACTCTATCAAGGCAGGATAAGTCCTTTCTAGCAGCTCCTGTCCAGATGTGGCAACAGTATTCCATCCTTGGACGTACCTGTCTCTTATATAGAAAGAGGATTGCATCAGCAGTGAGATATCTACTGGATCGATAGAAGGATCCGACCATTTTTCCAGCGGCCTTGGTAACAGATTTGATGTACGTGTTCCATTTAAGATCAGGAGTAAAGGTCAAGCCCAGAAGCTTGTCAAAACTTGAGGCCTCCCCAAGACGAGAGCCATTCATTTTAATTGATGCCAAATGGGGATCAGAACGTTGATGATATAAAGATAGAAGCTTGGTTTTAGATGCATTAAAAGTAACCAGCCACTCCTTTCCCCATTGTACAACGTGATCAAGGTCAGAGGAGAGAGCTTTTAATTTGAATTTTTTCTTTTCCGAATTTTTAATCAAATGCATTATAATCAAAATATTTTTTGTTGGTTTCATTGTTTTCAGAATCATTTTATATGATGAAAATATATTTTTCAAGTTTAACAATTTTGTATAAACCTTTGTCATGATAAGGTGCAGCAAGCTAATTATTGTGGTATTAGGGATTAGCGACTAAAAATAAAATAAAAGTAAATAATATTATTTGAGTTCGACTGTTCTCACCTTGGGTATCATTGTCGATGTAACCTCTGGACTTCTTCAGGTTATTTTGTTTTGTTTTGTTTTTGTCAGGCTCGGGAATCTTTCTGTCGAACTCAGAAATCTTTCTATTTAACTCGGGAATCTTTCTGTTTAACTCGGGAATCTTTCTGTTAAACTCGGGAATTTTTCTATTTAACTCTGGAACCTTTCTGTTAAACTCGGGAATCTTTCTATTTTACTCAGGAAGTTTTCTGTCAAACTCGGGAATCTTTCTATTTAACTCGGGAAGCTTTCTGTTAAACTCGGGAATCTTTCTATTTTACTCAGGAAGTTTTCTGTCGAACTCAGGAATCTTTCAATTTAACTTGGGAATCTTTCTGTCGAACCCAGCAATCTTTCTATTTAACTCGGAAATCTTTCTGTCGAACGCGGGAATCTTTCTATTTTACTCAGGAAGTTTTCTGTCAAACTCGGGAATCTTTCTATTTAACTCGGGAATCTTTCTGTCGAACTCGGGAATCTGAAGGGAAATTCCAACAGAAATGTTTATTTAATTCCCGGGGTAAGGTTGCTTTAGTTCCCTTAGTCATAACTGAATGGAATCCGAAGTAATTTCGAATTGTATTTATTGTAATTTCCGTATAAAGACTCCTAGCGCAGTGGTAAAAGTACTTGGAAAATGCGGTTGTAATAGTTAAATTCTGCTAAAGGTTGAAAATTCAATCTTACGTGTAGGCAACCGGAAATACAATTGCCAATTACTTAGGACCTTTATTCAGTTATGGCGGACATAACGCATGCATGCTACCCCCGTGAATTAAATGAAGGGTTCCGTTCAAAATATTATGACATCCGGTGTTGTATTTCCGCTTGCTTTGATGGGTTTATATGTTTGTACGTCCATGTCGCATAAAATTTTGTGATTTTTGTTTTTAAGTTCTACTGTCAGTTTGCCCTTGCACCATTTTTGTGGGTTTTCAACATGCTGTTCATCGCATAATTCCCAGTGTACTGCATTCCCCACTTTATCATGTCTATTATTGTATTATTTGGAGGCTAAGTTGCCGCATTAGCTTATGATGTTTATTGTTTCATCTCTTTGTCCACATTGGCTGCATTGACTATTTTCTTATAACTTTTTTTTTATGTTTGCTTTGATATGGTTGGTTTTGATCGCGTTGTTTTGTGCAGCTATTATTAGCGAATCAGTTTCTCTGTAGAAGTTTCCTTTTTGTAGGCATGTCTAAGTGTTTGGGTTAGTCTAATGTTTTGTAATCCTTATTAATCGTCCGTGTAACTATTTCTATTCCCATTTTATTTATCGACTTCGCCCTTGTCTCTCTGTTTCCTGTCTTGTTTACTTCTTCATCGTCTTTCAATGCAATGTAATAATCCGTTCTGTGTTTTACACTATGCATCTATCTAATTATTTTTTCTGTCGTTTATACAGTCTCCTATTCAAATATTTATAGTTGTCAGGTTCGCCGAGTGTCCTCATATTCTTCTAGTTCCATAACTTCCACCTCTTCCAGTTCCCTATTTTATAGCAAGCAGTGAGCACTTTTTCTATGCTGAATTCCATTCAGATATCCTAGCACAGATTCTGATTGTATTTATTCTTGTTTCTTGCGTAAAATTTGATTACTTTGTTAATTTTTTTTCTCTATTTTTAGTAAACTTGTAGCCGGTTTGGTATTTTCCTGTTATATTAAGGAGGCATCATAACTATGATAAATAGGAAATCTACTTGGAAAATACCTTTTTGTATTTTTATCTTAGTTATATATTGTCGCTTAGCTGTCATTCTAAGTTTCCATTCTGTCATTCAATTTTCAATTAAATTGATAATAATAATAATAATAATAATAATAATAATAATAATAATAATAATAATAATAATAATAATAAGGAGAAATAATCAAACCCCTCAGCAGGAATAACCTTCTTAGTGACACACAATATGGTTTCCGCTCTGCAAGATCTACCGCAGATGTGCTGACGGTTATATCCCACAGGATTAGTGAATCTCTTGACTAAGGCTTCCTTTCTAGGGCAATTGCTCTTGACATATCAAAGGCCTTCGACAAGGTATGGCGTAAGGGTCTACTTCACAAGATTTCCAGCTACGGTATAACTGGAAATGTTTTCTCAATCATTAAATCATTTCTCTCCGATAGGTTCATAAGAGTAGTGGTAGATGGACAAAAATCGGAGGCCTGTAATATAAATGCTGGAGTCCCTCAGGGGTCAATCCTGGGCCCAACTCTCTTCCTGATCTACATCAATGACCTCCCTAAACACATACTTAAATCATTCGTTGACATCTATGCTGATGACACGACCATCTACAGCAACACATCAAAGGCTGTAAATGACAAAGTTCTCTCGGATTCTCTCTCCTCTGATCTCGAGCGCGTGGTTCAGTGGGGGAAGATGTGGCTGGTTACCTTTAATGCATCCAAAACCAAACTCCTAGCCTTACATCATCAACGCTCTGATCCCCAACTGGCATAAATTGTGATGGATGGCTCTCGTCTGGGTGAGGCCCCGTGTTTTGACAAGCTTCTGGGTTTGACCTTTACTCCTGATCTGAAATGGAACACGTACATCAAGTCTGTTGCCAAGGTCGCTGGAAAGATGGTGGGATCCTTTAACCGCTACAGAAGATATCTCACTACTGATGAAATTCTCTATCTATATAAAATACAAGTACGTCCAAGGATTGAATACTGTTGCCATATCTGAGCGGGAGCGGCCAAACAGCCTATCATGCCTTGACAGAGTACAAAATCGACTTCGTGGCTTAGTGGGAGATGCCCTTTTCTCTACCCTGCAACCTCTCTCCCACAGAAGAGACGTTGCGAGCCTATCCTTGTTTAATCGTTATTTTCATGGCAGGTGCTCGTCTGAACTCCAATCTCTGGTCCCCCCTCGCCAAT
>NC_136525.1:39719964-39794964 GCF_053919585.1 Euprymna scolopes
TCAGAGGGTAGATAATTTGACCCCTATTATGACCCCTTAACATTTATTGTTTTGGACTCAAATCAAGTTATTATGTGGGATCCATGTCCAAGTAACCTGTATTTAAAATTTCAAGTGTTTAGACCCAAAATTGCCGGAGAAGTTTGGTAGAGCTCTCAAAGGTCAAATCGTAAAACTTTGACCCCTTAACAACAAAATTTCTGGCCGAAAACCGATCACATCGATTTTCCCAAATCTAAGTACCATGTATGTCAAACTTCGAGTCTGTAGATTAAAAATTGACAGAGTTATTGCGTAGGGAAATGTACACAGACACACAGACACGTTCATTATATATATATATATATATATATATATATATATATATATATAGGATAGCATGTGTTTTTTGTGTGTGTTGACTATTGTTTAAGTGTTATGGACTTCCATTTCTTGTAATAAATAATTTTACCAATAATTCTTCCTAAGTTTTGGTTTCGGTTTCATTTAAGCAGATGCACCCATGTCATATGGATACATTTCTTTTTATTTTTTAAATCGCAACTTTATAATATATAAACATCGAGAGAAAATTAACTCTATAATAATATATACGAAATCTGCAAGAATTAAAATATCATATTTAAGCGTATTTTACGACCGGGTTAAACCGGGCGCCCTTGTTTATAGCTAGGATAAATACTTTTGCAGTTTTAACAAAAGAGCTGCAATAATATGAGAGCGTCTCAATTTATGCTGAACATCGGCAGAATGCTAACATCAGTATATTTCATATGCATAAGTATCCCGTGGAATTTTCACAGGTTTCCCCTAGTATATATATATATATATATATATATATATATATATATATATATATATATATATATATATAATATTTCTCTTAGTCTTTGTTTGTAGCCTAGGATTTCCAATTCGTGGAGACTTAGTGCTGATAATGCACAGCGAACTAAATATTATTTCATCCGTTTAATACAGAGTTAGGGATAAAAGAAAAAGACGACTAAGTTTTAGTCACCAAAATACTTCATTACTATCATTTTTTCTGGAGAACAATCGGTCCGACCTGCTAAAAAGTTTTGCATGGGGCTCTGTTATAATAAACGGCAGCGAAATAATATGTTGCTATCCTTTCAATTCCACAGCGGACTCTTTCATATATAATATATTGATGTTGGCATTCAACGTAAAGGGAAACATCTTGTAGCTCTTTTATTAAAACTGCAAAAGTATTTATCTCAGCTAGCAGGTACACCCGGCGTAGCCCAGTCGTAAACTACGCTTAAATATGATATTTTAATTCATGCACATTTCGTATATATTATTATAGAGTAAATTTTCTAGTGATTCTTATATATTATAAAGTTGTGATTGCAAAAATATATATCCATATGACGTCGCTGCATTAGCTTCAATCGAAACCGAAAACAAAACTCTATACACACACACACACACACACACACACACACACACACACACATATATATATATATATAACTTGAGTTTCTTCGGTTAAAATCGAAGCTGAAACTAAAACTCATATATATATATATATATATATATATATATATATATATATATATATATATATACGAAGCTGAAACTAAAACTTATATATATATATATATATATATATATATATATATATATATATATATATATATATATATATATGATTTGTTTATTTATGAAAAGTTTTGTTTTGCTTTGCTTAAGTCGCATGTCCGTTTCTGTTCAAGTCCAAGAAATATTGGATTATGGTTTGAGCGTAGCCATTAATACGTTGCGAACTGCCTGGGGTTAAAACACGGTCGGGTTTTCGAGCGTGGAACCAAATATATTTTAGCCATAACCTCGGATAAAATAGCCCTGGAGCACACAAGATATGGTCATATTTCTAGATACGAAAGTTCAGCTACCATAAATCGAGTAAAAGATCTCTGCCCCCGAAATATAAAAGCAAAAGTATGATGAAAAAATTAAAACATAATAAAAAACATAGATTATATTTTCCGTTTTTTTTATCCATTTATCTATCTATCTGCTCTGGATTGTGACACACATAAAATTTGCATCGGCTTACAACGATTTCTCTTTCACCAAGAACAAGACTATCTATCTATCTATCTATCTATCTATCTATATATATATATATATATATATATATATATATATATATATATATATATACAATATTTATTATGACACTATATATACAGTGTCATAATAAATATTGTATCTTCAGCTCTCACATCTACGATCGAGCACTTTATTGGATTTTTTTCATCACCCCTGGACACGCTATATATATATATATATATATATATATATATAAGTGAACGTGTCTGTCTGTCTGTCTGTGTACATTTCCCTACGCAATAACTCTGTCAATTTTTAGTCTATAGACTCGAAATTTAAAATACCGGGTACTGAGATTTGGGAAAATCGATGTGACGGGGGTCAGCCAGAAATTTGGCTGTTAAGGGGTCAAATTTCAACGATTTGACCTTTAAGAACTCTACCAAACTCCTCCGACAATTTTGGGTCTAGACACTTGAAATTTTAGATATAGGTTCCTTAAACCTGGATCTAACTTAATAAAATGATTTGAGCCCGAAACTATAAATTTTAAGGGGTCATAATAGGGGTCAAAGTTTTAAAAAATTTACCATTTTTTTTGTTTTTTTGCTTTTTTTGCACAGCATACACCTCCAAACACGCGAGCAACGCCGGGCACCCCTGCTAGTATATATATAAAGTGAAGTTGTCTGCGTGTGTGTCTGTGTGTGTACATTTCTTTACCAAACTACTCTGTCAATTTTCAGTCTACAGACTCGAGATTTGACATAAAGAGTATTGAGATTTTGGAAAATCTTTTTAATTGGTTTTCGGCCAGATATTCGGCTGTGAAGTGGTCAAGGTTTAACGATTTGACCTTCGAAAACTCTACAAAACTCCTCCTCCAATTTTGGGTCTAAACACTTGACATTTTAGATGTAGGTTATTTGGACATGAATCGAACCTTTTCGCTTGATTTGAGCCCAAAGCAATAAAGATTAAAGGGTCAAAATTGGGGTCAAAGTTTTAAAAAAAGTTTGACCTCTGCGGTCTCTACCAAATTACTCAGCCAAATATTTGTCATTTGAAATTTTACATGAAGTTTATTCAGACACAGCGCAAGCTTTTTAATCCGCATTTGGCCGAAAATTTTGCTGCCAAATGCTCAAAGTTAAAAAGATTTGACCTTTGCGATATCTAGCAAACTACTCAGCCAATTTTGGTCTTAATATTTGAAACTTTACATAAAGGGTATTCAGACATGCAGCAAGCTTTCTAATCAGATTTTTAAACGAAAATTTGGCCGCCAAGACGTCAAAGTTGAAAAAGTTTACTTTTGCAGAATCTACCAAACTCTTTTGGGTCTAAACACTTCAAATTTTAGATGTAGGTTTCCTGGACATGAGTCAAAATTAAAACGTATATATATATATATATATATATATATATATATATATATATATATTAAGTAATGTGATTTATAATTTAAAATTTTTTAAAATTTTTTAAATTTAAAAATCAAAATTTAATTAAATTAAAAATCAGTTTCATAAGAAGGAACAACAACAAAGTCAATTATCTGTACGATCGTTTCGGAAATCCGTGCTTTTTATTTGTGGTATACATGAAGTCACGTAGAACAATTATACATAGTTTTTTTGGTAAGCACGGTCTCCTCATCAGCAAATTTAGGAGGATTTCTATTGAATTGAAAAGACACCAAAAATAAACCTAGCATTAAAAGTAAGGCAGATGAATCTTTTGGTTTTTCTTTTTTTGAAATCAGGAACTGTATTTAAAGTAGTCATTTAGATGTTTGCTATAGCTTTTTATTTTATTGAATTTTTAATTTATATATATATATATATATATATATATATATATATATATACACACGCAATTCTCTATCTGTATAAAAGCAATTCATGATGCAATTCTCTATCTGTATAAAAGCCAAGTACGTCCAAGGATGGAGTACTGCTGCCACATCTGGGCAGGAGCTGCTAAAAAAAGGCCTATCCTGCCTTAACAGAGTACAAAATAGGCTTCGTGGCCTAGTGGGTGATGCCCTTTTCTCTTCCCTGCAACATTGCGAGCCTGTCTTTGTTTTATCGTTATATCCATGGCAGGTGCTCGTCTGAACTCCAATCTCTGGTCCCCTCTCTCCAATCTTTCACGAAAAACACCCGTCTAGCTGAAACCACTGTCAAAAATTTTCCCCACTCCTTATCTGTTCCAAAATCAAAACGTAGATTCCATGAACAAAGCTTCTTTCTTAGAAGTGCACGCCTGTGGAACTCTGTTCCGGTTGCCTGTTTTCCACCTGACTACAACCTGGATGTCTTCAAGTCCAATGTGAACAAATTCTTGATGAACCGCCTCCTTAAGTAAGACACTTTATCAGATCTCCAAAACTAACGTACTGTACACACAATAACCCTTATCCCCGAGTAGCTTCCGGGCCTTGATAAATGGTGACTACCTTTTAAAAAAAAATATATATAACAATTATGTAATATGCTTTCCGCTTATCTCGGCATTGTTTCCAGTCGTCCTGGACTTCTCCTTGCCACTGGACTGAAGGTCCTGGATATGACTTTAAACTATATCCGATGGCGAGGCCCCAGATGGCGGGCTTTGGGGAGTGTAAAGCCACTCTTTAATTGACATTGCTCCCAGGTCCACACTGTTAGGGTCCCAACTTAAAATAAATATATATATATATATATATAAATATATATATATATATATATATATATATATATATATATATATATATATATATATATATATTCTATTAAAAAATTGTTCTTCAAAATCACTGGATTCGGCATTAAATAACCTGAAAAGGGTTGATATGCCGTAAAACAAAACGAACAAACAAATAAACAAACAAACTGGATTCAAACAGTGCCGATTCAAGAGAGTTGTGGTAGTGGATTGCGCAACCCTTGCCTAACAATTACATCCGCAACTATTCCTACAGGGGGTATCCTTTGTCTTTCGAAACAGAACGGAAGCATCGATATTTATTTAAAAACTAGCGCGATCCGTAGAAATTCCACGGAGTAGAAAATATATTTAAGTAACAAATTTGTTTTGATAAATAACTACTTTTCTGAATATCGCTAAAAATAGTATTTTTTTACAGAAAAATCAACAACACTTAGCAAACACGACTTTAATAACATTTGTATTAATATACTCTTTATTGTATTTTAAACTGACCTAAATTAAATTATTTAATAATTGCTAATAAATATTTGAAAGAGACATCGACAACTAATTCGATCTCGCGGATCAGATCGTGATCGAGTCATAGACCGGACGAGGGTCATAAATAAAAAAGGAGGGGGGAACTACTTCTGCAGACCCTTGTAAACCTAAATATTTAAAATTATAATGAAAATAAGCATTGGCTAATCAGAAAAAAAACTAATGAAATACTAAAAATGAAAAAATAAATATTCTAGTAAAAATTCATTATCCCAAAGGAACCTTAAAATACGTCACAGTTAAAAAATATCACCGAAAGCAAATTCTAAAAAACAAAAGAAAAATTAAAAGAAAATAGATACCATTATTTCCCGATTTCAATACCGATTCCAACTCCCTCAAAAGTTCCGGATTTTACGATTGCCAATTCCTATTCCAAGTAATCGTACCAGCACCTTCATCGAAAGAGAACAAGAAATGGAAGTGCAGCATCTGAAGAACAGATACTACACTTTGATGGTATTTATTTGCTCCCCCACCGAGCAAATTAGGCACAAGGCCAATTTTTAATGTGAGTAGTGAAGGGAGGGGGAAGGGGAAAAGGGGACCAGCTCCCGAGAGGTGGGAAATGGGAGCTGGTTAAAGGTCAGGCATGTGGGGTTGCCCCCACATCTGGTCTTTGCTAGTCATAGCTAGTCGTAGCTAGTCATAGCTGCAGTATCTGCCGGAACAGATGGTGTTTATTTGCTCCCCCACTGAGCAAATTAGGCACAAGGCCGTTTTTAATGTGAGGTAAAAACCAGCTCCCCTAAAAGTAGGCAAAAAGGGGTCACTCTGGTTACCAAAAATAATAATTGTCCCAGTATAGAGGGTTTCCCCTCCATTGACTGGTACAAATTATCTTAAGTGCAGCATCTGCCGGAACAGATACTACACTTTGATCTTGACCAAAAGGCCATGGATTTTTAATTTAATTCTAATTTGAATTTTAAATTATCAATCACATTACTGAATATATATATATATATATATATATATATATATATATATATATATATATACACCTTTAAAAGTATACTATGAAAGGTATTTACAGTTTAGTACTATAGTTGGGTCTAGTGCCTTTATTTTTAAAATTCAAAATGGTGTAAAAGAAACATATTAAAGGTATTTGCCGCTTCTCTTCCAATTTTCGGATTTTAATCATGTCAAATCACATTTTATTTCCTTTTGACGTATTGATTGTTGCTATTTCTTTTGATGAATTAAGGGCAAAATAGATTCACTGATTGATAAAATAAGTAAGTGGATGATTGTGCGCTACGAAACAGATAATTGTAAATGCCAACTGAATTAAAGAAATACATTATAAGATGGTCAACATCATGAATTTTGGAATGTACGTTTTATCATTTATTCAGTATATTCCTCTATAATTACATTAAGCTTCTTTAATAAGGATTGGTATATATTATAAGAAAATATATTTCTACAGAAATATATATATATATATTTCTACAGAATATATATATATATATATATATATATATATATATATATATATATATACATATATACTAGCAAAAGTACGCGTCGTTGACTGGGTTCAAAAACAGCCTACAGAAAATCGACTCTGATTTATGAAAGTATGATAAGTTATGAAAAGGAAGGGTTTTAAAGAGATAGCTCCGAATTTAGGGGTATCAAAACCAAAGCAAAATATGATGAAAGTAAAAATAAAATGGATAAACTCCATAATTTATTATGCCATACCTGTTCACACTGAAACACTTATCACAATATTCTGTGGATCTATATTAAAAACATTGTTAAACTTTATGACATATATCCATTCTATGGAGGTCAGGTGCGAACAAACACCTCATAATTTTATTATACCATATTTCTTCAAACTGAAACATAATTATCAAAGTATACTTACGCATATAGATATGAAAAGTCTTTATTAAAGTCTGTGCCTATTTCTATTCTATGGAGGCAAGGCGCGAACGCAGATCCCAAAATGTTATTATACCATCCCTATTTAAGTTAAAACATACTTATCAAAGTATTCTTATGTATATCTATATCAAAAACACTTGTAAACGTTTTTTTTTTAATTTTTAATTTTTTTATTTCCATACTTTGTGGACCAGGCGCGAACGCAGACCCCACAATTTTAATGAACCACCGTTCTGCCAGATCAAACATACCCATTCCTATGTGTCAATACATCTTCTATCATTATATGTAATCAGTTTTTTTAAAATAGTCAACCATATAGGAGCCTATCCGTGACCAGACACACACACACACACACGCACGCACGCACACACACACACACAGACATTCAGCTTTATATTATATATATATATATATATATATATATATATATATATATATATATATATATATATATATATATATATATATACAATATAGAAAATTTATGATCACAGAAGTTCATTCAAAAAGTAACAAAATTAAAAAACAAAAAACGCCGAGTAAAAATAGCAATCAATTATTGAATGCTCAAAGAAAGTGGATGTTCGTCGATTGTTGAGTGAAAAATCGTAATAAAATGTACGAAAATGACTCGTCTCGTGTAGACTATGCCTAAATGAGTAATTAGGTATCCTAAATTCTATAGAACCCCCAAATTGCAAAAGTTAAATAACAAACGCATTCATAAACAAAATACTTTTTACCCTAGTAGAATAACACGTAAATAAATAAACAAACGACAACAATAATAATATTAATAAGAAGAAGAATTAGCATTATTACCAGCGGGGCCTGTGGAAAGTTCACAGCGGTATCTATCATATGTAATATATTGCCGCTGGGCATTTTTGGGACGCTCACCGTGAATGGAGACTTTCCGATATTATTAAAGTCCTTTTGTTAAAACTGTAAAAGTATTTATCTAAGTAATCTGGTTAACGTTGTGTCATAATATATCGTGTTATTGCAGTTTATCTTCAATATTATGATAGGAGTTTGTGACATATTTCTATTGTATGAACGAACGGTGCGAACGGAAACCACACACTGTTATTATACAATTTTTAGACAGAACAGATAGGTACACTTTAGTCTAACGTAAAGCCCAAAAGCAACATCCCTTATTTATTTTATTTTTTATATTTACATTGCCTCTTCGATGATCTGGAAATCCTATTTATTAAAATGGCAGATAAAAAGTGATAATATACTACGAACATTAAATTAGCCTATCTGTATACTAACTTAATGTTCGTGGAATTTTAAAACCAGGAGGTTTTAAAAGCATCCATTTTAATAAATAGAATCTCCCGATCGATTAATTTATAATTTGGAAACCGTGTCACACATACGTACGTATGTAGGTTTAGTGAATACTTTCAAGAGATTAGATAGTTCTACAAAACTTAATACACTTGTTTTTTTTTTATCTGTTCAGGTACTCCCTTATACCAGAAGGATGATTAGAGTTGATCAGATTATTTTTTCAAGTTCACCAGGATCAAGAAAGAACCTTAACATGCTTCGGCACTTATGTAGAACACGAACTGCGCTGGAACAACGGTGTTAAGTAAAAATCCATTCTTTACTGTTCTGTATCTTCATCCTTAATAAACTAACGCACCGCAAAAATTGGATCCAACTTGAAAAATTAAATAAATAAAAAAAAAGTGGGATATAACGGGCCAACTTACCAGAGTATAGCTGCCCGGGGAGGGGGCGGTGCTCTTCTAATTTCCAAAACGAACGATTGCTTTCAGATGGCAATTCTTTTATCTCATTTTTTTTATGGCGGCTTCAAATAACCAAAAGATTTAGCATTCAATAATTACAAGAAACCTTCTCTACCACCTATAGCAATGGCCAACGATTATCTGAGAGTTCGTCTTTCAAGCTCCTTTGCCTAACGTTCACAGGAAACATGAGTTGGAACAATTACATCGAGGACATTGCCAGGGCCGCTGCAAGGAAGGTTGGCTCTCTCTACCATGCTAGAAAACTACTAACACCCGAAAGTATCCTGGACCTCTATAAGGCAACCATTCGTCCATGTATGGAGTATTGCTGTCATATTTGGGCTGGTGCATTAGCTACTCGTCTCTCGCTCCGTGACAAGGTTCAAAAGAGAGTCGCAAATCTCATAGGCCCTGAACTAGTATCTAAGCTTCAGCCTCTGTCCCATCGACGAAACGTTGCATTCCTCTGCCTGTTCTACAAGTATTTTAATGATGAATGCTCTGACGAACTGCAGGCACTTGTGCCCCCACGACGCGAACATCCTCGACAGACCCGACAGGCGGCAAAATCCCACCCCCACACTGTAGAGATCCCTAGATGTAAAATATCTTTCTACTCCAGTAGTTTCTTTCCCAGAACCGCTAGACTTTGGAATTCCATTCCAGGTCTCTGCTTCCCCAACTGTACTGACGTGCAGAAGTTCAAGTGCAACGTGAACCAACATCTTGCTGCCCAAATCCCTACATAGTACCCCAGTAATTGTTGCCCCATGATAGGAGCCCCCTACACCAAAGTGGCAATGTGCCTTGTTTGGGGTGAAAACGTAATAAAAAAATAAATAAAACAATTAAAAAAGGTTAATTATTCTTTTTTTTTTAAATTCTTTAAAGTTTATTATTATTTATAAGTTTATTATATATAGATACATTTTTATTTTTTTAGTTTATATTTAATAAAACATATCAGAAATACGACACCACACATACGTACGTTAAAGGCACTATGGTATTAATATATAGATGATAAGTAAACAGGTAAATGGACATATTTAAACACATTCGGTCTGCAGAGAAATTTGAATGCCTATTGGACACTTGATCGAGTCTCTAATTTCAGTCTGTAGAGGCGTTTATAGAACGTCCTGGCATGAAAATACGTAAATGCTAACAAAATATTCAAAGTTACATAATATTCATAGCACAAATAAAAGCGCGCTTTGGCCAACCTACACTGGCTTTTACGAGAAATGGGGACCCTTCTTCAAATGATGTAACCTCAAGTAAAGCACGAAACTGGATACTCAACCAGACTAGATGAATTCTTGTCCTGGAACCCATCATCATCATACAGTCCATCAATCTTGACGATGACTAGTTGGAGCCGCAGTGCTCTATCCTTCGGTGTTGGCGTAGTCTCACTCTGTCACCACAGGACATTCCACCTTGGCTCCAAACTTGCTAGTGCAGTTTAGGTGCATCATCTCTTGCGCATTAGGTAGGTACCCTCTCAACCTCCAATGCTCATGTGCAGTGGAGCGGACCCGTAACGACTGGAAGCAGAGGAAAGGCTATGTACTGGCAGGGAAAACTTATGCATAGCTGCTCCCTTTTCACCGAAAGCTTAGCCATGCAAGTAAAGTTAAAGGCCTGCAAGTAAAGTTAACGGTATGAAAGTAAAGTTAAAGGCATGCAAGTAAAGTTAAAGCCATGCAAGTAAAGTTAAAGCCATGCAAGTAAAGGTTAATACCCGTGTTAGACCTTAAAACTAAGTGACTTTCTTACACAAAAAGATGGTTCTATCCCCTCCAAAGGGAACAAAAAAGATGGAGAACTATAGGTTAAATGAAACTTTGCCTGACAACTTGCATGAAAAATAAAGAATCTGATTGACTAACTAGTAAAGTCAGCACCACAGAAATGTATAAAAAATCTCAAGTCCATGTAATAACCTGACGAATCCTCATGAGGATAAAACACGGAAAATTCTGTATATATATATATATATATATATATATATATATATATATATATATAAATATGCGTGTGTGTGTGTCTAGGTGTGGGTGTATGTGCGTGCGTGTGTGTGCGTGCGGGCGTGTGTGTTTATATGTGTGTGTAAGTATGTGTACGTGCGGGCGTGTGTTTGTGTGTTTGTGTGTGTGTGCTTGTGTGTGTGAGGCAACAGTCTCCAATTAAATTGCTCATTTGAAAAGGACATATGCCCTATAGGGTCGAAATAAACTTATAATAAGATTGGCTTTTAAAAATTTTTGGTTGATTATTTTTTAAATTTAATTTTGTTCTGCTACTTATTGTTTATGTACTAAATGTTTCCTGCAGAAATGACTTAGTGTTTTACAGACACAACATTTATATATATATATATATATATATATATATATGTGTGTGTGTGTGTGTGTATATATATGTATATACATATATGTATATATATATATGTATATATATGTATATATGTATATATATATGTGTATATATATAGATATATATATATATATACATATATATATATGCATATATATATGTATATATATATGTATATATATATAGATATATATACATATATATATATGTATATATATATGTATACATATATGGGTATACATAGTTAGTCCAAGACTGAAGGAGCCTGTTTTGCTTTATATATATATATATATATATATATATATATATATATATATATATATATAGAGAGAGAGAGAGAGAGAGAGAGAGAGAGAGAAAGAGAGAGAGACGGGGGTAGACTTTTTCAGCCACCCTCCTTGGGTAGTGCACTAATCTAAGTGATTTCACCTCTTGCTTGCTTGGTGTAACGTAAAGCTCCTTATTTATAAATAAACAAGCAAATTTTGTATATAAATACACATTTGAGATCTTTTATGGACAGATCCTATGCGCTTATCAAATTGATAGTTGTACGTTCGAACCCTGGTTCGGAATAGGTGCCAGTCTAGCTGCAATGAAAATATGTGATGCAACGAATCAGTATTCTCTGGATGACTGATATATATATATATATATATATATATATATATATATATATATATATATATATATGTGTGTGATGATAGGCTATGTGAATGTATTTGCAGTGCTGAGTATGTATTTGTCGTTGTGTGCATGTGTTTGTCGTGCTATGTGTGTTAGTAGTAATTTGGGTATATGTTTGTAGTGGTGTATATGTGTGTATGTGTTAGTAGTGGTGTATGTATATTTTGTAGTGCTGTGCATCCGTTGGCAGTGATGTATGTGTTTGTAGAGCTGTTTATATGTCGATAGTTATGTATGTATGTGCCAGTAGTGATGTGTATATATTGGTAGTATATGTATGCATATGTTTGTAGTGCTGTGTGTACTAATAGTGATGTATGTATGTATTTGTAGTGCTGTGAATGTGTAGGTAGTAATATTTGTATGTGTTTTAGTGCTGTATGTCATAGTAGTATATTTTCTAATGTTGTATGTGATCGTCTTGATGTGTGTATGTGTTTGTAATGCTATGTGTATTGGTAGTGTTGTGTGTATGTATTTGTGGTGATGTGTATTTGTTTGTGGTAGTGTTTTTATGTCTTTTCAATGCAGTGTGTGCAGGAAGTGATGTATGTATGCAATTATAGTGATGTGTATGTGATGGTAATTTTGCGTGTATGTGTTTCTTGTGCTGTGTGTTGGTAATGATATGGGTAATTATTTGTAGTGCTATGTGTGTTTGTAGCGATATGTGTTGGTAGTGATGTATTTATGTGTTTCTAGTGCTGTGTGTGTTTAGGTAGTGATGTATGTATGTGTTTATAGTGTTATGTATGTGTTAGTAGTGATTTCTATGTGTTCGTGGTGATGTGTGTATTGATAGTAGCGGGTGTATATATTTATAGTGCTGTGTGTATTGGTAGTGAGTCGTTTATGTATGTGTGATGCTGTGTGTGTTAGTAGTGTGTAGGTGATTGTAGGGCTGTGTGTGTTGGTAGTTATGTGTGTGTAGTGGTGTCTGTTGGTAGTAGTGTGTGTATGTGTCTGTAGTGCTTGTAGTGAGTCGTTTATGTATGGGTGATGCTGTGTGTGTGTTATTAGTAGTGTAAGTGATTGTAGGGCTGTGTGTGTTGGTAGTTATGTGTGTGTAGTGGTGTCTGTTGGTAGTAGTGTGTGTATGTGTCTGTAGTGCTTTGTGTGTTGAAAGCGGTATATGTATATGTTTATAGTGCGGTGTGTTTGGAAAACGTGTGTGGTGGGGAATTAAGTGGACAGAAAGAAGGCGTTTATTCGTATATCGATTACTTCGTTTTAAGACACGAACCTTTTATATAAAAGAAAATCCAATACTAGTTTCTCCGCCTACCGCGTCTCTATTCCGAAAATTTCCTTCCACCCTCCCCCCATCCTCCACGCTTTTCTATTGTCCTTTTGTTGTTATTGTTGTTGTTGTTGTTGTTGTTGTTGTTCTTGTATTTATATTTATCTTTTTTGCCATTTTGCTATGCTTTTTCTATTTTCTTCTTTGCACACTCTTCCTTCTTATTCTTTTTTCTTTTCTTCATTTTTTTGCTCTTCTTCTTTTTCTTCTTCTTCTTCTTCTTCTTCTTTTCACCCAAAACAATCGTATTCTTGTTAGACGAAAGACGCTACTATAGAGGGTTGTGTTTAATATGCGACTGTGGGGAGTTGGGCAGCGAGGTGTCTGATTACATTATGTGTTAACTCATTCATCGTTTTGCTGTATTATAGCTATTCAGTGTGGCTAGTGTCTAGAGCAGCACCCGTCCCAAACAAACAACACGCCATATTTATATATATATATATATATATATATATATATATATATATATATATATGATTATTTAATTTAATCACATAAATTAATATACCTATATAACCTACATGCAATTTTTATTCCCCCTCCTTTTATACATTATTTTTTCTTGGAATCATTTAAGATGAGTAATTTTTGTATTTATTCCTCTTGGAAAACTGTTATCTTCATCAGTTGTGGGTATTTGACCACGTTTCGACCAACTCACTCCCTGGCCTCCTCCAGGTAGTTAACCGCGACAGGATAGGAATGCCGAGTCTTGTAACCGTGTCCCTAGTAATTTCTGCTTTCCATAGTTGTTGTTGTCTCGGCATGTTTTTGCCACCCCATTCTCCTTCGGGGCCCATGGTGCGGTGAATAGAGCCATTGAGTTTCTACGGTTCTAGGTTGGAATTGTTGAAGGATAGCGGTTTCAGTCCTACCCATGGTAGTCCGGAGTTGGACAAAACGTGGGGAGAAAACCGCAGCAAGAAAGACAGTAAATACAGACGATATAGTTACAACACTCAGCAAAACTATTCCGTCGCGGTTAACAACCCGAAGAAGGCCAGAGGATAAGTTAGCCAAAACATGGTGTAACAACAACTATAAAGATGACTATAACAGTCCGCAGAAAGGAATGGCTCCTCCCCCCCATATAATTTTTTAAGAGCTGCTCGTAATTGTGTTCAGCTTCTTTATTTTTATAAGTTTGCGTTGTAAAAGAAATATACTTTATAAGGTTGGTTGCTTGGTTGGTTGTTTTTGTTTTACGGCATATCAACCCTTTTCATGTTATTTAATACCAAATCCGGGGATTTTGAAGAATTTTTTTTTTTTTGATAGAATATATTTGTTTTTGTTTTCTTTTTTTTTCAAGTCTGTTTCTATTTAACCCATTTATTTTAAAGGTTAAGTAACATTATTTTTAATGTTTAATTTTAATGTTTACTTTTAATTTTGCCTTTATTTTTATTTTATTTATTCTATTTTATTTTTCTTAATATTCAATTTTACATCTAATTTTTTTTTTCATATTCAATTTTTTTTTTATATTCAATTTTACTTCTAATTAATTTTCAGCTTTATTAATACTACTATTATTATAATTATCATTACTATTATCTTTCGTGCTATTATAATTACCCTACTATTATTTGGTCTATTTTTACCACTCTCATAAGTAGCTATGGTTTCCTTACTCCCCAATTTTAACATCAATATGTATACTTAACCTTTTACATCAAGTTAAACGCACTCATAGTCATTGTCACCCTAATCTCCGACCGCCCCCTTATGATCATACTCCCTATATCATAACAGTAGAAATTTATAAATATATTGCCGCATATTACCTTTCAGTTTTACAACCTTGCATAACCCTCCCCTCAAATTAATCAAAATTACCCACTCCATAGAAAATAGACATCCCACAAACCGTTAAAATAAATTACCACACAGCAACAATACACCCCTACTTAACCATAATACATATACCCCTTAATCTCAACACTATGTTAAAGACCATTTATATTCTTATACATCATACTATATATAATAAGCTTCTCCTTATTTATTTAGAATTCATTAAAGCTTCCCCCAACATTCTATAATTCCTCTTAGTCTTTTTCATCCTTAATGAACCTTACGCTAGACGCCGCATCTTCTCCATGCTACCTAGCACCTTCTCTACTCTTCTGATGAGAAGCATTAGGCTTCGAAATGCCCTGCCATAAAGTCCCCTCTATACCCCAAATTTTGCCTGTATTTCATTATTCAATAAATGATCCATTCTATATCTACCTATATATAGTTTTGTGTCTTCATTTCATATTCTTGTTGTCGTATTATATATATATATATATACATACAAAAATCATTGAAAATTTTATATCTATATCATTAATTTCTAGATGAAAGATAATGTTTTTAAAGTGCACCAAAATGTACATTACATAAAATAAATCCAAGTAATTTTTTGATTCAATTTAAATTAAATTTTTATACCTTACTTTGTAAAATTTATAAAAGCGCACCTTGAAGATAAATAAATTTCAAATTGAACCTTGTATCTTTATTTTTAAAGCCTATAGTAAAAACATATTGTTTAACAATTTTCATGCCTTGGATGAAATGCTTTTCTAACTGATATCTTTTCTTTTTAAGATTATAATTTAAAACTCTCCTTCTCACTATTTCAGTTTGTATTTCTCCTCACACCACAACTCATTTTTGCAACCCCCTCTTTTTATTATCACAGGTCTGAATAGTCTCTCTGTTTCAGTTTGTATTTCTCCTCAGCCCCCCCTATTTTTTGTAAACCCTCTCTTTGCTATATATGTCTGAATAATGAGAAAATCTGATTTTTTTTTAACAAAAACTTTAAAATAACTTTTTTAGATTAAATTTTTTAAACTTCTTTCAGAACAGAAAATCTTTAAAATTTAATAAGGAACATATTTCATATAGGTTTCATTAACTCAGTACACAACGAGAAAAATAGAGATGAAAATTTCAAAAGGAGTGTACACCTGGTTACGGTCAATAGTAGTCCTCGCCAGCGAAAGTCTTTGTTATTGTTATTCTATTATTATTATTATTATTATTATTATTATTATTATTATTATTATTATTATTATTTAAAACATTTTGTGTCCTGCTCTTTTGCGCGAGGACTAATATATATATATATATATATATATATATATATATATATATATATATATATATATATATATACACGCATATATATATATATATATATATATATATATATATATTGCCTCTACTACATTTTTTCTTTTTTAGTAGCCCACGTTCATCTTTTTCTTCGTGTTGTTCTTGTTGTTGGTGTTCTTTTTTTTATTATTCCCTTTTTTCTTTTCTTCTCTTTTTCTTTCTTCATCTCCTCCTTTTTTCTTCTTCTTCGTCTTCTTCTTCGTCTTTTTCCTCGTCTTCTTCTTCTCCTTCTTCTTTATATTTTTATTATTTTTCTCATCATTAATATTCATTTTTTTTACTTTTTACCAAAACATCTTTCCCCTCTTTATCTTCTGCATGGTTTCTTCTTCTTTTCCTATCTTCCTTTATTCCCCGTTCTTCATTTTCATATCCTACTGCTGCTGCTGCTGATGATGATGATACTACTACTACTACTACTACTACTACTACTACTACTACTACTACTACTACTTCTTCTTCTTTTTCTGCTTCTTTCGCATCTTCTTTCATCTTTTTGCATGGTCCTTGATATGACCTTAAACTATATCAAGTGGTGAGGCCCCAGCTTGCGGGCTTTGGGGAGTGTGTAGCCACCCTTTAATTGCCATTGCTCCCAGGTCCACTCTGACCTGGAGTGGTAGTACCTGTTAGGATCCCAACTATGGGTTGAATAGAAACCTACTTGAAAACAACAAATATATTCTATTAAAAAAATTTTTTCTTCAAAATCTTTGGATTCGGCATTAAATAAACTGAAAAGGGTTGATATGCCGTAAAACAAAAACAACCAACCAACCATCTTTTTTCATTTTCCTCTTCTTACACAACGTTGTTGTTGTTCTTCTTTCTCCTTTTCTTTTTCTTTTTTCATGTTCTATCATAAGTTCTTCTTCTTCTTCTTCTTCCTCTTCCCTGTCCTCTTTTACATTTCTCCCTTCCCTTCTTCATGTTTATCTTCTTTCCACAACCCCCTGCACCTCCCAATCTTTCTTTCCGTACTCCTATAACAAAAGACAAAACGCGCAAGTCATGTTTCTAAATGACAAGTTAACATTTCGATTGCTGAACCCAACATCCCTCTTTCATTGACTGAACTGACATTTATTTGTTTGTTTATTTCATTTATTTGTTTATTTATTTCATTTATTTATTTTTTATTTTTCGCTTGTTTTTTTTATTTCTGTTGTTGTTGCCGGCAATCTTGAGATTCGTGGGAAAGTCTGTACACACAATGCACAAGCTCAATACTTTTTTTTTTTAATTAACTTCTATCCATTTTACAATTCTGTTCGACTGTCCGTCCAACTTGTGAAAATATCTATCATTTTTTACAAGCGCTTGCTGATCAAAGTGGACAATAATGGCGAGATTTAGCATAGACTTATTTAAAGAACAGATGCATTTTTTTTGTTGTTATTACATTTTGCCTAGGCGTTAAGTACGCTTAAATATGATATTTTAATTTGTCCTGATCTCGTAAATATTATTATAGAGTTGTAATTTCAAAACTAAAAAAAAGGATTTGGGTGCCATCAGTCAGAATCGAAACTGAAACTGTAGCATTCAAATCTGCTGACGTCCTCACTGCACCTGTGACACGCATACAAATTGATTAAAAATTAAAAATAAACTGAAATGAATGTACAAAACGTATAACGATTTTTTTCAATTTTGACCCAATTTTGACGCCTTAAAAACTATTTTAACCGGCTAAAGACCCATAAAAAAATAGTACGTGAAAACCCAATCATTTGAAGCCCCTAGTGTCGCTTTACGACTTTTAGTTTCGGAGAAGATAGCAGTTTTGAATGGGGGTGAACTCAAATTTCCATATGTTAAGGCTTTGGGGAATTTTGGGGGATAAATGAGGGGGGAAAATGCTGAACTTAGTCATTTTTTTTTTTTTGCATGGTGCAGAACTCAAATTTCCATATGTTAAGGCCTAAAACTGCACCGTTTGTTCATTTTCACCAGGATTTTACGTCTTCTGGGGACTTTGGTGGCTAAATCGGGGGGGGGGGGCAAATGCTGAATTTAGTCATTTTTGATGCCCCGTTCACTGTGCAAAAAAAAAGCTTGCCCTATCCCTGAATACCCTTTATGTAAAAATTTTCAAATGTTTAGACCAGAAATTGTCTTAGTAATTTAGTAGCGACCGCAGAGGTCAGTTTTTTTAAACTTTAACCCCTATTATGACCCCTTAACATTTATTGTTTTTGGCTCAAATCAAGTTATTAAGTTAGATCCATGTCAAGGGAACCTATATCTAAAATTTCAAGTGTGTAGACCCAAAATTGGCAGAGGAGTTTGGTAGAGTTCTCAAAGGTCAAATCGTTGAACGTTGACCCCTTAACAGCCAAATTTCTGGCCGGTGGAGTTATTGCAGTGGAAAATGTACGCAGGCACACAGACACACAGACACACAGACACGTTCACTTTTATATATATACTAGCATTTAAGCCCAGCGTTGTCCGAGTGTTTGGATGTGTATGTTGAGCAAAAAAAAAAAAAAGTGGTAGTAGGGAGGCAGGCTCGAACACGTATCGCGAGGGAGGAAAAGAACGGGACAAACGCGACGTTTTTGCTGTTACGACCACCGCCAAACCGGAAGTGAAGCGGGTTCAAATTAAGGCTTGACAATCAAAAGCAGAGGATGACTTTCAAAAATATCGGCGACAAAAAGCGACCCCCCCCCTGTAGAAAGTGTCCAGTTGAAGGTGAAGATATTAATGTTTTTAGCCAAGTTTTCGATATCTGGCGTCTGAAAGGTCGCACTTCAAACGATTCTGATCTTGGTAACATCCGTCGCCTCTGTCGAAAGTTTTAGGCAGACATGCAAACATACATACATTTATATATTGGTAACAAAAATTTGCAACCCAAACCGATTAAAAAGCCTGACCTATCTCTGAATACTCTTTATCTCTAATTTCAAATGTTTAGACCAGAGATTCTCTGAGTAATATGGCAGAGACCTCAGAGGTCAATTTCTTTTTAATTTGACCCCTATTATGACCCCCCTAACAGTTATTGTTTTGGGCTCGAATCAAGTTATTAAGTTTGATCCATGTCCAAGGAACCTTTATCTAAAATTTCAAGTGTTTAGACCCAAAATTGGCAGAGGAGTTTGGTAGAGTTCTCAAAGGTCAAATCATTGAACGTTGATCCCTTAACAGCCAAATTTCTGGCCGAAAAAAAATTACAAAGATTTTCCCAAATCTTAGTACCTTGTATATCAAATTTCGCGCTCGTAGACTTAAAATTGACAGAGTTATTGCGTAGGAAAATGTACACACACAGACACGTTCACTTTCGTATATGTTTCACATATTAAACAAAAATATATACGTATAGATAAATATATATGGAAACAATTTTGTGTTTACTGTAAAGATTTTTCGCAAATATTATGCAAGTATAAATCATGTAGAATATCTGCATGAATATAATTACACGTAATAGTTAAATCTAGATGATCATTCCATAAGAAACCCGAAAAAAACTGATAGGGAATTAATTAGAATTAATGTTTAAAAGAATATGCAAATTAGCTAGATCTTTTGCTAATGAATGCAATTTCACAACCCATACATAACAAAATTGTATTTTCTTTTTAAATAGATAGAAAAGGGTTTTTAATAATGAATATCAATACACACACACACACACACACACAAAATCGAATTTATTGGAGTATATATATATATACTCCAATAAATTCGTTTTTTGTGTCTATTGATATTCATATTAAAACCCCTCTTTTCTTTCTCTCTCTCTCTCTCTCTCTCTCTCTCTCTCTCTCTGTATATATATATAGGTTTCCCGCTGACACAAAGGAAGGGTTAAACCTAAGGTCAACTGGGCCTTTATCCTGTATGTGCCTGCCCATTGGCTGATTAGGAGGGGCGCGGTGGAAACTAGGAAGGTTATTGGCTAATTAAAACCTCAATAGAATGTGCGTATATAAAAACGCGAAATAATCATAACTCTTCACATAAGCCTGACGAATCCTAATGTGGATAAAACGCGGAATATTCTATGCAGCTTCATTGCCACATATATTTTTATAACTTACTCTCTCTCTCTCTCTCTCTCTCTCTGTATATATATATATATATATATATATATATATATATATATATATATATATATATATATATACGTGTGTGAGAGTGTCTGTGTATAAAGATAGGTAAAAATTCTAATTGTACGATGGCGTTAATGTGATATTAATATCGGATTAATTTCTTATTGTTGCGACACGTCTGATAATTTAATTGTTCCATCATTCTTGGAATTCCAGCATCATATTTCAGTCTCGCCTCAAAGAAGACGAACGAAGCCGCGAAAAACACCGACTCTCTTTCTATGGGACGGGAAAAGGTTGGGACAAGGGCACGGGGGGGTAAATCTCTCTAATTCTCGCCATAAAAAAAACGCAAAGATCCAGAATAAACTAAAATATACAAATAAAAATACAGCGAATAACAAGAATAAAATATCAAGCTATTGGGGAATAAAAGTCACGTCAAATGAGAGGGAAAGTGCTTGATGGAGTATCGGTGACATTGGGGTCTCCGGGTTGCGTAGGGGACGGCTGAGGGTGCGCGGTTGTCGCCAGGTGACAATTACAGTGGAAATCAAAGTCCACTAATGCAGATAAAACAAGGAAATTCAAGGGTTTTCGTTTACACTTATAATAATAAGTAGACAAATACAAAACGATAAACAGTTTAGCAGGCTTAGGGGGTAACATAATCCGACTACAACTGATAGGAAAAAAGATTAAAATGAATATATATATATATATATATATATATATATATATATATATATATATATATATATATATATATATATATATTAAATAAACACGTATATTATATATATATGTGTGTGTATATATATGTGTGTATATATATATATATATAAATATATATATTTTGTGTACAGAAAGTTGTTAGATGAGACATATCATTGCTACCGTCGGTTTCAAGCCCGATGATTAGGACCGTTTAAGAAAACCATATCAAGCTCTCTTCAGCCAATGCTCAGCTTTTTATTAAGCACTCTGCTGAATTTCTTTTTCCAAAAAACTAATCACACACACACACACACACACACATATATATATATATATGAATATATATATATATATATATATATATATATATATATATATATATCTGTGTGTGTAAGTTTCTTCCCCGTAGATTTCTAAACGGCTGAACCCTTGCCTTGTAGGCCAACTTCTTTAATTCAAGGCTAAGATTGACGTAACCCTGACAGAAACTTCCAGAGGAGCTTAGGCCCTGGTAGCAGCGTGTATATTATGCTCTGGTGCTCAGAAATCAAAATACTAATCATGTATCGAATGGCATTGGGTGGACAGGGCTTCCGTAAGCCGTGATTAATGGAACTCCACTAGGAGAAGCAAATCTTCGACTTAAACAACATAAAGCGGAAGACCAGTACCCGAATTAAGCTGGTCTGCAGTTTGACATATTGTTGACTTTCTTGATATTGCTTTTCAACATTTTGAACCGAGAGAGAGAGAGAGAGAGAGAGAGAGAGAGAGAGAGAGAGAGAGAGAGAGAGACTTAGCTGTCGTACATAGCTAAAACTCTGTAATAACATCTTTGTACATATACTCCCTCAGACAATGACGCTTGTTAACCCCCCTCCCAATAAAAACCTGCGGCGATAGAAAAGGTGTGACGTATGTAGTCCTGATGGGCTGGAAGCATGTAATAATTGATTTTGCACATAGGCAACAAAAGACAATACTAATATCGCTTTTCGCAACAATACTTCGGTAGTTGTGTGCTCGGTGGGGCTTTTGTGGCTGAGCAGCTTTTTTAGAACACTGCTAACCCAAGAATTTGGTAGGAGACAATAAAACGGCGTCCTAGACAAAGCTGCATTTGATTTGCTGGTCAGCAACCTGGAACCACTCTAGAGGTTTCATCAGCTCTGCCTTAGACACATTTTTTCGTAAATTATATCTTCATTAAAGCCCAAACCACTCTTTTTTTTTCTTTTTTCTTCTTTTGAAGATTGTAATACTGGGTATGGGGCAGCCAAACCAGCTGCCAACATTGCCCCGCTTTTTATTGAAACCAACCGAGAGCTCTTTTTAGTATCCTCACTCTTCCCTTAAGTGCAATTGTCTGAATCTCTTTTGCACTTGGTTCACCAGCAATATTAATTAGGTAGGACTTTAGGTTCTTCTTCATAAGCCCTGTGGCACCTATGATAACTGGTATGATTGCTATCTCCCTAAGATTCCAATTTCTTTTCATATCATACATGATTTTTGGTCTGTTTTTCTCTTTCAGCTCTGCTACTATTGTTTTTAACAACCAGATGCGTTCGGCGGGTCATCTTTTCCGGCTTGATGACTATCGACTCCCAAAACAGTTATTTTATGGTGAGCTGGAAAAAGTCTCCAGGACAAACCCCAAAAAACGTTTTCGTTATGGTATAAGGAAGAGGGTTTTTTTTTTACATAGGCATAACCAATTATCCAGGCCAGAGGCCACTCGAGGATAAGGGTTAAAGAGTGTACTGTAGAAATTGGATAATACAGTAATCGTTAGTAATGGAAATTCAGTAAATTTGTTAACGTTTATGGAATGGCTCATTAAAAACTTGTTTACGTTAAACTTGAAGACAACCATATTGTAGTTATCTGGAAAGCAGAAAAACGGAAGACAATTTCATAGACGTGCAGTTCTAAGAAAGAAGCTTTGCTCATAGAATCTACATTTAGGTTTAGGCACAGATAGAGAGTGGGGGAAATTGTTGATAGTGTTTTCTGCTAGACGGGTGTTTCTTGTGAAAGTTTGGCGAGGGGGGACCATAGATTGGAGCTCAGCCGAGCATTGCCATAAAAATTACGATAAAGCAGAGACAAACTCGCGACATCTCTTCTGTGAGAAAGAGGTTGCAGGGAGGAGAAAAGGACATCCCCTACGAGGTTATGAAGTAAATTTTGAACTCTATAAAGGCAGAATAAGTCCTTTCTAGCAGCTCCTGCCCAAATGTGGCAACAGTACTCCACCTTGGGCGTACCTGGCTCTTATATAGAAAGAGAATTGCATCAGTAGTGAGATATCTACTGGATGGATAGAAGCATCCACCATTTTTCGAGCGGCCTTGGCAACGGATGTAATGTATGTGTTCCATTTAAGATGAGGAGTAAAGGTCAAGCCCAGAAGCTTGTCAAAACATAAGGCCTCCCCAAGAAAGAGCCATTCATTTCAATTGATGCCAGATGGAGATCAGAGCGTTGATGATGTAAAGATAAAAGCTTGGTTTTAGATGCATTAAAAGTAACAACCATCTCTTTCCCCATTGTACCACGTGCTCAAGATCAGAGGAGAGAGAGAGAGAGAGAGAGAGTCGGAGAGAACTTGGTCGTTTACGGTCTTAGATGTGCTACCATTGATAGTAGTGTCGTCAGCAAAAATGTCTTTGAATGATCTACGTGTGTGATTTAGAAGATCATTAATGTAGATCAGGAAGAGAGTTGGGTCCAAGATGGACCCCTGAGAGACTCCAGCATTAATACTGAGAGCTTCTGATTTTTGCCAATCAACCACTACTCTTATGAACCTATCAGAGAGATATGGTTTAATAATTGAGAAGACATTTCCAGCTATACCATAGCTGAAGATCTTGGGAAGTAAACCTTTTTGCCATACTCTATCAAAGGCCTTTGATATGTCAAAAGCAATTGCCCTAGAAAGTAAGGTATAAGTTTCATCACGAGATATGTACAAATAGAATTAATAGTGTAGCTTAGAATTCAGACAAATATCAATCTATAGGAATTGTTTAACAATTTTCATGCCTTGGATGAAATGCTTTTCTAACTGGTATCTTATCTTTTTAAGATTATAATTTAGTTTAGATTTCAGACAAAGAGATATCATCTTCTATAATATAAATTTCACATGTCTGCTGAAATGTATGTATGTATGTAGGGCGAATGAACCCTTTTTCGGGGTCAACGGCCAACTAGCACCGTGAGTGTATGTGTGTATGTGTGCATGTGTTCGGTGGAAAGGGCTCCCGTAAGCCGTGGTAAAGGCAACCATTCTAGGAGAAGCAAATCTCTTATATAAAAAACGATAAAGCAGGAGACCAGTACCCGCATTAAGCTGGTCTGCAGTTTAACTTGTTGCTGGCTATCTTGCTATTTCTTGTTGCTGGATCTCGACATTTTGAACAGAGAGAGAGAGAGACTTATCTGTCGTACAAAGCTAAGACTCTGTAACATACTATGTGTATAGATACTCCCTCAGGTATTTGTCTATAAAATTGGTCCTGTGGCGATGGAAACGTTGTGACACGTGGAGGCTTGAAATGCTGGAAGCGTGTAATAATTGATCTCAATGACCGTCTTCAGTGTAATGCCTGCTTGGGCTCATGGACTTTAAGTGTCTGAGGGAGTCGCACTCGTCTGACAAGACGTTGCAATCACGATGTATGTATGCATGTATATCTGCTTAAAACTTTCGACGGAGGCGACAGGTTTTTACGAAATAGGTATCGTTTTGAATCCCGACCCTTCGGACGACAAATATCGAAAAATTGGCTAAAAACATTCATCCTCAACTGCGAACTTTCTACAGAGATGGGTCGCTTTTTTCGCCGATATTTACGAAAGTCATCAACTGAGTAGCCTTAATTTAAACCTACGTCACCTCCGGTTTTGCGATGGGCGCAACAGCAAAGAGGTCACGTTTTTATTTTCACGTTCTTTTCCTTTTTCTCGGTATGGGTTCGAGCCTGCCACTACCACATTTTATTCTTGCTCAACACACACATCCAAACGCCCGGGCAACGCCGGGCATCTAGGATAGTATCTATTATCATCATGATAGAAATAATTGTATAGTTTCGACTTCAGATAGAAATATCAAATTCCCATTTGTAATCGATCCATTCTTATAAATATAGGAATGAGCTATCGTAATTTTATGGGAATTTATTTTATATTTGTAGTCATCGACATACAGTCATGTTTCGTTGTATCACAATTCATCAGTGTCGCTAGACTAGCATCTCTCCCAAGCCAAGGATTGAACCTAGAACCGCCGTGTTGACAGTCGGCAGTTCTCCCACTCGACCACAGAAGCGACGCCGGTAAATAACTCGTCGGAATGTCTATTTAAATAGACATCCGCCACCACTTTTACAGTGCTCAAACCGCCTGTTTGTAAACAAATAAACAACGAGCTTCGCATTTTCAGCCAATTAAGTAGTGGGTGAGATTATTTACGACAGTGCTCTACCCAAAGGGGGGGGCTTAAAATTTATACAAATCTTCATTAATAATCTATATACTAATACGACAGCATGTGCGTTTTCCGTGTCACACTTACACCCGGGTTGTTTAATTGTTATGTACTTCCATTTCTTATTGTAAATAATTTTACCATGAATTCTTTAAAAGTTTTGGTATCGGTTTCGATTACAGCTGATGGCACTTAAGTCATCTATTGTTTTTATAAAAAAAATTATCAAGAATTCTTCATAAGTTTCGGTTTCCGTTTCGACTGTAGCTGAAGGAACATAAGTTATATATGTATAATTTTGAAAAAAAAAAATAATTGTTATAATTTATCCTTTGCGAATGATTCAAATTTTAGTATGTTATTATGGATGATAACGACTACCAGTTGTAAAAAATTCAGTTTTCGCAGTTGTTATTTCTAAGTTTTGGACACTACTGTATTAATATTCTTTTTTTTATATATAAGTTTTTAATTCAATTTTGATTCAAGCTAATGAAACCCAAGTCATATGGATATATATATATATATATATATATTTATTTTTGAAATCGCAACTTTATAACGTATAAAAATAGATAGAACATCAGCTCTTTAATAATATAAACGAAATCTGCAAGAATTAAAATATCATTCGAAGTGGAGCCCCGTAGATAGTTACATTGACCAAACTCTGGCAAGTTTCTAGCAATTCCTGCACTTGGAACTTCGGGCCAAGATCAAAGTGTAGTATTTGTTCTTCAGATGCTACACTTCAATTACTTGTTCACTTTAAGCAGAGAAGAAATCCTCCACGACTGAGACAATTTTAATTTTTGTTCCTTTTCTCCCCATTAAAAAAAAATAAAACGACCCTGGTGTCTAACTCAGTCCCGTGGGGAGGCATTGTAAATAGGAACTGCTGGACTTGGAACAGCCTCCAGTCATCCTGGCTATGTTTTGCTATGAGATTCAGATTTTCTCCAAGCGAAAGAGGGTGGATAACACCGAGAAACTGCTCTGCACGTTAAATTACTCGTAATTCACGCGCAAGTCGTGATATTGCAGAAGTTTTGAGTCAACTTCTGTTGAAATGACATTGTCTTGTGACGTAAGTTCACGTATGTACGTGACGTCATCTTTCCAGCCGTTTGTTGTCACCTCTCTTTAACCAGATTCAACGGTTTGTTTTCTAAAATGTGTTCAATTTCTAAAATGTGTTCAATTTCCGTCAAGGCGTTATTCCTCAATTACAAATAGCTATTTCGCTGTATCACTGCCTTTTAGAGTGGCTAGACCCGGCATACGTGTTCCATATTTTCCCCCCATATAGACCACACGGCCAGGGATTTTTATCCTGGGCCTTCAAATATCGACAGGCATTGGACCATACCTGGAATGATCCGACCCCTGTTGAGTTTGCGGTGGGTGTAAAGTTCTTTGCAGTTCTAGGGGGTCCACCCTCCCAGGCTTTGACTTCTTTCCCTGGGAAGGGGTTAGTTTGTTTCTAATCGCCTGAGGTGCCCTCAACGAAGAATGTCAACGGGCCTGCAAAGGCACTTTTTTGAAGGTCAGAATGCCTCCCCCCTCTCAAGGGCGCTGACTTCTCAATCTCACTTTCCGACCCTGGTACCAAAGTTCTTGCAGTGGAGGAGAACTAAATACCTATATAGACCACATTTATTTCGGCTAGATAGTCTAACTAGTGACCTGTTATTTCTTTCTGTCTCGTCAAGTTGGCTTGTTAATAGCGTTCGTCAACACGCTGTGTTGAAATTTAAGGGTAGAGGTCAAGAATGGTGCTTATCAGTGTTCCGGAAGATGCTGTCAGATCAATAAGATGAGGAGCCCAGGGACTCCTCCGGGGAATAAAATATTTACTTGAGTTATTTTTTAAGTGGCCGGAATATGAATTTAATGCCTTAAATCAATTGGCAACAACTATCGCGTTAGACAATCAGTTAAAGAGAATGAAAGGTCAAGGGTTAACAGTAAAGCGACAGGTCAAGCAAGCAGGGTCACTCTTATATTCTACAGAAACTATAAATCTTAAATTTGTTTTTGTTCTCTCTCTCTCTCTCCCTGTCTCTCTCTCTCATATATATATATATATATATATATATATATATATATATATATATATATATATATATATATAGACACGTGTCAGTGGATAATTATATTTTAAAAATAATATATATGTCGGTCCCCATTAAAAGGGGGTACCAGATTGATCAATGGGAAAATTATTCCCAACAAGCATTTAGGTAAAAATACACTTTCGTATAAATACTTGAATTCATTCAAGAAATTATCGCTAACAAAAACAAATAAAATCATCTACGTAAAAGTGATGCATTTAGTAGCCCGGCGAGGTTAGCACCGTGGTAGAGGTTTAGGCTTCTTATCACGAGATGCCGATTGCGAATCTCGCTAGATTCAGCCACACTGATGAGCCGTGGACGACGAAACACGTGTCAGTGGATAATTATATATTTTTTAAAAATAATATATATATATATATATATATATATATATATATATATATATATATATATATATATATATATATATATATAAATTACCCGTCGTTGACTGGGTTCAAAAACAGCCTGTAGAAAATGAACTCTGATTTATGAAAGTACTAGCGTTACCCGTGTGTTTGGAGGTGTGTGTGGAAACTAGGGGGTGGGGTGGGTTTAAAAAAAAAAAAAGTAAGTATGAGGATCGAACCCGAAGTTGTAAATTAAAGTGTGAAAAAAAAACGCGCGACGTTAACGATTGCCCCACCGCGAGATGCTAATGGAAACACGTTTGAATTTATTTAATTATTTGGATTTAGCAGGTGCCCGTTTTAATGAGTTAATGAGATCAAGTTAGACTGCGGGATTTCATTTACTTCTGAACACTCCCCCCCCCAAGATGTTATAGGAAAAAGACTAACCCACATGCGGCGAGCGACAAATGTTGATATTTATCTTCCCGAAATCGAGTAAATTAAATAGACAGGCGAGCTTCGTTGTTAACTGTGAGATATTACGATTTATATGTGATATAAAAAAGTTTTTAAATGTTGTGAAGCGACCGACCACTTCTCTGAAAAAAGCCTTTTTTAGACACACGGCAAAAGCGAACACACACACATACATACATACACACATACATACATACATACATACATACATACATACATTTTCGCTTTTATATTTATAGAAAATGATAGGTTATGAAAAGGAAGGGTTGTAAAGAGATAGCTTCGAATTTGGGGGTATCAAAACCAAAGCAAAATATGATGAAAGTAAAAATAAAATAAAAGAACCCATAATTTATTATACCATATCTGTTCACACTGAAACACTTATCACAATATTCTGTGGATCTATATTAAAAAACCTTGTAAAAACTTTGTGACATATTTCCATTCTATGAAGGTCAGGCGCGAACGAACACTCCATAATTTTATTATACCATATTTCTTCAAACTGAAACATAATTATCAAAGTATACTTACGGAGATAGATATGAAAAGTCTTTATTAAAGTTTGTTAAATTCTATGGGGGGGCAGGCGCGAATGCAGACCCCTCAATTTTATTATACCATCCCTATTTAAGTTAAAACATACTTATCAAAGTATTCTTATGTACATATCAGAAAACCTTGTAATCGTTTTTTAAATTTTTTTTTTCATACTTTGAGGGCCGGACGCGAACGCAGACCCCACAATTTTTATGAACCACCGTTCTACTAGATCCAACATACCCATTCCTGATCCTCGATACATCTTCTATCATTATATGTATATGTATATGTAATCAGTTTTTTAAAATAGTCAACCATATAGGAGTCTATTCGTGATCACACACACACACACACACACACACACACACACACACACACACATACACACACAGACGTTCAGCTTTATAATATAGATATATAATTATTACTATTTATTTCTATATCTACAGAGATTAGTGTTTTAAGTTTTCACAATCATTCGTGAAGGACATGACGATTCCCACCTCGAAGCCATCTTTTACTCTATTAACAAGGAACTTTACTCCCGCGCCACCGTCAACTGCTAATCAAAGTTATTTGAAGATTTATGAAGCCAAATACAAGCATTTTAATTTAGTTTTTTTTTATACATAGGGGTCTCCACTTATCAAGGCCCGAAGGCCACTTGAGGATAAGGGTTTTTGATAGTACAGTAGTAAATGGATAGTAATCGTTAGTAATGGAAATTCGGTTAATTGGATTACTTAAGGAAGCGGTTCATCAATAATTTGTTTATGTTGGACTTGAAGACAACCAAATTGAAGTCAGCTGGGAAACAGGCAAACGGAAGGGAGTTCCACAGGCGTGCAGTTCTAAGAAAGAAGCTTTGTTCATGAAAGCTACGTTTTGGTTTAGGCACAGATAAACTGTGGGGAAAATTATTGACAGTAGTTTAAGCTAGACAATTGTTTTTCGTGAAAGATTGGCAAGTGGGGACTAGAGATTGGAGCTCAAATGAACACTTGAGATTGAAATAACGATAAAACAAAGACAGGCTTACAACGTCTCTTCTGTGGGAAAGAGGTTGCAGTGAAGGGATGAGGGCACCCCACACTAAGCTGCGAAGTCTATTTTGAATTCTGTCAAGGCAGAATAAGATGCTTTTCGACACCCCTTGCCTAGATGTGGCAATAGTACTCCATCAATAGACGCACTTGGCTTTTATATAGATAGAGAATTGCATTAGCAATGAGATATCTACTGGGGTGGTAGAAGAATCCCAACATTTTTCAGTGACCTTTGCAGCAGATTTGATATACGTGTTTCATTGCAGACTGGGAGTAAAAGTCAAGCCCAGAAAATTGTCAAAACATGGGGCCCTCCCAAGACGACAGCTATCCATTTCAATTGATGCCAGATGGGGATTAGAGCAATGTATGATGTAAAAATAGAAGCTTGTTTTTAGATGCATTAAAAGTAACCAGTCACCTCTTCCCCCATTGTACCACAAGCTCAAGATCTGAGGAGAGATAACCAGGGAGAACTTGGTCATTAAAGCCTTGGATATGTTGCCATAGGTGGTAGTGTCGTCAGCATAAATGTCAACGGATGATCTAAGTATATATTTTGGGAGTTCATTGATGTAGATCAGGAAAAGAGTTAAGCCCAGAATGGACCCTATAAGGACTCTAGCATTAATATGATGAGTTTCCGATTTCTGTCCATCAACCACTACCTTTAATGAACCTAGCAGAGAGAAATGATTTAATAATTGAGAGACACTTCCAGCTATACTGTGGCTTTAAATCTTGTGACGTAGGCTTTTTTGCCATAGCCTATTAAAGTCCTTTGATATGTGAAGAGCAATTTCCCCAGAAAGGAAGCCTTTGTCGAGAGATTCGCTAATCCTATGAGAGATAACCGTTAGAAAATCCGCTATAGATCTAGCAGAACGGAAACCATATTGCGTGTCACTAAGAAGGTTATTTCTGCTGAGATGATTGGCTATTTCCAGCAACTTACTCATGACGCATAGGATATTATAAGTAAGTCTAGAGTGTCAGGAAGCAGTTCTCTTTAAGACAGTGCTTAAACAGTTTAGAAAGTATGGCAGCAAGTTCTGGTTCAAGCCTTTTCAACACTATAATTTGAATGTCGTCAGGGCCAATTGATTTACTGGATTCAAAGATTTTGATTAGTTTGGCGATATCACGTCCAGATATTTCTATCTGGCATAGCGTATTGTCTGTCATAGCAGGGCCTTTGTCGCAAAGGGTAGAATTAGTTGCAAAGTTCTTGGCAAATAGTTTGGCTTTGTCTGATGCTGACGAGATGACTTCAGATCTATTGATGATGGTTGGGATATAATACCAAATAACATTATTAAGACTATTTAAAGTAATCGTGTGACCGAAACTCTCGATTTCACAAGATACGTATCTTTCTGAAGCTCGATCCCTCAGACGACGAATACCAAAAAATTGGCTAAAAACATTAATTTTTTCACCCTTAACTTGGCACTTTTCTACAGGGAGGGGTCGCTTTTTTCGCCGATATTTTCGAAAGTCATTCCCTCTTTTCAATTGTCTAGTCTTAATTTAAACCTACATCACTTCCGGTTTGGCGGTGGTTGTAACAGCAAAGACGTTACGTTTTCCACGTTCTTTTTCATGCATCGCGGTACAGGTTCGAGCCTGCTTTCCTGCTACAACATTTTTTCTCAACACACACCGCCAAACACCTGGGCAACGCCGGGCACCCATGCTAGTATATATATATATATATATATATATATATATATATATATATATATATATTGCCTACAAATCCCTCTTCTTTATTTGTGGGTACAAATATGCTTAAAATAATCAGCCGAAACTGAACAATATATGTTGTGTTGTTGAAAAGAGTAAGGATTGTAGATTAAAAAAACAAAAACAATTCTCATGTATCATATTTGAAGGGTG
Organism: Euprymna scolopes; assembly: GCF_053919585.1. Classification (NCBI taxonomy): domain Eukaryota; kingdom Metazoa; phylum Mollusca; class Cephalopoda; order Sepiida; family Sepiolidae; genus Euprymna; species Euprymna scolopes. Next base: position 39,752,251 of record NC_136525.1, read on the forward strand.
TAAAATCCGAATTTGAAATGTATGAAATTATTTGAAATTCAGATACTTATCTCATAAATTTTTTGCAGATTCTTATAGCAAATCAGCTTAAATCATATTTAGATAAAAAAAATTATTTATTAAAAAATCTTTTTCAAAATAATACAAACGTGTTATCTATCGAGGCAAAAATTTCGGTAAATGGTGTTTTTTTTTGGGGGGGGGGCTTTAAAATTTTAAATTCTATTAAAAACAGTAGAAAAAGATATATATTATTCCGCTTTCACATGATAATATCCAGGCCTTTATCTTTCTGGCAAAAAAAAAAAAATAACGTTGCTCAAAAATAGTGGAGTTTAATAGATTTTAATTTGTTTTAAAAAAAATTATTGCATTTTCTTATTATATTAAAACAGTAGTGGGCAATTGCAGCTAGGAAACTTTAATGACAAGACGATTGTAATTATAGAAGATAGGTGCCTTCAGGGAGAACACGTGCGACGTTCAAATGCACCAACTAGAGCTAAGTTTGTAATTTTAATGTCAAATGAGCGCACAGAAAACCAAGATAGTCAGTGGAAAGAAGGGGATCTGAAGAGAGATTCTATAATTCTTTGATGTATCCTTTATTTTTTCCATATGGAACAGATGGCCACCACATATATTTGCAAGGATAAATGGTTGCAAAATAACGCAACTGCAGTTTTACTCTTTCCATATAATGTGCGGAGAAACAAGTTACTCGTACTTCTTGCCCCGGGAGGGGCGACTCTTTCAGCAATCATTTTTAGATGGATACTGAAAAATAGAAACAAATTGTTTACTGTTTGGAGCAGAGAACAGTAAAGTCTCCGTTTTATAGCAGAGCAGAAGCAGTAAGTAATCTATCTATCTATCTATCTATCTATTTATCTATCTATCTTATCGTTTTATCTATCTATCTATCTATCTATCTTATTTTTTACCTATCTATCTATCTATCTATCTATCTGTCAATATACTTATTTATTTAGCTAGAGTTGTGTGGACAAGAGATCTAAAGCCATGTTTTGACAGGCTATCAAAACATGTCAAATTTGGTGACCGGTCAAGTTTGCACCGGTAGGTATCCGAACAGGTGAGCGGAAGTTTACGTGTCGCGTGTCAGGTGCTCCAGTTTGCGCAAACATCATTGACAGTCTGATTCGAGAAATCAAGAAAGAGAGATGGGCTGGAAATGGGTATCCCCATGAGGGGGGGGAGAAGTCTCAGAATGGAGGCATAGAAGAACGCCTCCCCCAAGCCAGAGATTGTCGATTATTCTTCTGATATTCCGAGGACTTAGGAGTGAATAATATATATATATATATATATATATATATATATATATATATATATATATATATATATATATATATATATATATATATATATATATATATATATAAACACATCGTCTTTGTCTGTGTTGTAAAATGTCTTCCCTAAAGCAGGTCCGGCTCCCCAAGACGTTGAAGAAACTCACAGAAGAAACAAGTAGCAGAAACAGGTATGCCATTATGTCGTTATGTCATGTTGTATGTAATTATACGCATCAACACCACTAGACGCACGCATCAACACCACTAGATGAGATAAATCACAGGCCGTGAAATAATTTAGAACAAAGACAACAGTACGTTATACAACGCACATACAAACATACATATGGCTCGTTTATAAGAAAGACACAGACATTAGAAGTGCCAGGTATATACCACAATTCAAATATATACAACATATGTTGGATAGTAAAGTATATAAACGATCATATATACCGACCACTACTATACGACACGTGTTGAAAATTACTCACATTAATATAAGAGTCTGATTGTTGGCAATGGAGATTCAAATCAAGTTGGTGGTCGAAATGTGCTTTATGCCACCTTTAGTGCTGGTATTCGATCAGACACAATTGACATTGTGAAATATTATGGAAGAGCAGATTACAGGGTGGAACGATAAAATTGTATCCATAGAAAAGACGATATGATTCCATTTCCCTTTTGATGAAAACTGGTTTTCTTTTTTTTTTTGTTGTAGACCATCTAATATTTTGCTAGTTGTGTAAAAAAAAAACCAAGAGCGATAGGATCCCTCTATCATGTCTGAAAGTGACACAAGGTTCAACGTGCGAGATCGGAAATGCGGCGCTGTACAACTCGTGCTCGTTACCAATTCAAGTTATGACAACAGTACCATTGCCAGCATCCTCAAAATGCACATCCCGACGGTTCAACGCTTGATATACGTGCTCAGGATGATGAAAACAAAGTTTTCGGCCACATTGATTGTCTTTGGTGTGATTTCAAGTTAGGGCCACATCATGCCACCTCACATCTGCTAAGTCAGCTTGAAAGTCAACACCGAAGTGTACCTGGATGTACTTAACAGTGTAGTGATCCCTTATTGCAATCAGGCGTTCTCTGATAGACCCTTGGTGTGGCAGCAGGATTAAGCGCCGACGAACAAGTTCAAAGAATCGCAGGCTTGGCTTCAGAAAGAGTGCAACGACTGTGCCCTTTTCCCACTGGCCCTCCTCCTCCCGGGACTTGAACCCGCTGGACTACTTTGTTGAGAACACCATCAACATGACCTACTACAACACTTAAGCCAGCCTAATCACCGCCATCCGCAGAGTATTCGCCGAGCTCACACCGGCCGTTGTGGAAAAGCCATACTCCCAGTTTCGGATCCGTTTCGAGGCGGTGATTGAGGCTGAAGGCGGTTACATTGAATAGTTGTCAGCTCTACTACATTATCAAGTTACTTAATTGATTTTTGCAATAAAAGTTTTAAATTTAAGCTGTAGTGTTGTTTTGTTTTTGGAGGACAAATGTATCATTCCACCCTGTATTTCTCACAGTGACATATAATCCACACTAGCCAGAAAATGTTGAAAATTTGGCCGCTGGACTAGAAAGTCACATCTGGTCAGACATTGTTTCTTACATAAACTTGAATGGAAACATCCAGCTTGCGGATCGAGCAATTTTTCACCATAAATTGCAATACCAACAAGCTAAATAATCGATTAGTGCACAGTTATCAAGATCTGGAGGCCACTCAAGGATAATAGTTAATGAGTGTACAGAAGTCAATGGGATAATATCGTTGTAGTCGTTAGTAGTGGAAACTTCGTAATTTGGATTACGTAAGGAGACGGTTCATCAAGAATTTGTTTACGTTGGACTTTAAAGATTACTTGATGCTGGTTTTAGCTACAAGCATCACTCTCCCCCAACAATACAATATATTTTGTTCAGATTTGGAAGATTATTTTAAGCATATCTGTCCTCACAAATAAAGAAGGGGGGTTGTAGGCTAATATATATATATATATATATGCATGTGTGTGTATATATATATATATATATATATATATATATATATATATATATATAAATGTGGATACTGAAAAAAAAAGGTCACCATTATAAAGTTTATTCTCCACTTTATAATCGGTAAGATTTACGCATCGATTGCATAATTACGTGATTTTTGGTAGATATTTAAAGAGAGACTCTGTCAAAAAATATTCCCTTTTCCCGTTTCGGCTGTGCCTAAAACACACACACACACACATATACATACATACATACATATATATATATATATATATATATATATATATATATATATATGTATGTATGTATATATATATATATATATATGTATATGTATATATGTCAGAGAGAGGGGATTGATAGGTAAATATTACATTGTTTTTTATTTCAGTTATTAAAGCTTATTTTCATATTTTCTTTATTTAAACAACCAATGACTATAATAATTTTATAAGTTTGTAACCATATTTTTCCATCATTTCAACAACTCTCCTCCATCTTATATATACTTGTGCACACACACACACACACACACACACACACACACACACACACACACACACACACACACACATATATATATATATATATAATTGAGGATGGTGGAAACTAATTTGAATTGACACTACGAAAAAAGACAGAAAAGCAGTAAAAATACGAACAAGCATTAAACAATATTTACAAATAAAAAACGCGGAAAAAAACAAACAAGTCCTCTGGGTGACAAAAAATTGAATAAGTAAATAACCAATTTGAACGACAAAAAATTACGAGTTGCAATCCAAGGGAGGCAACTCCACTCTGAGCCTCAGGAAAAAGGTCAATAGAATAATCATAACAGAGATTAAATTACTCTTCGTTTTTTTCATTCGGTACTTTTTTTCTGTTGAACTCGTGATTCAATTACAAATGTCGACTTGAATGGACTGTAGTTAATGTGGTTAGTTTGCTTGCAAAATAACAAGATTAATCCATTGAAGCTACACGCATAGCAATAAAAATGTTATTCTAAATCTAAGCGAGGGGGGGCTGGACGAAAGCATATGATAACTAAGATTAACGGACTAACACACATAACATAATTATAGTAAAATGAATTATTCCAGTTAGGAACATTGTTATAATGGCGACAATTGTTCAAAAGTATAAAAATGTTATTTCTAACTTAAGCGACGGAGATGGAAGACATATAAAATATAAAACATAAACGCATATAAAATAAGCATAATAAAACTAGCATTGACGCCCGGCGTAGTCTAATCGTAAAGTACGCTTAAATATTTTAATTCTTGCAGATTTCGTCTATATTATTATAATGTCCATGTTCTATCGATTTTTATATATTATAAAGTTGTGGCCACATTCCTCTACACTCATGTTTTATATGTTTTTTTTCCATTGCTTTGCATATGCGTACATTTGTTTTTCAATCCTGTCTATTATAGACCGTAGTGGCATCAGCAATTCTAAATGTTGGAGCTTTTCCCTGCACGAGCAAAGATATTTTCGGCCTACTTCATTATCTGCTTACCGCGTCTTATTTTCCCCTGGAGTGTTATTGCCACATGTGAACTGATGCACCAACCACTAGTCTCTCCTTCTTAGACAAGAACCAAAAAAGACTCTAAGCTAATAGGTTCCACACTGTCTACAAATCTCTAGTCCCTGCCACATTGCTGCAATCTTGCACCCCTGTGCTTGTTGTACTTCAATGAAATGTGTTCTGACAAACTTGCTGCTCTGGTGTCTCCTCAACATAAATTTTACAATCAACTAAATCCCACCCCTTCACTGTAGAGATCTCCAGATGCTGTAAGGCTTTCTACTCTAATAACGTCTTTCCTCAAACTGCTAGTTGTGGAAATCCTTCCCTGCTCCCCTGACTAGCAACGTGCAAAAATTTAAATGTAATGTAAATAAACATCTCATTGCACAACTCCTCACTTGGTATACTCCTATTGACATGGTTCCTAATCACATTAGTCCCGTATGCTTCAGTGGTAATATGTCTTGTTTGGGTTGAATTTAAAAAAAAAGAGAAAAAAGAAACTTTAAATTGATACTCACCTTCTTTTTCTTCCGTCTCTTGATGTGCAACTTCAACATCACTCTAGAAAATATTTTTAAACTGTGATTCAATTTAAAAAAATTTCGATTTAAAAGTTTTTAATTTTTAAAATTTTTGAGTTTAAAAATTTTCAATTTAAAAAAATTTTAATTTTAAAAATTTTCGATTTTAAAAATGTTTAATTTAAAAAATTTTCAATTTAAAAAATTTTCGATTCAGAAAATTTTCAATTTAAAAAATTTTGGATTTAAAAAATTTTCGATTTTAAACATTTTCAGTTTAAAAAAAAATAAATTTAAAAAATTTTCGATTTAAAAAACTTTTAATCCAAAATTCATTTTTTAGGTCAATTTTTCAAATCTTTCTGAGCGTTCTACATATCAATATGCACCGTTATAAGTAAGTCTTCATAGGGACACACTTGTTGAATGACCTTGCAGACTGCATTATTGGTTACATAACCTTTTTCTTAGGTGTAAGAAATTACCTCTTTCGTTCAAACCTGTTAATAAGACTCACCTGTTGTCTTTCAATCGTAGGCGTGTCCCCTTTCTCCGTGATATTCTTATAGATAGCTCTGCAATCGATAAGAAATCGACGCTAAATTGCTTCCTCTTATCTTCGGTACTCTTTCAGAATTTGACTATGATCTTCGGGATTTTCCGTCAATCATGGTTCGGGCTCGACCGACAAGCAAGTCGAGCGTAGTTCAGCTGTTGAAGCGCTAAATCGTACCAAACCGTAACGTCGAAACAAATATATTCTGCGAGGGACAAAAGCTAACAACGAATCACGTAGAAAGGATGTGGAAAGAAAGCAACATCGCGAAACAAGAAAGAATCCGGAACCAACCGACCAATAGTTATATATATGTAACTTGAGTTCCTTCAGCCATAATCGAAACCGAAACCAAAACTTTTCTTGGAAACCAAAACTTTTCTTAGTATTCTTGGTAAAATTATTTATGACAAGAAATGAAAGAACATAAAAATTAAACACCCGGATGTTGTACGCGTGACACAGTAAATAATAAACCCGCTACCGTATTAATATGTAGATTGGTCCGACTCTTTTCTTATCTACATCCTTGTTGATAAACGTGATGTTGCTAGTCTCAATCTTTTTACATAAATACTATTATGGCATGTGTTATTTAGAATTATCTGATCTAATCTTTGTTTCAATTTTTAAAAACTCGTTTGACTCGTGGTCTTCATGAGTTATCATTTTCTGCCTATTATTCAGCATCGGGGGCCCCAATTTACCATCTCCAATCAATTAAGGAATTGGGCAAAAGTGAGAAATCTAATTAGACTTTTCGAATTGACCACGAGATTTTTAAAATTCTTTGTAAATTCTTTGTGGATTCTTGTAATGCCTTAACGACTACCACGTTTTATCTTTGTTCGTGTTGTTTTTATTCTTTTATTTATGTATTATTTACAAGCCTGGCTACCCGGCGTTGTCCGGGTGTTTGGATGGTGTGTGTTGAGCAAAAAAAAAAAGAATGGTAGTAGGAAGGCAGGCTCGAACCCGTGACGCGAAGGCGGAAAAGAAAGTACAAGAAAATCTTACGCCTTACCGCTACTCCATGACGCGAAAATTATGAAAAGTCAATGCAACCGATACGATGTCTTGCAAAAATAGCTCGCAAAAAATCGACCCCTCCCTGTAAAAACCTGTCCAGTTGAGGATAAAGGCATCATTGTTTTTGCCCAATTTTTCGATATTTGTCGTCCGAGATGTCAAGCTTTAAAATACTACCATTCTTATGAAAATATATCGCATCTGTCGAAAGTTTTAGGCATACATACATACATACATACATACATACGTACATACATACATATATACATACATGATGATTGCAACGTCTTGTCAGACGAGTGCCACTCCCTCAGACATTTAAAATCCATGATCCCAAATACCTGAGGGAGTATCTATACAAAGATGATGTTACAGTCTTAGCTTTGTACGACAGCTAAGTCTCTCTCTCGGTTCAAAATGTTGAGATCCTGCAACAAGCAAGAGCAAGATAGCCAGCGACAAATTAAACTGCAGACCAGCTTAATGCGGGTAAAGGTCTTCCGCTTTATGGTTTTTTAAATCAGAGATTTGCTTCTCCTAGAAAGGTTGCCTTCACCACGGCTTACGGGAACCCTCTCCACCCCAATACACACACACAAATATACATGGTGCTAGTTGCATACATACATACATACATACATACATACATACATACATACATACATACATACATACATACATACGTACATACGTACATTAAAACAGACAGGTGAGATTTCTATTATAGATCTATTTATTTTTGCGATTCTGGTAACCATTGTCTTCTTTTTGTAGAATACAGAGAATATAACGAATACTTCATATCCGATATGTGAACACGATAAAAAGTAAACATTTATATAAGGTAACTAAAATAAATTGCTTTCAATAGAATCGTTAATGAAATTTAGTCTTTTCTGTAATGCACCGATAGTTGCTGCAAATAAACTGAGGTCCATACAAGACGTGAAACCACTTGACGTAGGGAACTGACAATAACGAAAGATGCTTATGGCAAAGGCCGAAGATGTTTATTTACTTTAGTTTCGGAAAAAATCAAGGCTGAACGAGGACAAAAATAAATTTACGACAGGTTTTAGTTATTTTTTTAAAATTGTATTTACATTTTATTTATAGGTCCACCGACAAAAGGATGGTGGACCAGTAAATTCACCCTTGTCCGTTCGTCAGTTCGTCTGTCCGCACCTTTCTCAATAACTACGCCTTGGAATTTTTTTGAAATTTTGTACAAACATTAAACATGATAAATGCAAAAAAAAAAAATAAATAAATAAAATAACAGAATGGGAAAACTCCGGTTGCCTCCCTTAAAGTTGCTTTTCGGGTTAAAATGGCTAAAATTGACATTTTTGTGTTTACTAAAAAAAAAATTGATGCCTTGGATTTTTATAAAACTTTCTGAAGAGTTGTACCTAACTGATTTCTATATAATTTTGTTTGTCTATATACATCACGATAACTCTCAGGTGTGCCCCAGGGGCTCTTTTAGGGCTAATAAAAACACTCCATTTTTAGGACCATATTAACCTATTTATCAATAAATTTTCGGTGTATGTCTATTTAGCAGTTTTGCATGGTGCTGGACTCAAATTTTAATATGTTTTTTTATGCCTCGTTCACGGTCCACTTACGGGGGACCATACATGCTTCACTTGTTTTTTTGTTTTTTTGTTCTCGCTATGATTAAAAAAATACAAGTGAAGTATGCATGGTCCCCCGTGAGTGCACAGTGAACGAAGCATTAAAAAAATTACTGAATATATATTTTTTGTCCTCGTTCTTACAGCCTTGATTTTTTTTTCAAAACTAAAGTAAATAAACATCTCCTGTCGTTGCCATAATCATCTTCCGTTATTGTTAGTTCCCTACCTCAAGTGGTTTCACGCTTTGGGTGAACCTAAGTTTATTTGCAGCAACTATTGTTAGAGAAAAGACTAAATTTTATTAACGATTCTATTGAAAGCAATTTATTTTGGTCATTTTATATAAATGTTTACTTTTTTTTCGTGTATCACAACTCGGATATAAATAATTCCATATATTCACTGTATTCCACCAAAGGGGAAAATAGATAGCAACATTGCAAAAAAAAAAAAACAAATAAATAAATAATAAACAAAAAAAGTATACAATCAGAACGACTAAAAGCAAAACGTTGGAGTCGCTCAGGCATTACAAGAATTCAAAAAGAAAACAAAGAATTTACAAAATCTCACGGTCAATTCGAAATGTCTAATTAGATTTTGGTGCTCCGGAATCTTCACTTTTGTCCAATTCCTTATCTAGGCTAGGGATAGTCAATGGGAACCCAGGTGCTGAATGATAGGCACGATATAAACCCACAGAAAATATAAAGAACACGGGGAAGGTATGGAGAAAATATGCGCGGTTTTTGAGGAGGAAATGAGCCGGGGTCATCAGTTCAACATTTTTGAGTCAGAAAAAAAAAAAAGCGGTCGATGAGATTGACCTTAAATATCTAAAAAAGGTTCTGTCTGTCAGTCGCCCTGTCATTTTGTGATCACCTTGAAGCAACACAAAATGAGTCCTTGATCTATGAAGCTGTGTGTGTGTATGTGCGTGTGTGTGTATGTGTGTATGTGTGTATGAGAGAGAGAGAGAGAGAGAGAGAGAGAGAGAGAGAGAGAGAGAGAGAGAGAGAGAGAAATACCGTCCTATCTATGCACGTAGATGGAGGAACACAATCGTTGTCCGTTGATAGTTTTCTGGTCGTGTAAGGCTCTAGCGACTTTTTCCTCAGCCCGATTTATTCTCGCTCAGTAAATTCAAATCTCTCTCATTTTTTTACATGGGGATCACCACTTATCAAGGCTCGAAGGCCACTCAGGGATAAGGGTTATTGCGTGTACAGTAATCAATGAGATAGTATTTTAGTAATCATTAGTATTGGGGGTTTTGATAGAGTGTCTTACTTAGGGGGGGGGCAGTTTGTCAGGAGTTTGTTTATGTTGGATTTGAAGACGTCCAAGTTGTAGTCAGGTGAGAAACAGGCAAGCGGCAGAGAGTTCCACTGGCGTGCACTTCTAAGAAAGAAGCTTTGCTCATGGAATCTACGTTTGGATTTAGGCACAGATAGGAAAATTATTGACAGTAGTTTCAGCCAGACGGCTATTTCTCGTGAAAGATTGGCGAGGGGGGACGAGGAATTGGAGCTCAGACGAGCACCTGTCATGAAAATAAGTATAAAACAAAGACAGGCCCGCAACGTCTCTTCTGTGGGAGAGAGATTGCAGGGAAGAGAAAAGGGCATCCCCCACTAAACCACGTGGGGGAACTCTGGCTTCGGGAAGTGTCGTGGAGCTTCGTCGGCTTCTAACCAGTGATACGAGCGTCGCCGGTTGTCGTAAAATACTCACTTTTCGTCGCATGTCACAACCTCGGCGTAAAAACGAAAGGGGTAGAGAGCACTGGAAATTTGGGGAAACTTGTTGTCACATTTGACAGCAAGAAACATCATTGGTTGTTATCAGTGACCAATCTAGTGAGCACAATTATAAAAAGAAGAAAAAATGAAAATTACTTAAAAAATCATCATTCATTTTTGCCTATAATACAGGGTGGCCCACTTAAAAGTTACCCGGGAAATGTAGTAGAGAGGACGAACATTCTTTTTTTTTTTTTTTTTTACACAGTGATCACCACTTATCAAGGCCCGGAAGCCACTCAAGGATAAGGGTTATTGCAAGTACATTAAGTTAGTGAGGAGATTTGCTGAAGTGTTTACTTAAGGGGGTGGTTCATTAGAAATTTGTTAACATTGGACTTGAAGACATCCAAATTGTAGTCCGGAGGGAAGCAGGCAGACGGAACAGAGTTCCACAGGCGTGCAGTTCTAAGAAAGAAGCTTTGTTCATGGAATCCGCGTTTTGATTTAGGCACAGATATAGAGTGGGGGAAATTTTTCACAGTGGATTCAGCTAGACGGGTGTTTCTCGTGAAAGATTGGCGAGGGGGGACCAGAGATTGGAGTTCAGACGAGCACCTGCCATGGAAATAACGATAAAACAAGGACAGGCTCGCAACGTCTCTTCTGTGGGAGAGAGGTTGCAGGGTAGAGAAAAGGGCATCCCCCACTAAGCCACGAAGTCTATTTTGTACTCTGTCAAGGCAGGATAGGCTGTTTTTAGCAGCTCCTGGCCAGATATGGCAACAGTATTCCATCCTTGGACGTACTTGGCTTTTATATAGATAGAGAATTGCATCAGTAGTGAGATATCTTCTGGATCGGTAGAAGGATCCCACCATCTTTCTAGCGACCTTGGCAACAGACTTGATGTACGTGTTCCATTTCAGATCAGGAGTAAAGGTCAAACCCAGAAGCTTGTCAAAACACGGAGCCTCACCCAGACGCGAGCCATCCATCACAATTGATGCCAGCTGGGGATCCGAGCGTTGATGATGTAAGGATAGGAGTTTGGTTTTGGATGCATTAAAGGTAACCAGCCACATCTTCTCCCACTGAACCACGCGCTCGAGATCAGAGGAGAGAGAATCAGAGAGAACTTTGTCATTTACAGCCTTTGATGTGTTGCCGTAGATGGTTTTATTGTTTAAATTCCCTGTAGTGTTATAAAAGATGCTGGAAGTTCTCCCCGTTAACATCTATGCATTTCTGGACACGTTTCACAACGTTTGCAGATGCTGCAAATTGCGTAAAAGAAGAGAAGACTGCACTTCATAACGGCGTTTCTTTTGCGTGTCGTTCAATTCGTAAGGTACGCATTTATCCAGTTGTGTTGTCATTCCAATCTTTCTAAAGTGGTTGGAAATCGGCGTATACATAACGTATCATTCAGAAGCAAGTTCCCGAAAAGTTGTGTGTGGATTAGCTTCGACTAAGGCTCTTAATTGGTCATTGTCAACATCCGCTGGCCAACCACATTGCCGCCACGAAATTTCTGAAACCACAATTGTGCAATGCCTTCAGTAATGGTTCCAAGCCCAAACGTTTCGTTGATATAGCAAGCTGTTTCAGCAGCTTTTCGGACTAGCTTAAATAGAAAAAATAAAATTGTGCGAATTTGCATTTTTCCATCTTGTACTTGATTCTGAAAAAAAAAAAGACGATTATAATTTAAACGATTAGATAGAACAAAAAGCAGTTAATTTTTTTAAATTCAATTTTCAACCCAAACAAGGCACAGTGCCAATTTAAAGTAGGGGGCTACTATCTGGGACATAAGTTGCAGGGATATTATGAAGGGAGTTGAGCAACAAGATGTCTGTTTACATTACACTTGAACTTCTGTATGTCAGTACCGTTGGGAAAGCAGGATCTCGGAAGGGAGTTCCACAGTCTAGCATTTCTGGGGAAGAAACTATTGAAGCACAAGGCTTTCTTACTCCGAGGCATAGCTACTTTGTAAGGGTGGTATTTAGCTGCTTGTCGGGTTTTTCGGGGGTATTTACGTTTTTTTTTCTTTTTTACATGGGGGGGGGTCACCACTTATCAAGGCCCAGGAGCCACTCGGGGATAAGGGTACACGTGCTTGTTGTTCGTCAGAGCATTCTACATTAAAATACTTGTAGAACAGGCAGAGAAATACATCTCGTCGATAGGACAGAGGCCAAAGCTTAGATTACAGTTCGGGACCTATCAGGTTGGCGACTCTCTTTTGAACCCTGTAAGGGCGAGAGACTAATAGCAGATGAATACATGGGCGAATGATGGCCTTATAAAGGTACAGGATACTTAAAAGTATTATCCCGAAAACCTAATTGAAAATCATTTGAAATCAAAATTAAAAATTCCGCAAGAAGTTTATTTTACTACTACTACTACTACTACTACTACTACTACTAGTAATAATAATAATAATAATAATAATAATAATAATAATAATAATAATAATAATATTTTGATTTATATAGACAAATATTACATAGTCACTAGACTGAACTCGCTAATGTTTCAGACAATTGGTCGGTAAGGACTAAATGTTCTCGTCAGGCGACGTAATAAAACTTGTGTACCACTGAGAGCGTCTGGTTTTAAAATGCATTTGGGAAGCAGACGCTTGAAGCGGTACACAAACTTTATTACGTCGCCTGACGAGGACTTTTGGTCTTTACCGACCAATTGTCTGAAACGTTAGCACGTTTAGTGTAACGACTATGTAATATTTGTCGTGTACGTAACGTCTAATTCAGAAACAAGTTCTCGAGCAGTTGTGTGTGGATTGGCTTCGACTATATACATGAACTTTTTATTGAGCACTGTAAAAAACTTCATTTTAGTTATCGAGTTTTCCCTCTTGAATATCTTTAACTTGAAATATATACATATATATGTATATATATATGTGTGGGTGCCTGTACATAATACAGACACACACGCACACACACACACGCACACACACACACACACACACATATATATTGTTTCAATTTCAACAATATTTCCCGCGATTAACTATGACCGAATGGATTTGATGTTTGCTGATAGAGTCAGAAATGACTTCGTTGCCGAGTTCAAATCGGTCGATCGGTGTTAATTGTGACACCTTGCACTGATGATTTCCGAATGGATTAAACACTGACAGAAACCTCCATAGGTGCTTAGGCCCTGTAAGCTGCAGCATACATGACCCACCGGCGTGTGGAATATGCTCTGGTGCCCAGCAATCTAAGCTCCAGTCATTTTAAAAAAAAAATTGTTATTGCATTTTCACCCCAAACAAGGCACATTGCCACTTTGGTGTAGAGGGCTACTATCAGGGACAAAAAATTCTTGAGTACTATGTAGGGATTTGGGCAGCAAGATGTCGGTTCACGTTGCCTTTGAACTTCTGCACGTCAGTACAGTTGGAGAAGCAGGGACCTGGAATGGAATTCCAAATCTAGCGTTTCTAGGGAAGAAACTACTGGAGTAGAAAGATTTTTTACATCTAGGAATCTCTATATTGCGGGGGTGGGACTTAGCAGCCTGTCGGGTTTGTCGGGGGTGTTCACGTCGTGGGGCACAAGTTCTTGTAGTTCGTCAGAGCATTCACCATTAAAATACTTGTAGAACAGGCAGAAGGATGCAACGTTTCGTCGATGGGACAGAGGCTGAAGCTTAGATGCCAGTTCAGGACCTATCAGATTTGCGACTCTATTTTGAACCTTGTCTAGGAGTGAGAAACTAGTAGCAGATGCACCAGCCCAAATATGACAACAATACTCCATACATGGGCGAATGGTGGCCTTATAGATGTACAAGATACTTTTGGATGTTAGTAGTTTTCTAGCACGGTAGAGAGAGCCCACCTTCCTAGCAGCGGCCCTGTCAATGCCTTCAATATAATTGTTCCAACTCATGTTTCCTGTGAACGTTAGGCCAAGGAGTTTGAAAGATGTACTCCCAGATAAAGAGTCGTTGGCCATTGCTATAGGTGGTAGAGAAGGTTTCTTGTAATTATTGAATTAAACTAACTTAGTCTTGGCGGCATTGAACGTGACCATCCATTTTTGTCCCCATTCCACTACAGATTGGAGGTCATCCTCTAGTGTTTCTGCCATTCTTTAGATATGTGTTCATTTGTTTTCCTGTTGTGCCTGTTATAGAGTGTGGTGTCATCAGCATATATACCCATCTCAGAGGCAATCATTTATGAATATCAGGAAAACTAAAGGTCCAAGGATAGACCCCTGAGGCACTCCCGCATTTATATCATATTGTTTAGATGTACGACCGTCGAGGACAACCTGGATTTTTCTCTCATCCAAGGAGGATTTAATTATGTTAAGTATTCTACCAGTGATACCATATGATCTAATTTTCCTGAGGAGACCCTCATTCCATACGCTGTCAAAAGCCTTAGATATATCTAGAGCTACCGCTCTGTCCTCCCCCGCTTTGTCCAGTGAATGGTATATACGTTCAGAGATTACAGCTAGGATGTCTGCTGTGGAACGGGCTTGTCTAAATCCATATTGTTGGTTGATCAGAAGTTTAGCATCTGTAAGGTGCTGGACTAGAGCATGGTTAATTAAGGTCTCAAATATTTTGGCAAAAAGTGGGAGGAGGCTAATGGGGCGATAATTTGATGGGTCAGTCCTTTCGCCAGAATTCTTGAATACTGGTACCACAGAAGCAGTTTTCAACAGCCCGGAAAGCAAGATTCATTAAGGCATTTGTTGTAGAGCTTGGAGAGAACTGGAGCTACTTCGGCTGGGCACTTTTCTAATCGCACAGCTTGGATGAGATTGGGTTCACATGCTTTTGAAGTGTCAAGGTTTTTTATGATAGCATGCACATGCAGGGGTGATTTTCAGATCGTCTAGCGTGGCGTCTGTCCGCATAAGATATTCAGGTAGGGGGTGGCTGGAGGATCCAGTGTGGAGTTTAAGGCAAACCGACTGGCAAGCATGTTAACCTTCTCGGTTCCTGAGCAAACAACCTCGTGATTTTTGGTTAGTGCGGGAATTATTGATTGCCCATTATTTACTACACTGTTGTGGATTTTCCAGAAGTCACGAGTTCCTAGTTTTTGTGCTTCGATGCGTTTTTTTAGTAGTTTCCGTAAATTCTCTCTTATCTGTCGCTATTTCTTTCTTAACGTTGCTTCTAGCTTCTATGTACTTCTGTCTGTTTGAACTGGACTTATGTCTGTTAAATCTGCGGTATGCATGCTGCCCTTGAGCAATGGCAGTTGCGCAAGTCGAAGTAAACTATTGGGGAGAGCGGGTATTGCTATAAAATTTCAGCATGGGAACATGCGCTTCGATTGCAGTTTTGAACCATACAGTGGTCTAGTTTGCGCTCTGTTCAGCAGGAAGAGAAAAAATATTTCCCCATGGGGCATCTCTGATAAGATCTCTGATGGCTTCCCAGTCAGCCTTTTTTATAATATCTTGTTGTTTTGAGCACTGGCTCTTCAGTTTTGGCTCTAGAGTTTAGGGCGATTTCAACCATTATCACTGCATGAGCAGCATTCTCAAGTGGGCTGTCTGCATTCGTTATACAATCATCGGGAACTGTGGTCAAAAACAGATCTTGAATCAAATGCCATGATGGTCGGCGAGGGCTCCGTAAGCCGTGGTGAAGGCAACCTCTCTCGAAAAAGGAAAATCCTGATATAAATCCTGCGGCGACTGCTGCATCCAATGATGTTGACTTACTCTTCTTTTTGGTTCAATATGGCAGGTGTTCAGAGAGTGGGATTGCCTCGGTGCAAAGATTTTCCTCACTATAAAAAGCTTCAAGCACAGGCATTACTTGATATGCAATGGAATACACATTTTACCATCAGTATGTATCTCGATAAGAAAAAGGCTGGCTGTTGCCTAAAACGGCAAACGGACACTCAATAAGGACTGATGCAGATATGGGCGTCAATGGAAATAAAGGCTCTGGAACATCCAAGGTCTGGTTCGGCAGGTGTTCAGGGCACGACAGCCTGGACCCGGTCATCAGAAAATGTGCAGGACTGTAGAAGGTTCATGGAAGTGACAGTTCGGCACGTGCTGCTAGTGGCGCTAACGTCTTTCTCATTTAAGCCAGAGATATATTAAGTAATGGCAATACTTGAGAACGAGTTTGCTGCAATCAAGTATGTATATGTGTATGTATGCTTATATATGTACATGTGTATGTATATGTATGTATATCTACGTGTATATGTATATATGTATGTGTGTATATATGTTTATGTGTTTGTATGTGTATATGTACATATATATATGTTTGTGTGTATGTATGTATATATATGTGCATATATGTATATGTATGTGTATAAATGCATATATATGTGTGTGTATGTATATGTAGGTAAATGTATGTGTATGTACATGTGCATATATGTGTACGTATTTGTATGTGTATATGTATTCATATGTTTGTTTGTATTTGTATATCTGTGTATATATGTATGCATGTGTATGTATGTGCATTATGTACGTATGTATATATGTGTGCATATTTATAGATATGTACGTGTGTATGTGTATGTATGTGTATATATGTATGTATGCTTGTATATATATGCATATATATATATATATATATATATATATATATATATATATATATATATGTATGTATACCAATGACCGTCTTCAGATCTGGAAGCTTATTGAAGGCACCTCGTATATAATAGTGACTATTTACTTTGCCTCCCCACATGACAGAGTTAGACAACAGGGTCGTGCTTTAACGTGGAGAAAGGAACAAAAATGAAAAATTGTCTCAGTCGTTAAGGATTTCTCCTCCACTGACAGAGAACAAGAAACATATACTACAATTTGAGTTATATATTTTTTATTCACTCTGAAAAGTTTACCAGTTTACAACCAAAACAGAAATAAACAAAACATTAGGCACAAGGCCACTCAAAATTGAGGAGGGGGAGGTTATGGTCATCCTCGTCCCTATACCTTTGCTAGTCTATGCTTGATTCTAGCTAAAGTTTTCATTCACCACAATACCTCAAGCACACCTGAAGTCGTCCTAGCTAAGATTCCCAAATCATATCGTGTGGATGTGAGTGTTTTAAACAATAAAATAAATTTGTAAACATAAAATTTTATAAAAAGTCGTTTGTTTAATTTGATTTCGTTGGGATGTGGAGGGGAAGTCCAAAAATATAATCCCAATGCTAGTAAGACCCTCCCAGCCCTCTCTAGGTGGTAGATCGCCCACTGTTTTCCGGCTTGGCCGAAAACTAGCAAGTCGCTCTCCATATGGGGGCTGAAGCCGGCCCCCCGAGCGGGGGGGGGCACCTTTGTGGCCTTCGGGCCAAGATCAAAGTGTAGTATCTGTTCCGGCAGATACTGCACTTAAGATGATTTGTACCAGTCAATGGAGGGGAAACCCTCTATACTGGGACAATTATTATTTTTGGTAACCAGAGTGACCCCTTTTAGGGGAGCTGGTTTTTACCTCACATTAAAAACGGCCTTGTGCCTAATTTGCTCAGTGGGGAAGCAAATAAATACCATCTGTTCCGGCAGATACTGCAAGCTATGACTAGTTATGACTAGCAAAGACCAGATGTGGGGGCAACCCCACATGCCTGACCTTTAACCAGCTCCCATTTCCCACCTCTCGGGAGCTGGTCCCCTTTTTCCCTTCCCCCTCCCTTCACTCCTCACATTAAAAATTGGCCTTGTGCCTAATTTGCTCGGTGGGGGAGCAAATAAATACCATCTGTTCCGGCAGATGCTGCAAGCAAAGACCATTGCCCTTGTGGCAATCTTCTGGTCCATGTAGGGGCAACCCTACTTGGGCTAGCTGTCAAATCACTATCCAGCTCCCATTTCCCACCTCTCGGAAGCTGGTCCCCTTTTCTCTTCCCCCTCCCCTTCACTCCTCACATTTAAATTCGGCCTTGTGCCTAATTTGCTCGGTGGGGGAGCAAATAAATATCGCTCTTCATATGGGGGCTGAAATTCTCTGCAAGAGTAAAGAAACTGGGGTTTGGGCGGGTATGTGAAGTTTCTTCAAATTGCTTATCGGAGTAGCCAGGGACAAGAAATAAAGAATCTGAGTGTGGATATCTTAGAGGTTTCCTATCGGGGATGAAAGTGGGGGGGGGGCATTCACTCGGCTAGCTAAGAACCTAGTCTAAACGCTTGGAATCGTGTACGCCATGCTTAGGCCGGGAGAACGCACTCCAACTTGGCACCTATACGCACGCACAGACTCACTATCTTTATCAATCTTCGGTCAAAGGCTTCGGAGTATAATCTTGCCCGACGGTCAAGAACCTCGTATATAATAGTACAGATAAATTTAGACCAGAGATACTAAGATGTCTTCTTTTTGTATCTGGAAATAAAATATGACTTGGTTAATGGATTCAACGAATCTCACGGTCAAATCCCAAAAGTATAATTAGATTTTTTTTTCACTCTCGTCCAATTACTTATCAAGGAAATAATCATGAATTGATAGGCAGGTGATGACAGATAAACCCCCAGAAATGTTAAAGGAGGCTGAGGTAACTGGGGAAAAATACAAAGAGGAAATGAGCAACGGTCACTGGGTCAACATTTTTTTTTGAGCCTACCACAAAGCATCCATGGAATTTATTTACACATTACAAAAGGGAACATATCTAACATTTTTTTCCTTAAATTCAATTGATGTACAAACATCAATTGAGAGTAAAAAAAAAAAAAAATCAACATCCCATCAACGCTTGTTTCGCTCCGCCATATAACACACATTATTACTTATGTTACATTGATTCTTAAATGATTAAAAAATAAAATAAATACGTATTAAATACGTATGAAGCCAAAACAACGCATTATTACAAAATAAACAGATATTTATTTTGTTTAAATTTATATTGAAATTCATAAATATATATAGTATATATAGTATGCTTTTCTTTTTTTTTCTTTTTTGACACATTGTTGGAGCATAGAATCAGTAGAAGTCCGTTTGTTGTTTTTACGGTAGTCTTTTCAAATGTCAGAACGGTGCGTTGGTCACGCGGAATTTACATTAGGTTTTGTGTTCCTTGTTAGAGGCGTTGGTTGAGTTTGAATAAAATAAATACGTATTAGATACGTTTGAAGCCAAAACAACGCATTATTACAAAATAAACAGATGTTTATTTCGTTTGAAATTTATATTGAAATTTATAAATATATTTCGAAGATACACTTCATCATCAGCATGTCTTTCTTTCTTTCTTTCTTTTTTTGCTATGTTGTTTTTGGAGATAAGAATCAGTATTTATTATTATTATTATTATTATTATTATTATTATTATTATTATTATTATTATTATTATTATTATTATTACATTTTCACCCCAAACAAGGCAAATTGCCAATTTGGTGTAGGAGGTTACTATCAGGGACAACAACTACTGGGGTACTATGTAGGGATTTGGGCAGCAAGATATCGGTTCACGTTACACTTGAACTTCTGCACGTCAGTACTGTTGGGGAAGCAGGAACCTGGAGTGGAATTCCAAAGTCTAGCGGTTCTGGGGAAGAAACTATTGGAGTAGAAAGATCTTTTACATCTAGGGATCTCTACATTGTGAGGGTGGGATTTAGCAGCCTGTCGGGTCTGTCGAGGGTGCTCACGTCGTGGGGGCACAAGTTCTTGCAGTTCGTCAGAGCATTCACCACTTAAATACTTGTAGAACAGGCAGAGGGATGCAACGTTTCGTCGATGGGACAGAGGCTGAAGCTTAGATGCCAGTTCAGGGCCTACCAGGTTTGCGACTCTCTTTTGAACCTTGTCAAGGAGCGATTAATGTATAAGTAAATAAGTAAAAAGTATAAGTCTGTTTGCTGTTTTTACGGTAATCTTTTCCAATGTCGTTGGTCACGCAGAATTCACGTTATGTTCTATGCTCCAACAACAACATGGCGAAAAAAAAGAAATGAAAGATATACTGATGATGAAGTGTATCTTCGAAATATATTCATGAATTTCAATATAAATTTCAAACAAAATAAATATCTCTTTATTTTGAAATAATGCGTTGTTTTGGCTTCAAACGTATCTAATTTTATATATTTATTTTATTTTATTTTTATTTTATTTTTTTTACACAGTGATCACCACTTATCAAGGCCCGAAAGCCACTCAGGGATAAGGGTTATTGCAAGTACATTACGTTAGTGTTGAGATTTGATGAAGTGTTTACATAAGGGGGCTGTTCATTAGGAATTTGTTAACATTGGACGTGAAGACATCCAAGTTGTAGTCCGGTGGGAAGCAGGCAGACGGAACAGAGTTCCATAGGCGTGCAGTTCTAAGAAAGAAGCTTTGTTCATGGAATCCGCGTTTTGATTTAGGCACAGATATAGAGTGGGGCAAATTTTTCACAGTGGATTCAGCTAGACGGGTGTTTTTCGTGAAAGATTGGCGAGGGGGGACCAGAGATTAGAGTTCAGACGAGCACCTGCCATGGAAATAACGATAAAACAAGGATAGGTTGGCAACGTCTCTTCTGTGGGAGAGAGGTTGCAGGGTAGAGAAAAGGGCATCCCCCACTAAGCCACGAAGTCTATTTTGTACTCTGTCAAGGCAGGATAGGCTGTTTTTAGCAGCTCCTGCCCAGATATGGCAACAGTATTCCATCCATCAAACTCAACCAGCGCTTCTATCAAGGAACACAAACCCTAAAATAAAATGAAATAAAATAAAATGTTATATAAGTAATTTGTTTTAATTGTTAAATATTTTACACATTTCCATAACAATAAACATTGATAAACGTTGTTATTTTATTTTTTTTAATACATGATTGAATATGTTATAAAATCCTCTCTGATTTTTTTCGTTACATGTTTGATTCAATTCAACGTTAATTATGAACAAATTTCTAAAAAGAAAAGATGATGATGAAAATAATAATTCTACAACTTTATTTGAAACTAGCTTGGATGCCCGGCGTTGTCAGGTTGTTTTGAGTCGTGTGTTGAGCAAAAAAAAAAAAAAAAAAGTTGTAGTGGGCAGACAGGCAGGCTCGAACCTATGATGCGAAGGTGGAAAAGAAAGTGGAGGTGTGTGTAAGCGTGTTGGTTGAGCAAAAAAAAAAAAAAAAGGAAATCTGGAAGTGGAAGTGGGCAGGCAGGAGGAAAAGAAGGTGAAAACAAAAACGTGACGTATTAGCTGTTTCTCCCATCGCCAAACCGGAAGTTGTGTAGGTTCAAATTAAGGCTAGACAATCGAAAAGAGGCGACGACCTTCGAAAATATCGGCGAAAAAAGCTACCCCTCCCTGTAGAAAGGTGCCCAGTTGAGAGTGAAGAAATTAATGTTTTTAGACAGTTTTTCGATATTTGTCATCTGAAGGGTCGAGCTTCAAAGTGATAGCAATATCGTGAAAATCTGTCGCCTCTGTCAAAAGTTTTTGCGAGACGTGATGATGATTGCAGCATCTTTCCAGACGCGTGCCACTCCCTCAGACACTTTAAGTCCATGATCCCAAAAATGACTTCCATCGCCAAAAGATCATTTTAATAGACAAATGCCTGAGGGAGTACCTATACACCGATGATGTTACAGAGTCTTGGCTTTGTACGACAGCTAAGTCTCTCTCTCTCTCGGTTCAAACTGTTGAGATCCAGCAACAAGCAAGAGCAAGATAGCCAGCAACAAGTTAAACTGCAGACCAGCTTAATGCGGGTACTGGTCTCCCACTTTATGGTTTTTTAAATCAGAGATTTGCTTCTCCTAGAAAGGTTGCCTTCACCACGGCTTACGGGAGCCCTCTTCACCTCAACACACACACATATATACACACAAACACACACGGTGCTAGTTGGCCGTTGACCCCGAAAAAGGGTTCATTCAGGGAAACTAGCCACCCTCCTCACCAAACAAGTCTGGTGGGGAAACCAGTTTAGTCGCCGGTGACCCGACCATGAGGCAGGTAGTACTGGGTTACATGGTACCAGTAGCATATGTCATGACCTGACATTTTGCGAGACATACATACATACATACATTTAAACAGACAAATGAGATTTATATCATAAAAGGTAAAAGTTTACCTGTTGTATAGTGATTAGTCGAAAATTAGATTTCATTGGATTGGAGATTACACACTCCTTCACACTGCGGTCACATGCAAAAAATTGTCTAATAAAACAATGGTTTCAAGTTAGATGAAAAGACAAATGTAATGTATGAACGGATAGATGTTTGTCTGTCGGTCTGTATTTATATTTTCAAACTCTATCTCCTCCGAAAATAAAAGTCGGAGAGCAGCGCTAGGGGCCTCACATGATTGGATTTTTTTACGGGCCGTGTTTGTATGCGTCTTTAGCCGGTTAAAATTGTTTTTAAGGGTTAAAAAATGGTTCAAAATTAAAAAATCGTTAGACATTTTCTACATTCATCTTAGTTTATTTATTTTTATTTTAATCGATTTGTACGCGTGTCATGTTCATACAGTGATAACGTCACTAGCTTTAAATGCAGCAGTTTCGGTTTCGATTCTAGCTGATGGCACTATTTTTAATTTTTTTTTTTTACTTTTGAAATCACGACTCTAAAATGGTATATACGAAATGTGGATAAATGAAACTATCATATTTAATCGTATTTTACGCCTGGACAAAGCTGAGCCCCCCACACCCCCATTAGTTAATGATAATTCTCCTTATTTTCAAGCAAAACTTTATTATTTTATTGTATAAAAAGGTTTTATGGGGAGTAAATATTCATTTTTTTGTGATAGGTTTTCTGTGAGAATTTTAAGAGCTCAAACGTTTGAGAACCACTGCCTTAACGATTTTTGTATTTTTCTGTATTTGGCCGTATTAATATGGAAGAGAATAAAAGACTGCCCACCGTTGTTCACCGTCAAATCATCTATCATTAACGAATTCTTGCCCAATTTAGCCCCTTCTGTCTTTGACCAAGTCCCTCATCTCTGCGACCCTTCGGGCCAAATTCGCCCTTATCTATTTCAGATTGTTTTAAAATTGGAGGTCAAGTGTCTAAGTGTCTAGGGGCATAAGGGCATTTCAAAAGAACTTGTATTGTTGGTGTTGTGGGTTACAAAAGGGGCTCAGCTGGAGGAGGGAAACGGAGGTGATACTTTTCTAAAAGAGAAAATGTCGAAATAGAAGCAGATGATGATGAAGAAGAAGAAGAAGAAGAAGAAGAAGAAGAAGAAAGAGAGAAAGAAAGAAAGAAATAAAGAGGAAAATGATAGATATGGAAAAAATAAAAGGAAAAAGAAAAAAAGAAAAAGAAAAAAAAGGATTATAGAAAGACAGTGAAAAAAAGAAAAAGGGGTTCAGCTGGAGGAGGGAAACGAAGGTTATATTTTTCTAAAAGAGAAAATGGCGAAATAGAAGCAGATGAAGAAGAAGAAGAAAGAGAGAAAGAAAGAAAGAAATAAAGAGGAAAATGATAGATATGGAAAAAATAAAAGGAAAAAGAAAAAAGAAAAAGAAAAAAAAGGATTATAGAAAGACAGTGAAAAAAAGAAAAAGGGGTTCAGCTGGAGGAGGGAAACGAAGGTTACACTTTTCTAAAAGAGAAAATGGCAAAATAGAAGCAGATGAAGAAGAAGAAGAAGAAGAAAGAAAGAAAGAAAGAAAGAAAGAGGAAAAAGATAAAGATGGAAAAATTAAAAAGAAAATGAAGAAAAAAGAAAAAGAAAAAAAGAAACATATAGAAAGACGATGAAAAAGAAAATGAAAAAATGCAAAGAATGGCAAAACCGCAGTTTAGTGGCCCGGAAATAATGCCATGAAAAATTGTACACCGGCAATAAAAATTGTTTTATCATGTTTCTGAATTTTAGAGATGAGGATTGGTTAAACGTATTATTTGAATTTTTCGGACTATTGTTCTCATATTTTTTTTTTTTTTTTAATTTTCTCCCCAAACAACAAGACACAGTGCCAATTTAATGTAGGGGGCTACTATCGGGAAGATAAATTGCAGGGACATTATGAAGGGAGATGAGCAGCAAGATGTCTATTCACATTACACTTGAACATCTGCACGTCAGTACAGTTTGGAAAGAAGAATCCTCGAAGGGAGTTCCACAGTCTAGCAGTTCTGGGAGTAGAAGGTTTTCTTACCTCTCGAGATCTCTACTGTGTAGAGTTGGGATTTAGCTGCTTGTTGGGTTTGTCAGGTGTATTTATTTCCAGGAGGCACAAGTGCTTTTAGTTCGTCAGAGCCAAGTTTCTTTAATTTTAGAAGTGGTGAGTAGTAATCAGAAGGGACTTTATCAGGGAATTCATTATGAAGCAGAATGATTAGCAAAAAAATAAAGTAAAGAAAACCCGCGCACTAACCTACATACATCTCTCTCTCTCTCTCTCTCTCTCTCTCTCTCTCTCTATATATATATATATATATATATATATATATATATATATATATATATATATATGTATGTATATATGTATATATATATGTTTTTCTCTGTTTGGGGAAAGAATTCCATCACGGTGCTCGATTAGAAAGAAACACTTCCAATAGAGGAGCTTAATATCTATTTATTCAAAACTGTTCAGAAGTTCAGAAAAACATTAGTACTGACGGAATATGGCTGACGAGAGAGCCTAAGATTATTTACCATCAACTGGTCCCAAATATTCAAATAAGCAAGTTGCTCGGTTCCAACTTGTATATATATATATATATATATATATATATATATATATATATATATATATATATATATATATATATATATATATATATATATATATATATACAGGGAGATCCAAAAAACAGAGGACATTCAATTGTTTTTCTGAGCATTTTACAGTCAACGGGGGAAAAAGGCCAAAGACCCTAGTGCTTTTGATGTGATGTTTTGAATATAATAAACTAGTTATGACCACAGTTTCATTTCATTCGGACAAAACACTAAGAAACGGGGCCTAATTATAGATGGAGCCCATTTTTTTTTTGGTAACCCTGTATATATATATATATATATATATATATATATATATATATATATATATATATATATATATATAATCCAGGTTACAGATATCCAAAAGTAAACATCTGATTCAACGAGATTGTTGATAATGCCCTATATAAAATAAATATATATACATATTATTTGTTTTTGTTTTTTGCGCCACGTTTTGAATGAATTCAATTATCTGCGAAAGTGTATTTTTACCTAAATGCGAGTTGGGAATAATTTTCCCTTTAATGAATTTGGTACCCCACATGAGGATCGGTATATATATATATATATATATATATATATATATATATATATATATATATATATATATATATATATATACCGACACTGGCCCACCGCTTTCACAGCGACCTGCTTCCTTATTTACAAACAAACAGGCAGAGATCTTATATATATATATATATATATATATATTGTTTTTGAAATATAATTATCAACTGACACGTGGCTGAATCTAGCGAGATTCAATCATTCTGATGAGTTGTAGACGACGAAACACGTGTCAGTGGATAATTATATATATATATATATATAATTAAAAATGTACAGAAGGTCAGAAAAAACATTGGTGCCGTCGGTTTCAACCCTAACATAAGAGGGATCTGTTAATGCTAAATAACGTTAGGTTCTCGTCAGCCATATTGTTTTCTGTATATCTTTCTGAGGAAAAACTAGGACTGCACACATTATCTCTAATAATGTTCACTTTTACTTAATTATAGCTTGTCTGCCCCTATTTCTAAATATTTCATTTTTAATATAAATTTTTTCAATAATTTATTTATTATATTTTAGTAAATATATGTTTAAATTATTTTGTTTTATTTATTTTGTCCTATTTTGTTCTTAATTGACATGGCTTCCATATTGTTTGGTTATTTCAGACAGATCCAAGGGAAGTAATCGATGCATATTTTTAGTTCTTTAGACTTTTGGCATTCTTTTCTATGTTTTAATTAAAGGGGGGTAACTCATGACTCCTTGCTTTTTTATATTATATATTTTTATATTTTTTACACGTTTTCCTTTTAGATTTATTAAAAGTTAATGGATCAGTATTCCATATGCTATTATTTTATTTTATTTTTGGTTGATATATATCTGGGAATGTTTAAATGATATCAGGTTCTATGTTTATTTAATTTACTAAATTGTAATATCAAGACCTTTTTTTAAAATTTAAAAAAAAAATGTTGTTAAATAATTACCGACCTATGTAAATTCAAATATATATATATATATATATATATATATATATATATATATATATATATATATATATATATATATATATATATATATATATAATGCTCCTTATCTTGAGTTGAGCATATTGAGAAGTAATACACGAATTACCATTAGCATATAAAGCGATGTTCTTTGTGCAAACAAATCGAGCTTAGGTATTTCGGACGATGTCAAAACATTGTTAATTTACTACTCGCACAGCAGCTGCCGATTAGCGTAATGGTTAGAAGCCTTGACCGTCGTAAAAGCGGTCGGGTTTCGATCCTGGCTTGAGGTAGATGCCTGTCTAGCCGCACTGATGAGCTATGATACAGCGAAACAGCACTGTATGTAGATGACTGTATCACAGCTCATCAGTGCGGCTAGACATATATATATATATATATATATATATATATATATATATATATATATATAGTCATCTACATACAGTGCTGTTTCGCTGTATCACAGCTCATCAGTGCGGCTAGACAGGCATCTATATATATATATATATATATATATATATATAGAGAGAGAGAGAGAGAGAGAGAGAGAGAGAGATGAAAAAGAAAGGGAGAGCGAAAGAAAAGAATAGAAAAACGAGAGAACGAGAGAGGAGATAGCGAGAGATCGTGGTTTTGAAAGTTATAAACATGAAGTTCAGGTATGAAAGGCCTATTTAAAACCAAAACAGCAACATCAAAATTCGAAAAATAATAAAATAGGGGAGGGGACAACCGTGTCCGGCAGGTAGAGAAACGAGGAACTGGGGGGGGGGGGAAACCATTGTTCCGGAGTTGAACCTTTCAACTTCCGGTTGTGCTTTCGTCAAAAAATCCTACTATAATTTCGTGACAGCTGCTCGACCAAATTCGTTTCCTCTTCCCTACCTCACGCTCTGCGCGGTCAGCACAAATGGAAGCCTAAAAATCTACCCATCCAATCGTTCGTCCATTTATACTCATACAAATGCCATAAGTAAATACAATACAGTTTCGCTGTATCACAGGTAATCAGGGCGGCAAGACTAGCTCCATCCCTAGTATTAAACCTACAAACATCTAGTTGATGGTCGCCAGTTCTAACCTTCGGCCCCTGGAATCCTTGCCCGTAACCGACATCATAAAAATGCCTGTTTATAACGACACTGGCCCACCGCTTTCACAGCGACCTGCTTCCTTATTTACAAACAGACAGGCAGAGATCTTATATATATATATATATATATATATATATATATATATATATATATATATATAATATTTTTAAAATGCAATTACCCACTGACACGTCTTTCGTCGTCTACGACTCATCAGAGTGGATGTATAGACGACGAAACACGAGTCAGTGGATAATTACATTTTAACAATAATATATATACCGCTCCCCATGTGGCGGTACCAAATTGGTTAAAAGGGAAAATTATTCCCAACTCGCATTTAGGTAAAAATGCACTTTCGTAAATAATTGAATTCATTCAAAACGTATCGCTAAAACCAAACCAAAACAACATCTATATATATATATATATATATATATATATATATATATATATATATATATATATATATATACACTTGTGCCCGATATTATTCATACCCCTCGGATCTTTGAGATTTCTATAAGAATATTGCTCAAACCAGAAGGTAGACAATATTAAAGGGATTTCAAACAATAAATCAAGCATAAGCATTTAATTTAAACTCAACAAATAAATAAATTATGCAAGTTTGAAACATTATACAATGAAAAACAATAATGGCACTAGTTCAAAATTATTCATACCTCTCTTACTAATAGTCAATAGCATGCCCTTTATTCTTAATAACTGCCTGTAACCGTTTTGGATATTTATCAACAAGGTTTTTACAAGCATCAACACTGATTTTTGACCATTCTTCAATGCAGTAGTTCTCCAAATCCCTCAAATTTCTAGGTTTCCGCTTTTTAACCTCAGTTTTCAATATGTGCCAGAGGTTTTCGATAGGGTTCAGGTCGGGACTCTGGCTAGGCCATTCCAAAACATTAATTTGATTATCCTCAAACCATTTCTTGACTATTTTGGCAGTATGTTTTGGATTATTATCCTGTTGAAGGACCCAGTTTGGTCCTAAATGGAGCTTCTCCGCACCCTGTCTAATGTTTTTCTGGAGTATCTCCAAATATTGCTCCTTCTTCATGGTTCCATCTATCTTGACCAAACTACCTGGACCACTAGCCGAAAAGGAGCCCCAAAACATTAGGCTACCACCACCATGTTTCACCGTGGGTATGGTGTTCTTTGGGTTGTAAGCTTCTCCTTTCTTCCTCCAAACGTAAGAAGCATCCATATGGCCAAACAATTCAATTTTTGTTTCGTCAGTCCACAAAATACTTGAGAAAACGGACTCTGGAGAATTCACATGGGTCCTAGCAAACTTTAGACGTGCTGCAAGGTGTTTTCCGGTGTGCAATGGAGTCCTTCTTGGTCTTCTTCCTTTCAGACCATTTTCATGCAGAGTCCTTTGCAATGTTTGCCTTGATATTTTTATGCCAGAAGACTCCAGATTTTCTAAAATGTCCTTAGTAGTGGTGGTTGGATTTGCATTAACACTTCTTACAATATTCCGGGTGGCTCTAGCAGACAGTTTCCTTTTCCTTCCTCTACCAATCAAGTTGTTTGTTGTGTGGTGGCTCTGGAATTTTTTGATGATGCTCTGTACTGTTGCTGTAGGGACCTCAAATTTCTTGAAAATTGACTTGTAACCTAAACCATCCTTATGTGAATTCACAATTTTAGTCCTAAGATCATTACTAAGCTCTTTTTTCTTCCCCATTCTAATAATTTTTATTCTTTTATTGATTTTCAGTTGATATCATTTTAATTTCTGAAAAAATGCAAAAAACGCAATGAAATTAATCAAAGGTTGTATAAAAGCATTCAAAATAAGAATCAAACAGGGAACAAACAGTCAGAAACTCGATTAATACTGAAAAAATAAGGGGGTATGATTATTTTTGAACATTGCAAATTTTATAAATAGCTGTATATTTCTTTTATTACAAGTATCCCGAGATTTTAAAATGACGAAAATGATCAGAAGAGGTTTATTAAGAATATGTATCAATATGGACGTAAACAATAAATTCTTACAAAGTTACACTTAATAAACTCAATTTTCAAGGGGGGTATGAATAATATCGGGCACAAGTGTATATATATAGTAATAAAATATATATTTTAAAATTGAAGACTTTTGCGAAATTGGCTTATGCAAATGCTAAATCTATTTCTATTTAACAATTTCAGTTAAGGCTTTTTTTCATCCATATATAAATGAATTCTCTTTAGTCATTATAAACTTTTTTGAAATCGGATTATGTAGGTGCTTAGCCTGCGATATTTATATTTTTTCCTTCTGAAAATCTAAACTGCATTTTTTATTTTTATTTTTGTATTTTTTTATTCAAAGCTTCTTCCGACCATATATTGGATTTTTAGATATGTATGGCTAGGTTTCCTTCCTCTTATCTATTTGCCTTCGTGGTACCTAAGGTACTTAAGCTTTTATGCATTTTTATTCTCATGGCATTTATATGCTAGTTAACATGTCGCAGAACGGATCTTGGAATCTTAAACTTATTTATTAATAGTTTATATTTTTATATTTTTATATTTTATGTATCTGTATATATTTTTTTATATATTAGTAAAAATAGTAACCGTATTATTTACATTTTTTTTTTGGGGGGGAAGTGGTATTATTCACTGGAGAGCTATGTATTTAACAGCTGTCCTGTTTTTAAATCTCCGAAACAGCTACATGGTAAACAGCTGATAATCCCCGTTTTCTATTTACAAAATTTTATTTAAGATTTTCTCTTTTCATCCTTATGTAGTTAAATTCTGTTTTAAAATTGAAGACTTTTGCAAGTGTTAAGTCTATTTCTATTTGACAATTTCCTCTCTCTCTTCCTTTCATTATTTACACTCGGTTTCTCCCCCGACCCTCTCTCTCTCTCTCTCTCTCTCTCTCTCTCTCTCTCTCTCTCTCTCTCTCTCTCTCTCTATTTAAAGCATTTTTTTTTCATGTCTTCGAGAGGTTAAAATTAATATTTTTTTTACTTCCGGGAATATAAATTTCATTCTTTATTTTTATTTTTGTATTTTTTTTATTCAAAGCTTCTTTAGACTATCTATCTATCTATCTATCTATCTATCTATCTCTCTCTCTCTCTCTCTATATATATATATATATATATATATATAGATATATAAAATATAAAGCTGAATGTGTGTGTGTGTGTGTGTGTGTGTGTGTGTGTGTGTGTGTGTGTGTGTGTGTGTGTGTGTGTGTGTGTGTGTGTGGTCACGAATAGGCTCCTATATGGTTGGCTATTTAAAAAAACTGATCACATATAATGATAGAAGATGTATCGAGACACAGGAATGGGTATGTTTGATCTAGCAGAACGGTGGTCCATTAAAATTGTGGGGGTCTGCGTTCGCGCCTGGTCCACAAAGTATGAAAATAAAAAAATTAAAAATTAAAAAAAACTTTTACAAGTTTTTTTTATATAGATGTACATAAGACTACTTTGATAAGTATTTTAACTTAAATAAAGATGGTATAATAAAATTGTGGGGTCTGCGTTCGCGCCTGGCCTCTATAGAATGGAAATAGGCACATACTTTAATAAAGACTTTTCATATCTATCTGCGTAAGTATACTTTAATAATTATGTTTGAGTTTGAAGAAATATGGTATAATAATGGCCTCCATAGAATGGAAATATGCCACAAGGTTTAACAAGGTTTTTAAATATAGATCCACAGAATATTGTGAAAAGTTTTTCAGTGTGAACAGGTATGGTATAATAAATTATCGGGGTTTATCTATTTTATTTTTACTTTCATCATATTTTGCTTTGGTTTTGATACCCCTAAATTCGAAGCTATCTCTTTAAAACCCTTCCTTTTCATAACTTATCATACTTTCATAAATCAGAGTCCATTTTCTGTAGGCTGTTTTTGAACCCAGTCAACGAAGAGTACTTTTGCTAGTATATATATATATATATATATATATATATATATATATATATATCTTATTGGGATATTCCAGGTGTTATTGGTTTTCTACGCTTATCTCGGCATTGTTTCCAATCAGACTTGAGAGTCTTCTTGCCACTAACCTAAGCAATTCAGGAGAATATTGGTTGCTGATTCCGCAATCCTTGCCTCACAATTACACGCGGAGCTACAGTGAAAGTATTATCCATGGTCTCTACTTTTGTCTTTCTTAATTTCTCTCTTTCCTTTCTCACTTTCTTTCTTTCTTTCTTTCTCTCTCTCTCTCTCTTTCTCTCCTTCTTTCTCGCTTGTTCTCCCTTTCATTTTCTATCTCTTTGTCCTTCTCTCTCTCTCTCTCTCTTTATATATATATATATATATATATATATATATTAGTCATTTCAGTTTTTCATTCTCTGTATTTTTTCCTAATTTCCTCTCTCTCTTCCTTTCATTATTTTCACTCTCTTTCTCCCTCGACCTCTCTCTTTCTCTCTCTCTCTCTCTCTGTTTCTCTCTCTCTCTTTCTCTCCTTCTTTCTCGCTTGTTCTCCCTTTCATTTTCTATCTCTTTGTCCTTCTCTCTCTCTCTCTCTCTCTTTATATATATATATATTAGTCATTTCAGTTTTTCATTCTCTGTATTTTTTCCTAATTTCCTCTCTCTCTTCCTTTCATTATTTTCACTCTCTTTCTCCCTCCCTCTCTCTCTCTATCTCTCTCTGTTTCTCTCCCCTCTCTTTACTACAATCTCCTTTCAAACTATTACACCAAGTTCATTTTCGCGTCACTGACATCGTAATAACGACGACACTTTTTTTTCGATTAGTCACGCCTGGTAAGACGAAGTTTACTCTTCCACATGATTGATGGTCGACTGGTCTTCACCCCGGCGAAAAACGAAAAAAGAATTTAAATAAACAGAAAAAAGAAATGAATAAGAAAATGGCGTCGTCTCGCCATCAGCTTTCGGCCGCCCTCAAATTGTTCTGCGACTTGGCACACGGAATCTGTCGGCTGCATTGTCGTTCGTTGACTGCAATAATTTAGAATAGCGCGCCAAAGTTGTGATTTGTTCTGACGGACAGTTGAACGCACACAGCGGCGACGAATTGTACACCAGAAACAGATGGACAAGCAGAAAACGTATTTTGAAAAGAGAGTGGATAGCAGATGCATTAGAGGTTACTATAATACGCACACACATACATACAAATACAAATACATACATATATACAAATATAATGCACGCACATAGATATTAGTGCTGGATCGTTTGTTCGGAATCAGAATCGGGAATCGAAAAAATCGGAACTTATGGGGTATCGGAATCGGAAAAAATTTATCCTTATTTTCTGACGCTAAAACAATTCTTTTAATTGCCGCTTTTATCTTATTTTGTTTTAAGCAAAACCTTTCACCGCTAGTATTAATAACAGAATTAATATTAATAATTGGTATTAATATTTATTGATTTTCAACTACCAGTAAAACAAAATTCTATAGGTCATTCCGCAGAGTGTATTTTTTACGATTGAAGCAAATATTTCCATATTTAACATGTGTTTTACGGTAATCGGGAATAAATAACAAGCCTATTAGTTAATACCAAGAGATTTATAAAGAACCAGAATCAGTAATTGTATCGGAATCGGTAATTTAGTGCGAATTCAGTAATTGTATCAGAACCGGTAAAAATATTGGAATCGTCCCATCGCTAATACTATATAATAAACACACATATATAATACAAATATTCAAACATATTGCATACAGGAATGGTGTGCATGGTTGTCACCCCAAGAGGAAACCCCTTCTGAAGGCAATACACGTAGTTGACAATACATGTTGGAGTTCATGTTTCCCTCAATGAAATGTAATTCTCCCATACCTGCAGCACTCATGCAGCCCTAGACCATGACATTCCCACCACCATGCTTAACTGTATGCATGACCCACTTATCTTCGTACTTCTTACCTAGTCGACAAACAGTTTGTTGAAGACATGTCAACAAGGTCCATAGATTACTGGAACCATGTCCTATAGTCTGATGAGACGAAATTTAATTTGTTTGGTCCTGATGGCCTTAAGCATGTGTGGCAGCGACTAGGTAAGGAGTACAAAGATAAGTGTGTCATGCCTATAGTCAAGCATGGTGGTGAGAATGTCATGGTCTAGAGCTGCATGAGTGTTGCAGGTATTGGAGAGTTTTTTTTTGTTTTTTTTTTCTTTTTTTACACAGTGATCACCACTTATCAAGGCCCGGAAGCCACTCAGGGATAAGGGTTATTGCAAGTACATTACGTTAGTGAGGAGATTTAATGAAGTGTTTACTTAAGGGGGCGGTTCATTAGGAATTTGTTAACATTAGACTTGAAGACATCCAAGTTGTAGTCCGGAGGGAAGCAGGCAGACGGAACAGAGTTCCACAGGCGTGCAGTTCTAAGAAAGAAGCTTTGTTCATGAAATCCGCGTTTTGATTTAGGCACAGATGAAGAGTGGGGGAAATTTTTCACAGTGGATTCAGCTAGACGGGTGTTTTTCGTGAAAGATTGGCGAGGGGGGACCAGGAATTGGAGTTCAGACGAGCACCTGCCATGAAAATAACGATAAAACAAGGATAGGCTCGCAACGTCCCTTCTGGTGGAGAGGGGTTGCAGGGTAGAGAAAAGGGCATCCCCCACTAAACCACGAAGTCTATTTTGTACTCTGTCAAGGCATGATAGGCTGTTTTTGGCAGCTCCTGTCCAGATATGGCAATAGTATTCCATCCTTGGCCGTACTTGGCTTTTATATAGTTACATTTCATTGAGGGAAACATGAACTCCAACATGTATTTTCAACTACTGCAGCAGAGCATGATCCCTTCCCTCCAGAAATTGAGTCACAGAGCAATGTTCCAGCATGACAATGGCCGAAAACACATACGCAAGACAATCACTGCTTTACTGAAGAGGCTGAGAGTAAAGGTGATGGACTGGCCAAGCATCTCTCAAGACTTGAACCCAATAGAACATCTTTGGGGCATCCTCAAGCAGAAGATGGAGATGCCAATGTCTCAAATATCCGCCAGTTCCACGACGTCGTAATTCAATAGTGAATGAGCATTCCAGTTGCTACATGTGAATCTCTGGTAAACTCCATGCCCAGGAGATTAAAGACAGTTTTGAATATGATGGTGGCCACAAAAAGTTTACGTGTTGTATGTTAATATTGACAGCTTTTCGTAAGGAGTGTACGCACTTTTTGTTGCCAGGGATTTAGCCTTTAATGGCTATATTTTTACTTATTTTGAGAGGAAAATAAATTAACTCTGTTATATATGCTGCAGACCGACTACATGTCATTGTGTCAAAAACTAATTTTTTCAGTGTTGTCCGATGAACAGATATAGTTAAATATTTTAAGAAATGTTAAGGGTGTACTCACTTTTGTAATACACTGTATGTATACATTGTTACGATTATAAGAAAACATCTAGATATATATTCAACTAGCAGGCCGCTCGGCACTTCCCGGTCGTAAAATACGCTTAAATATGATATTTTGATTAATGCAGATTTCGTATTTATTATTCGGTTGGTCCAAAAATAATGTTGTTTTTATATATATAGTTGAACGTCAAAAAACGACATTATTTTTGCGCCAACCTAACATTATATAATATTGAACCTAATATATAGTAATGATTTAACAAGTTAAAAAAAAAATGACTCGTGAGCCACCACCTTAAATCGAAAATTTCCTTTTACGTTAATGCCTGAACTATGAAGATATGCTTGCTGCAAAGCTAAAAATTAAAAAAAAAGGACGCGATATCTATTACGTTACGCATACATATTCGTAATGCAGTCGTTCGACTTTAACCTGGTAAATTCCATTTGTTAAATTTTCACACTTTTACACCGATTTTCTCCGACTAAAACTCAAATATAAATTTTGCATGGGTTCGAATACCCTATATATTAAGTTTCATCTAGGTAGATCAAAAACTGACAGAGGAGTTTGGTAGGCAGACGTTTTTAAACAAATATATTCGCATACATAAATATATATAGAAAGAGGTTTGTGTTAACTATAAACTTTTTACGCAAATATTAACTAAGTATAAATCATGTAGAATATCTGCATGAATATAATTACACGTAATAGTTAACTAAAGATGATCATCTCATAAGAAAACCGAAAAACTAATAAGGTATTAATTTAGTGAATGTTTAAAAGAATATGCAAATTAACTCGATCTTTTGCAGAAAATGCAATTCCACGACCCTTATATACCAAAGTTCTATATTCCTTTTTTGGGGAGCTGATCCCCCCCCCCATTAAAATCGACTTTTTAACTGTCATCGTGGAGAGGCAAGTAAACAAAAAATGAATAAAATTAAAAACAAATATATGGAAAAAAAAGGTAACATTTTTTTTCCTGGCCTTCAAAGCGTAGTATCTGTTCTGATGTTGCATTACGCTTTTGGTCTCGGCTCATGAAGGAGAAATCTATACATTTTTATTATTTTTATTATTAACCAGAGTGGACTCTTTTTGGGGAGCTGGTTTTCACTCCACATGAAAACCGATCTTGTGTCTAACTCTGCCCTCGTGGGGAGGCAAAATAAACAAACAAATAAATAAATAGAAAAAACGGTCCTTGACCTTCGGGCCGGGATCAAAGTGTAGTACCTGTTCTCATGCTACACTTAAGTTAATTTGACCTTGGACAATGACCGAGAAACCCTCTATACTGAGACAACTATTATTTTGGTTTACGAAGCTGGTTTCCCTCACATTAAAAACGACCTTGTGTCACATTTTGCTTGCGTGAGAAAGCAAATAAATACCAATAGAAAAAAGGCCTTTTAATATGAATATCATTACACACAAAAAATAGTCATAGGAGTATATATATATATATATATATATATATATATATATATATATATATATATATATATGTATGTATATATACTAGCATTTCGGCCCGACGTTGTCCGGGTGTTTGGAGGTGTATACTGAGCAAAAATCAAAACAAAAAAAAGGTCATTTTTTTAAACTTTGACCCCTATTATGGTCCCTTAACATTTATTGTTTTGGGTTCAAATTAAGTTATTAAGTTAGATCCATGTCCAAGGTACCTATATCTAAAATTTAAAGTTTTTAGACCCAAAATTATCGGAGGAGTTTGGTAGAGTTCTCAAAAGTCAAATCGTTGAACTTTGACCCTTCAACAGCCAAATTTCTGGCCGAAAACGAATTACGCAGATTTTTCCCGAATATCAGTAACTGTATATCAAATTTCGAGTTTGTAGACTAAGAATTGACAGAGTTATTGCGTGGGGAAATGTACACAGGCACATAGACAGACAGACAGAAACGTTCACTTTTATAGATATACTAGCACGGGTGCCCGGCGTTGCCCGGGTATTTGCAGGTGTATGCTGAGCAAAAAACAAAAAAAAAACAAAAAAAAAAAAGACGGTCAATTTTTTTTAACTTTGACCCCTATTATGACATCTTAACATTTATTGTTTTGAGCTCAAATCAAGTTATTAAGTTAGATTCATGTCCAAGGAACCTATATCTAAAATATCAAGTGTTTAGACCCAAAATTGTCGGAGGAGTTTGGTAGAGTTCTCAAAGGTCAAATCGTTGGACTTTGACCTCTTAACAGACAAATTTCTGGCCGAAAATCGATCACCTCAATTTTCCCAAATCTCAGTAGCCTGTATATCAAATTTCGAGTCTGTAGACTAAAGATTGACAGAGATATTGCGAAGGAAAATGTACTCAGACACACAGACACGAAGACACTTTCACTTATATATATATATATATATATATATATATATATATATATATATATATAGATAGATAGATAGATAGATAGATAGATAGATACTGTTAATTGAAATGTTAAAGTTTACAAGAAAGAAGACAAATTTTTTCACTTCTGGCAAGTAAAAAAAAGGCACCGTTATTTTTTCTATTGTGTTCGTCTTTCATTTTGTTAACAGTTTCCAATTAAGCTACAGTTCATATTCTCGCTTTCGCCGCCTGCCGACATGGCGTTACATTTCAATATGGCCGCTACTTCATTTATCGATGCAAACCGAAACTGCGTGTCGCAAATAGATTTTCTCTTTGTTTGTTACATATTAACAACTAGCAGGACCCTTTAACCGGCGTTGCCCGGTGGAATCCTGCCCCCATCCTTGCAAAAAAGTAAACTACGATTGTTGTTGTTGTTGTTGTTGTTGTTGTATATGATGGTGGTGGTGGTGGCCTCGGCCGTCCCTGACCAATTACGGAAACTGGTTGCTGTAGCCGCGAATAAAATAATCTGTCTGGCGATTTGGGGGTGGTAGATACCGTTTGAATTAAAAAAAAAACAATTAAAGGAATGCGCAAATAAAGGAATGCGCAAATAAGTATGAATTAATAAAAGTACAAAAAAGTAGAAGTTTTAGATGTTAGGGATTCTCACTGTATATTTACTTCTTAGAGTAATCGAAATCAGTGGTAGCTGTTGCCGTTTGTTGTTCAAATCTTCCGTTTCTTTTCAAATCTTCCACCAATTACATTTATTAAAGTAAATTCCAGTTGTGTGTCGTCTTTTTATAGCTTTGAATATTGTCATGTTAAGAACAACATCTGGAATAGACATCCCAAACTCCCCATGTTAAGAACGGTTTTCAGAATAGACACCATAAACCTGCCCATTTTTCGGAGTAAACACCCCCTTTTTTCTGGGGAATGTGGAAAATTAATTCCCCCAAATTTAACCGTGATAATCGTTGTCAGTATACCCATCCTACCAATGCTAAAAGAAAGTGTGGGGAAGCAGTCTCGGTAAGATAGAAGTAAATTTAGTTATCGTGCATGCGTACAAGCCCGGAAGCTAGTGAATTACAGTGCAGTATACAGGTCTTTATATCTCTATAAATACTTATCTCCGCAAAATTTGAATGAGATTTACTTAATCAGCATAGTCGAAAACTTATAAAAGTAGTCATTCTATAGAAAAGTTTGGAGGTGGACCTAATGTACAAATTTTCTCCGCACTCCCCCCAAAATAATTACGTGTGCGCAATCTTGAGAATCAGTCCGGAAAAGAAATTTAAATAAAATACACCACTAAATTCAGTTCCCTATATAATGAAAATTACGGAAAATATCTAAACAGTTTGACAAAATATCTCAGATACTAACTTAAATAGACATAGTTATTTGAAAATATATGCGATAAAAAACTAAAAAAAATCAATTGCTAAAAAAGGTTACGTATTTTTATATATGAAATGTTGTAAAGTATAAAAATAGTTTAAGTTTTCAAATTGGAAGAACATATACAGCGAGACACAAAGCGAGCGAGAGGAAGAGGAAATGCGTATTTGTTGTTTTGTCTTCGAAACGAGAGAGAGAGCAAGAGAGAGATAGAGAAAGAGAGAGATAGAGAAAGAGAGTGAGAGACAGAGAGAGATAGAGTCTGAAAGAATATATACAACAAGAGAATCCAGTCGATTGTGCAGGTTTAAATAAAGTATATTTAAATGAATTACCTAAAAGATGTAACTATGTTTGAAAAAATTATAAATAATTATTGAAACAAACATTTAATGTATAAAGCGAGCGAGCAATTTACTCATAGGGCAAAAGTAAGTATCATTGCAATGTCATGTTTCGATGTACATTAGCTTTCGTTTAACATACTAATACTGTTACTCTGAAATATACGCATGGCTAGAGCTCATCCAATCAGAAAGAGTGGAATAAGTCTGGGGAGACATTATTATTTTGGGAACGTATAAGGGAAAGATTATGTTATGTCAATGAGTTTATGATCCAGTTACAAAAGAAGGAAACATATATCTGTCCAAAATGCAGAACACCTCCCGGTGATGACTTTTTATTTAAATGGAAAAATAGGGACTACTTCCTCTAAAGATGCTTGCGATTGTGATGATGTTGCTTCTCGGATGTAATGTAGGATTTGATTACAACGAATAAATGTGTATAAAATGGCGTTCTAAAGTTATATATATATATATATATATATATATATATATATATATATTGTACAAACTATATATTACCACTTATCAAGGCCCATAGGCCACTCGAGGATAATAGTTGAAAAGTGAACAGTAGTCAAATTCGGGAAAGAGAATGGAACCGCTTTAATGGGAGGATGAGTTATTCAGCGACTCCAACCTATTTTGTTATATATATATATATATATATATATATATATATTGTATAAAATATATATTTACCCCTTATACAGGCCCATAGGCCACTCGAGGATGAGAGTTGAAAAGTGCACAGTAGTCAAATTCGGGAAAGAGGATGGAACCGCTTTAACGGGAGGATGAGTTATTCAGCGACTCCAACCTATTTTGTTATATATATATATATATATATATATATATATATATATATTGTAGAAAATATATATTACCACTTATCAAGGTCCATAGGCCACTCGAGGATAAGAGTTGGCTAATAGTCTAAACATAATAGATTTGATAAGGTATCTGTTGTTGCAAACCTACGGTACTTTAGTCTAGACGAGAATTTCTGCAAACAAAATAATATATAACGAGATAAAAAGAATCTTAGGTCACCAAGAATTATCATGGTAAAGAGAAACGAATTAAATTATAGATATATAACCTCGAAGTAAGCAGATAAATCCAGAAAAACAGTTA
Source organism: Euprymna scolopes (assembly GCF_053919585.1). NCBI lineage: Eukaryota > Metazoa > Mollusca > Cephalopoda > Sepiida > Sepiolidae > Euprymna > Euprymna scolopes. The sequence continues at coordinate 39,792,635 of NC_136525.1, forward strand.
GATGATATTCAACTGCAGGTTATTATCTGACTCTCTTAATGAAGGAACAATTGTTAACAATAGTTTAATAGGTCCGTTTATAGTATTAAACGAATAGGGGGCGCTCGACCATGTCGGTCGTAAAATACGCTTTATATATCTTAATTCTGCAGATTTTGGATTTATTATTACAGAGAAAATTATCTATTGAATATTACATTGTACCTAATATATAATACTAATTTCGAAATTAAAAAAATGACTTGAGTGCCATCAGCTAGAATCGAAATTAAAACGTATAGCGTCCTGCCCGATGAGAAGATTTAAATCAAACCACTTAAGCTATGATTAATTTTACGCATGCACACACTGATTGAAATATGTCGACGAGTTTAAATGAACATTTTGCATATCAACTTCCCGTCTTGTCTACGCGGTATTAATCTATTGCAATAATGTTTAACTCGTTATAAACAATCCTTGGTATATGATTACTATTTCCTGTTAACCTCAGAGTAATATGCCCAATAGTTTATCAGTTAAGTATTTGCCCACACCGACACACAAATATGTATCTTTATTTTGTTTTATTATAACAATGCATATAAATTATTTTTGCTGCAAACACTTACTGTTATAGTTTTTTTTATATATATACCTGTATGGGTGCCCGGCGTTGCCCGGGTATTTGGAGGTGCATGTTGAGCAAAACAAAAAAAAAGTGGTTAATTTTTTTTAACTTTGACCCCTATTATGACCCCTTATAATTTATTGTTTTTGGCTCAAATCCAGTTATTAAGTTAGATCCATGTCCATGTAACCTATATCTACAATTTCATGTGTTTAGACCCAAAATTGTCGGTGAAAATTTGTAGAGTTCTCAAAAGTCAAATCGTTGAACATTGACCCCTTAACAGCCAAATTTTTGGCCGAAAACCGATCACATCGATTTTCCCAAATCTCAGTACCATGTATATAAAATTTCGAGTCTGTAGACTAAAAATTGACAGTTATTGCGTAGGGAAATGTACACAGACACACAGACAGACAGACACACAGACACATTGACTTATATATATATATATATTATATATTTTTATATATTTACAGAGATTATATATATATATATATATATATATATATATATATATATATATATATATACCCTTTTCTTCAAAGTGTAGTATCTGACCGGCAGATACTGCAAGCAAAGACCATATGTGGGGGCAACCCCACATATAAGACCTTGGTCAATATGGAGAAACCCTTCATACCAATTGTCCTATCTAGCTTCCCTACTCCCCGGGGAGCTTGCCCCCATTTTCTTAATCTCTCCACATTAAAAAACAGCCTTGTACCTAATTTTCTCAGTGGGGAAGCAAATAAATACAAACCCCACATATAAGAGCTTGGTCAATGTAGGGGCAACCCTTCATACCAATTGTCACTATCCAGCTCCCATACTCCCCTTCACTCCTCACATTAAAAATCGGCCTTGTGCTTAATTTGCTCGGTGGGGGAGCAAATAAATACCCTTTTCTTGGCCTTTTGGCAAAGATCAAATGTAGTATCTGTTCTTAGAACATGCTGTACTTATGTTTGTAACTTTTCCTTGGCCACATAGCTAATACAACGTTTCAAATTCCCTAAATCAAATAATTTTTGTGATATAAAGTGGGGGGATCACTTTTCTGTATTAATTTAATGTAAAATAATCACTCACTTTACAACCAGTCTGTCTCAAAGCCAGTCAAGTCATTCTCCAGATCATTCAAGTTGTTTTTGAAGGATTCAAGTTATTTTACCAGCATTTAAGTCATTCTTAAGATCATTCAATTCATCCTTAAGTTCATTAAAGTCACTTACTTTTTATTTATTTAAGTCGTTTCAGCCCATTTTTCGGTCATTTTAGTTTATCGTTAAGAATGTCATGTCAATCCTACATCCACGCATTCATTCATTACACGAGAGCACGTGCCTAATGTCTATCGGCCTTGTTTTCTAGTGTGTTCGTATATCTGCCAAACATGGCATGACACGTTATTTTTTTCATCGATGCAAACAAACCTTGCGCTTCGCAAACACACCTCTCTCTATGTGCGATACATGTGAAAAAAGAACAGGATGAGGGATACGACAACAAATACGTGACGAATATTCTCCCTTTTTCTCTTCTAACACATTTGACTCTGTAGTCTTATATTCAACCCCCATGGCCGGCAAGAATTATCCAGAGAAATCAAGGGGTACGTCAAGCGGACACTTACAGAAAATGAGTCAGATAATATTCAACTTATTATAACTCCCTTAAAGATGCCTAATCTTAGTTAAATTCTGACTAATTATATATT